>NW_022103900.1:16715544-16716541 GCF_000313985.2 Echinops telfairi
AACATCACAGCTAAATGTGCATTGTTTGTCCTTAGTTCCTTCTCCAGAAACATTCTTCAAGGGTTTGAGAAGTGTGGGATTGTAAAGGATAGAGGAATAAAATATAATTAGGCTAATATTGAAACACACACACATTTCCATTGTATTTTTCTAAAACTGGAATTATGTATTGCAGGAAAATTTGCATATTCTGCTCAAAAGTGATTGTAAGTACCTTTGTATTTAGTATAATTTAAACTACACTTTCTAATACTTGCTTGGGATTTTGATGTTTGAGCATGCTATACTTTTTAAAGTCTTATAAATCTTCTAAGAGTAGTGTGTGCTTATTAAAATATCCAAATAATACAGAAGTATAAAAAGACTGCAAAGAAGAGATCTTCTCTTTTCATATTTTTCTGTTCCCATTCTCCAAGGGGTAACTATTGTTAACAGCTTGCTGGGAATTCTTAGAAACTCTCTTCACAAGTCTGTTGGTGATGCTGAATTCCCACCCAGGAGAGATCCCCCTCAGGTGAGTGCAGTTTGGTCAGGTTGCACAGGCTCATGTAATTAATCATCACCACATTCAGGATAATGAAGATTTCCACTCCCACAAAAAGATTTCTTGTACCTTTTCATAGTTCCCCTGCTTCTTCCAACCACCGATCTGTTTTCTGTTCTAGTACGTTTTCTCTGGAATGTCACATCCATAGAACCCTCCAGGGTGCCCCTTGGGAGGCTAGCTTTCTTCACGTAACAGGATGTTTGAGATTCATCTATCGTGATGTGTGGATGGTCACATCTTAATTTTGTTCTAATACACAAGTAGTTCTTACTCTAAAGCTATGGTCATACTATAGCTAGAACTTAGTTATTTCCTTTTTTGGGAGTTGAACTATTTGTAAACTTGCTGTTGTACGAAGGAACCTTCAAGCTGGTCTGTAGCATCTGCACAGTGATTTAGGTGATGGAACCCATCGCTGCATACTGTCAGTCTATCTTGTTGAAGGTCTTC
>NW_022103900.1:16717999-16719660 GCF_000313985.2 Echinops telfairi
TGAGACTCGATGAACTAAGTGGTGCTTGCTACCATTCTGGAAGGGATCATAATAGAGAGTCAGAATAGAATGGGAGAAAAACATGAAACACAACTGAAAATCATGAAAAGGTCTTGCTTATTTGTCTGAGGGACTAGTGGAACCCCCGAGAGGACACTCCTTACTCCATCGTCAGGCCCGGAACTGAACTCACTCCCTTGCCTCAGCTTTTAGCCCAAATAGACAGGCTTATAGGGTGAACAGTAATACCAGGCAGGTAAACACTCCTTAGAACCTTCAACCACATGAGAGCAAATGGGCAGCCTTTGCCCAGGAATACAGCTTAGAAGGAAATGGAAATAGTAACTACAGAAAATTAAATGCACGTGAATCCTTGAATGGAAAACCGTCTACTCTGTACACCTTCATTCAAACCACAATAAATGGAAGAGTAAAACACTCTCGACCAAACAAATCCCACTGAAGTGCACTCACAGCTGTTGCTCTGTCCTAGGGCTTCAGTGTGTGGCCCTGGCCTGGCCATTGGAAGGTTTGGTAGTAGACATTCAGGTCATATTCGGATGTTTCCCATCTTACTTCCAGGCACGTAAACAGTACGAACAAGTGAAATACATTTGTTGTTTGACTAGCTGCCGTTGGGTCAGTGCCAACTCAAGGGGATCCTAGGCACAAGGCGCTTGAACACTTGATTATAATTTATCATGTAGTTGCAGAGGTGTTGCTATGAAATAATAAATTATGATGAGTGAAATTGTTAAGTCAAAAGTCAGGGATGCTTAAAAGCCAAATTTTAAAGCGATGTCAAAGAAGAGTTTAATTTTGGTCAACAAAACTCAAAACTTCAAACATACTGCCATTGCTTGATTCTGACTCATAGTGACCCTATAGGACAGTAGAATTCTGTTAGTTAGTTAGTTAGTTTGTTTGTTTACCCAAACAAAGTCCTATTCACAGGTATAGGGGTTAGTACTTCTATCCATCTTTTTGAGAGACACGACATATACTATAAAAAGACCTACCTGGGGCACTTTGGAACGACTCTCTGGAATCTATTGCTCCCGGATGCCTCTCCCAACCAACTGGCCAAACTCTCTCAGCTTGGGGGAAACTTGCTGCCGTCTTAGGAAATTCTTCTCCGGGTTCTGAGAGAACCAGATTCTTCTTTATATTTTAAGAGGAAATTTTTGAAATCCATAAGGCCCTTTCCTGTGTCAAGAACCTAGCTCTTGAAATCAAATACTTGAATTTCAAATGTATTGATTCTGTTACGTTCTTTTAACATATTGGTCAAATAAGCTCAAAACTCAGCTCACTGCCATTGCGCCAATTCTGCCCCAGTGGGTTTCTGAGACTGTAACTCTTTACGGGAGCAGACAGTCACACCTGCCTCCTGTGGAGCAGCTGGTGGTTTCAAACTGCGGACCTGATGGTTAGCAGTTCAATACATAACCACTATACCACCATGGTTTCCTTAATGCTGGTAGACTTACAAAAGAGTGGGGCCACGGCACGTGTATAGTTATTTTCTTACCCCTGTCACCTTATAAGGTCCCTGGGTGGCACAAATGGCTTGACTGGTAACCTAAAGCAAGGCCCGGTGTTCAACTTCCGTAAGGACAGTCAAGGACCTCTGTGACAAGTCTGCTGTAACACAGGGGTCA
>NW_022103900.1:16720810-16721805 GCF_000313985.2 Echinops telfairi
CACTGATCCAGCCAAAAGCTTGCTGAGGTCAAAGTGTTTGCTTCAAGCTGAAAGTGATGGGCCATGCAAAATCCCAACTTCAGTAGCGCTAGGCCACATCAGTAGTAATTCTACATTCGCCTTCCACCACTCTCTGGATCTCAGCCCCAATTTCCTTATTCATCTAGATTGATGGCCGTCCCTCTCTTGGCTTGCCTTTGAGGTCTTTTGGACCTTCCTTAAAATGCTTGATCCATCAAAAACAACCAAACAAACCCCAAACTTGTTTTGTGTGTGGCAGACTCATATGAAGTTGTTCTAAAACTTCAATGATTTGGGGTGATAACCCACTTTGGTTCAAATTTTTAGCTTTGTGAAACATTTGATATTAACCTCAACATACAATAATTTTGTTTCTTCCCTGGCACAAAAAAGTATCTCTTTTAGAAGGCACCCTAACAAGAATATGAAAACTGTGTTACTGAGAGAACTTCTCTGCAGCCGTCCACTGGTTGCAGAGATATATTTAGACCTGTTTCATTAGCAGGAAACCCTGTGTGTGAACTTGAGCCTAGCGGGGGTGCTCTTGGACTTACCCATGTCTCATTTTTCTCTCCATTTGAAACAAACCTCACTGGTTGGGACCTTGTATGTTGCTCCCTTCTCCTTGCCTCTGAGCTGCCTGGAGGCAGGAACCATTGCTTGTTCACCTTTTGGAGAACCAGGCAGATATTGAAATTTTAATAAATGCTTCCAAGTTACTTTCTAAAAATGTAGTTTTAAAGTCCATTGACTCTGCATGAGTGTATCTTTTTCTCCACAGCCTTACCAGCAACACATATTATCAAACTTTCTTGTTTTTGTTGTTTGTAAAAAGGCAAAATGATGCAAGAACACTTTGTTCTATTAAATTGGCATTCCATGATGCACACCGTCCCGACACAATTGCTGAAGATAAATGTGTGCATAAACAAATGTGGTGAAGAAAGCTGATGGTGCCCGGCTATCAAAAGATA
>NW_022103900.1:16723705-16725977 GCF_000313985.2 Echinops telfairi
CTGGCTGGATTGTCCCTTCCTTGTGACTCTTCTGTGAGGGGATTTCCAGTTGTCTACAAATGGGCTTTAGGTCTCCACACCGACCCCACTCATTCGCATCAAAATTGTTCTTTGTTTTGGGTCTTCTGATGCCTGATCCCTGAGCCCATGGACACCTTGTAATCACATGGGTTGGTGTGCTTCTTTGATGTGGGCTTTGTTGCTTCTCTGCTATAGCTTTTGGACAATCTTATATGTATTTTCTTCTCCTGTGTGATGGTTTTCATGATCAATTCCTAGGAATTGGATCAAGGGGCATGTCTATTTTAGTTTTCATTTGTCTGTGCTCTTGAGTTCAAATCTTCTAGTCTCCTTGGGAGCCCTGGTAGTGTAGTGTTTACACGTTGGCCTGTGAGTCCCAAAGTGGGCAATTGGAACCCCCTCCCCCCCTCCCCCTGGCACTCCAAGGAGAATGACTAGGCTTTGTCAGCTCAAAGGGGCAGACATAACCTGTCCTGCAGGGTCACTCTGAGTTGGTATTGACTTAATGGCAGTGAGTTAGTCTCTCTTGGGACCTTGTTCTATCAGGTATTCCCTCTTCTGCATGCACATTTAGCTTCTCAAAAGTAGAAGCACATTTCTTTTTGGCCTATAAGCATGCTCCAGACTCATGCAAGGAGTCGTGGTGGTGTAGTGGTTATGCGTTGGGCTACTCACCATAAAGTCAGCCGTTTGAAACCCACAGCCACTCTGAAGTAGAAAGACGAGGCTATCTACTCCTGTAGAGAGTTATAGTCTTGTAAACCCAGAGGGGCGGTTCTACCCTGTCTTATAGGGTTGTAAGGAGTCAGATGGTAGTGAGTGAGACTCATGCAGAATAAAACAAAATAGTATTTCTTGAGTTTGTATTTCTTCTCTCCTCTTCAGTCGACGTATTGGGAAAGTGGTCCATACTCTCTGGCTGCCCATTACTGCTACCCCTTGTCATCCATAGTCTACTCTTTGCACGCCACTGAGGGTGCCATGGAAAAGATGGCCAAGGACCAGGGGTGGTTTCTCAAACCCCATCTGCAGCTGCTGACCCTCCACCCCGTAGTTCTCCACTCTCTACCTTAGTTCTTTCCTGGCGTCTTCCTCCTAGGCTGGGTTTCCTTCTCTATCTCATTTGTGCAACTTCTTCCGGAGCAAACTCCTTGAATGTTGATGGTCCCCTGCTCTCGGTTCTTGGGCGGAAGCTCGTCTCACCATATAAACTCACTAACTCTATGACAAGAGTGTCCAAATCTATTTCCCTATAGACTGGACCTCTCCTCTAATCATCAGAGTCACGGCTGCACCTGCCCGCTAACTTGCCTGCTTCCTCTTTCTCTAATGTTTCCCCAATTCCTTCAACGGAGTGGCTGTTTCCGGAGTTATACAAGCCCAGACTCAAGGACCTTCTTGGCCTCCTCCCACCTTTAGCCAACAGTCATCAAAAATTGCATTGCTTCCCTACCCTGCGCTCCCCCTCATTCACAATGATGTGAGTTTTGTTCCTTGATGCTTGATACCTGATCCCAACACCAACACCTTGTGGTCACACAGGATGGTATGCTTCTTCCATGTGGGCCTTGATGTTCTGTGCTAGGTGGCCACTTGTTTACCTTCAAGCCTTTACTCTTCCAGCGTTCTGGTTTACCTCAGAGGCTGAGCCAAGGTGATGAGTTTCATTCCACCCCCGTAGGGTGTCTAAAGGCCATCGTCTCGGAAGTTCCATCAGTCCCTGGCAGGCCAGTAAGACTGATCTTTTTATTATTTTGAATCTTCTCCACAGTTTCCTCTTATTTTCTCTAGGACATCCTACAGTGGCCCCTTTCTGTGTTGTCTAGTGCAAGCTGTGTACAACCTGCAAGCAATGTTGAGAAAACTAAAGATAGTTATTATTATAAAGTCAATACATTAAAAAACTTATAACTTCCTTCATTCCTTCAACTTCTTCTTATTTACTCACATTCTTTGACTAAACCTCTAGCCTGAATGCTTTAAAAAATATTTGTTTAACAATTAGTAAGGTAATTTATTGGAGAAATTTTTCTTTTAATCTTTTATTTTGATATAATTCAGACTTATAGAAAGATAGCACAAATTTTACAATTCTCTTGTAGTCTTCATTCAGATTTCAAAAAGTTTGATATTTTATTTCTTTCCAGAATCATTTGAAAGTCAGTTTCAGCTGTAGTGGCTTTTTACCTCTAAACACTTCAGTATGTTTTTTTCAGAACATGAGAGCATTTATTCATGTCACTACAGTACA
>NW_022103900.1:16727016-16728424 GCF_000313985.2 Echinops telfairi
GTCAAAGGAGAAGCATCAGTAAGACCCAGGGGCATGTGTGCTTTTGGTGGTAAGCTTTCTGGATGATGCATCCAGCATTCGAAAAATGGGTTGTTGCAACTATTAGCCATTTGTGCTCATGGACAGTGCCTGGGACCCAATTCGTTTTCAATAAACTATAGCCCATATTCTACACCAAGTGCCGGGGATCACCTACCTGTCTCATCAGTGTGATCAGACTTCCCTGGGTTTCCATTTCTGTGTCTGCATGTTTCACTTTGTCCGTCCTGGCTCTGTCTTCAGGAACGGCAGAATGATCCCATCTACAGAAACGGACATTGGACTCAGCTCAAAGCATGCCACTCCCGCTCCATCTTTGCATCTCATTGCTTGCCCGGCTTCCTGGTCCGCTTTTTCCTCGCATTCCCCCCTGCGCGGGGAACCACGCCCTCTCCTGACTTTGCTGGGTCAGCACGGCTTACTGCTGTCGTGCAGCCACGCGGTGAAAAAGAGCGTCTGTGGGCCAGGGCCGACTTGTCGTCTCCAGTTATTTTGTCTGTACAGTTAAAAAACAAACAAACAAACAAACAAACAAACAAAGAAAACCTAAACCCACAGCTAAAAGTCAGGAAATTTCACCAACTCCCTCTAGTTCAGATTGGCTTGAAAACACCGAAAGATCTGGCGGCGTGGGGCCTGCAATTTGTGTGGCAAAGACTGATTTGGGGTGTCCCAGTTCCATTGTTTGACCTGATTCTTCGCAATCTGTGGAGGCACATCCAAGACACTAATTTTTACAAATTGTGTAAATGCCCTCGAGCTGTCCCCACTACCATTGAGCAGATTCTCACTCAGCGACCAAGGCTGTAGCCTTGACAGGCTCTTTTGTTCTCCCAAGGAGTGGCTGATGGGTTTAAAGCACTGACCTGGAGGCCAGCAGTCCAGTGCTTACCAAGCCCCGTTTTAATTTCCGAGTGTAGCTGGAACCCACATACCACAAGTGGGTAGTTTTAAAGAACAGATGTTTATTTTCACACAGTCCGCACGTGTCCTCGGCCCTGCTGAGTCTGTCTTTGTAGATGGTTCCAGGTGGTCCTTGTCACCTTGACAGGTGTGTTTCAGTGTTCATTTTTTTTAAAGATAACTAAAAAAATTATTAGCTTTAGAAACTATCCTACTCTGGTCTGATCTAATTAACAAGAAAGAAAAGAACCCCCCCCCACCACCACCAAATGATTTTAAAAATAAATTTTAAAAAAAAAGAAAGAAAAATCCGAATCCCAAACAGGGTGACAGAAAGCAAAACCCAGTCCACGGCTGCTGGAGAATCCTGGCACTCCTGGCGGCCTGCCCGTGTGTTCACCAAGCCGAGCTGCCCCATTGGGCTTTCTAGGCTGTTATTTGTACAGAAGCAAACCACCGAGCTTCA
>NW_022103900.1:16730218-16731508 GCF_000313985.2 Echinops telfairi
GGATCATCCAGGTGATTGGAAATATGCCTTTGTAAGGAGCATTGAGAAGGATTTGGAGCCCTTTTGGGAAAGATTCAAGTCTAGGTCACAGAGTCTTACAGGCCAATAACAAACACTTCAATACAGAGGTCACCTTGTTGAAACATCTACTGTGCCACCTCCTTTTCCCAAGATGCACTCTGACAGCTCACTCGCCACTCTTTCTACTGTTCGCAGGAGACTCGCTTCTTTTGTATCTTCTTCAGGGCCCATGTCTACGAATGGGATCTTTTCTCCTCTTTCAGACTTTCAAAGGGAAATCTGAACTTGAACGGCTCTTCCTCCAGCTGCAGAATTTAGTTAGCACCCCAAACCAGTCAGTCCTTTCGCACACTGGATGCTCTTCAAAGTCAACTTCCGTTCTTGTCACGGTGCCACCCGGACTCTCCCATTTGAAGACCTCAGCCACCAACGCCTGTAGCATCACTGTCTTTACGGGGCAGTGGAGGCGGCTCTAGACATGAGATCAAAAGATTCCTCTATTTAACAATCTGCACAACCTTTGATTTCAGAAGCTTATTTTTCCTCCTCTGTGAAAAAGGATAATAATACCTTCCACCTCTACACTCCTTATAGTTTTGTGAAATAATTTATAAAATTCCGCGTTACCTATTTTTACTTTAAGCTCTGCATGCCCTAGTTTTACATGTGTGGGCTTTCCCCCTCCAACTCATCCACCTTTTTTTTCCAATGTTCTTCTTTTCATTTTCTATAAGCTCTTCATTTTTCTTGGCTCAGGTTCTCTATTACTTCCTTTTTCTTAATTAACTTATCATGATCCATTCTTTCCTATTTGGATGGAAATGTTAGCAACTTGCTAGTTGGAGTCAGGCTTGTTGGGGTGACTCTCATGGGGGTGAAGCAGTCCCCGAGGACAGGGGTCTCAGGAATGAAGACCATCAGAGAAAGGGCTGAACGCTGCCTTTGGAACTGACCAGGGGATAAGGTAGGGATAAGGAAAGGAGAATGCAAGAGATGGTGTGAGGAATTGGGAACAAGAAGGGGTGAAAGGTGACCACAGGGCTCCAAGGTGGGGGGAGATGCTGGTAAATAGGTGGAAGAGGATATGCATATAAAAACATCAATACCTAATATTCTGCTAGAAATTATGTGAGTGCTGTCGAAGCAGAGCTTTACTAAACCTTCTGGAACGTGTGTTGTTGTTGGGTATTGTCTAGTCAATTTCTGACCCTAGAAACCCATAGAAACGGGACAGAGGAGAGCTGCACCGTAGGACCCCTGATTAGGGGT
>NW_022103900.1:16732573-16733907 GCF_000313985.2 Echinops telfairi
TCGTCACAAGTCAGGTTTGACCAACAGTAACAGGACTGTTTGGGGTTGTCATTTTTAATTGATTGCTTTGTTTCTTTGTGGTTGTTTTTTTTCTTCCCTTCCTCTCTCTAAGTGCCTTTAGAAATAGCTATTTTCCAATGTTCTCTTTATCTTTTCCTTCAACAATTTTCCCTACCTACACCCCTATTTACCCCCAGCAACTTAATGTTTACTTCATTCTCTCCCTTAACCTTCAAACCACCTTCTTCTGTTTTTGGTACTTCTCCCAGGCTCCCGCTCCCCGAGCTCGGTCTCTCCCTGCTCTCTCAGATTCCCAGCAGTCATTTCGGTGGGTGTGCCTGGCTCAGGGCCTTGGTTTGTTGTGTTTCTGGATTCGGTGGTGAGCGGAGCAATGCCAGCCTCCCGTTTCAGGTGAAAAGTTCTCGGATGCTTTAGAGACACACTCCCGTTTATGTCACAATGTTTATGTGGTGATCAGAGACAGAGGGGGAGAGGGAGAGCGAGAGAGCGGCACTGCGAGAGCACAGGAGATCTCGCTCATCTTTGGAGATAACGTGCTGACACGTGCTCACAGATACAATTAGACCATATTTGGAATTTGCTCAAAACTAACCCAGAAGGAGAGGGGGCAGAGGGAAAAGAAGTTGGTGCGAGGAGGGGCTGGATGTTATCTATAAAGCAAGACCTCATCGACCACATTGTTAAAGTGGGGGGATGTGTTCAATATAATATCCACTCAATTTATATGTGTATTTATAAAAATTTACCCAAATACATTTATTCGTTTAAACACTGCTTACTAAAGGACCCACATGTGGCCTATTGAGCTATATGCTAACAGCTTCTCCTGACCTGGCATGGGGCTGGCACCGTGGTGGTGTAGTGGTTATAGTTGGGCTGCTAACTAGAAGGTCAGCAGTTTGAAACCATCCATTGCTGTGCAAGAGATAGATGAGGTTTCCTATTCCTGGAAAGAGGAACAGTGTTGGAAACCCACAGGAGCGGTGCTAGAGGGTCACTACGAGTCGGTACCGATGTGCTGGCATGAGGTAATTTCTTGAGCCTCCTCCCCCTTTTATTCTCTCCTTCCACTCCAGACCTCTTATCAAAACCATTTCTAAACATTTTCTTCTTATTGATGAGCTGACCTGACTATTTCCCTTTGGGCTAAGACAGTGGTTCTCAACCTTCCTAACCCTTTCATACAGTTCCTCAGGGTGTGGTGACCTCCCAACCATAAAATTACTTTCATTGCTACTTCATAACTGTCATGTTGCTACTGTTGTGAACTGGGCGATGCCTGTGAAAGGGTCGTTTGACCCCCAAAGGGGTTG
>NW_022103900.1:16737589-16739102 GCF_000313985.2 Echinops telfairi
CATTCGGCCTGTTTGATGAACATCAGAAAGCGTGAGTGGCTTGCAGAAGGTTTTGAATCGAGCAAGGGTCAGAAGGGCACCACGGGTCTACTCGTTGCATCGTGCTAGCTTGCACTTGCTATGATGCTGGAAGGGATGTCTGAGTCATTTGACATTCGAGCAAGGTCACCCACGGTGGAAAAGTTTCCGCAGAGTTTCCAGACTAAGAAGAAGGTCTGGACATCTGTTTCTGAAAATGAGCCAGATCACAGCAGGATGTTGTCGGACAGCGTGCTGGGGGTTGAGCCCCTCAAGACGGGAAGGCACTCAAAATCCAGTGGTTGCAACCGGGAATTTGAGCATACCAGCCATGGTGAAGGTGGTACAGGATTGGACAGCGGGGCTTCTTCTATGGGATGTGGGGTCTCCACTCCATGAGAGGAGTCTGGCAGTTAGATTTTATGTTAATTCACACTTGTGTCGGGGCGAAGTCCAATCTGTCAGTCAGGTGGATGATGCTTCCTGGGAGAGGTGGTCTTTCTATGAGAGGCCCTGGGGCCCTTCCTCTCTCTCTGCTCCTTTGCCTTCCTGCTTGCTAGGACCCTGCTTGAGGACTGTTCAACTCTGAGAACTATTGGCGCTCTGCCATGTTTTCTCTGACCTTGGACCAACACAACCCTACACCCACCAGCCTGTGAACTTTCTGCTTCCTGCTTCACCTTTCTGCATCATTGGCCTGCGACCACATGAGTCTGAAGAGGGCTCCAGCTAGCAAAGGGCGCACGGACTTGAGCTGGACAGGGCTGGGAAACCTTCTTGATACAAAGCTCTTTCTTATACATTGATGAGGGTCACAGGATTTGTTTCTCTAGAAACCCAGCCTAACACAATGAGTAAAGGCAACTGGACAGCCTCTAAGAGCAAGAGTCAGAAGTGGGACCCAGTGGATGTAGCCCAGCACCTATGTTTCCTCTCCATGGTGACTGACCTTAGGCTTGAGTGAATTCACCTTGCCACACTTTCCTGGTATACCTTTCTGTGATATTCCTGACCTTGGCACAGAGTAATGAGCATGGAGTTCAGCCAAATTGAGGTGGGTTCGGTCTAATTATCTTATTGGTTTTATTGGTTTATAGATGGCATTGCCTGATGGCTGGGTATTTTCTCAAATAACTTGAGATGCAATCCTTCTGGTCATGGAGCCTTACCTAGGCGCCTTTAGAGTTCCTGGAACCAGAAACAGATGTGGCACCAGCCCTACTCCAAGAGCAATCTGTACATCTGATGCTGACCCTTTCCATGGGCCAAGAGAAGTGCTACTTGTCAGCATTACCAATCTTTACTGTCTTCCAGTCAATTCTCACTCATAGTGACAGAGTAGAACATCCCGAGAGTTTCAGAGAATGTAAGTCTTTATGGAAGTAGAAAGCCTCATCTTTCACCCACTACTGGTAGTTCATGGAAGTACCAACCTTGAAGTTAACAGCCTAACCACTATGCAACCAGGTCACCTGTAGTGGTCCAAAATCGTGGC
>NW_022103900.1:16739228-16747949 GCF_000313985.2 Echinops telfairi
GGGGGGGGGGGTAGGAAGTTAAAGCTAGTTTGCCATGACAATGCTGTCCCTTCTACCCCGGCTTCCAGTAAACCCAGCACTACACCCACCCACAAGACCCTGTGGGATCAGGGCCCCAGTGCTAGAGCATCAACTTTCCGGGAAGCCCTGACCAGACCTAATGAAACGATTTAATTCTACCCACGATTGCTTTGTGGAGAGAAGAAGTTGGTAACTAGATTTATTTATACTGCATCCCCACCCGACTTTCCAAACAAGTTACATATTTATGTGAGGAACAGGAAGAGACATTTCACCTCAGGGGAAAATCGGACATCTGAAGACCAACACAGTGGAGAGAGTCAGTTTGTGTTTGCATAGAACACTGGTCTTGGCACCGCTCAGTGTACTCCTCTCTGACCTTCGCCTTCAAGGAGAACTCAAAGTGGATGAATCCCTCGTGTCAGCAAAAGGAGAAAGCTTTGTCTTGGGAGGTGGGTGGTGGGTGGGGGGAATTGGGGAATTGTCTGGGAATTCTTATTTTTCCCTCTTTTGGACAGGATTCCATATGTACATATCAATGGGATTCTGGCCTGGTCCACAAAGAGGCACTAGAAAGCCGTGGTTTTACAATTCTAGATCCTTTATTATCTACAGTCAAAAAGCATGATACAAAAGCTGTTTTAATGACCAAGCAAGTGCCCTAAGACCCGTGGAAATCCTGGATCTTTTCTGCTAAGCTGGCTGAGGCGGTTGGCTTGCTTTATGTCGGAGCTTAACATTTTCGAGGCTGCTGAATCATGTAGATCCTTCTTAGTGGTGCGACCTTCTCCAGGGCAGGCCTGGGCTTTTGATGTGCCCTGTGCACTGTGGCTGGGAAGTTCTGGCTGAGCTAAAGGTGAGAAGGGAAGACAGAGTAAGCACATTTGCTCTGTGGCTCAGGACATAGTAAGACAGGGGAAAATGTCATAATTTTGTGTATTTCTTTGGTAATAGCTTTGTATTCCATCCCACTTCCAGCCCTGGGCTCATGAATGGATGTGCTAACCTGAGTTTTCCTCTCATTTTTCTGATTTTCAAAATGATAAAATAAATACATATGTTAATGTCATAGAGTATGATATATAACATATGTATGCTATATCTAAATATGTATATAAAATAGGTATCTTTTGCACGAATATTTGTTAAGCTATATAAGTTTCTTTACATATTATATGTAATGTCTATGTTGTGTATAATATGTTACATATTATATATGCTATATATTATAGATTTTCTATATATACATTATTCTATATGCTTTGGTATAACATTGGAAACATTTTCATTTGTGGTAAAAACACATAACATTTTTCCTGCACAATCACCATGCCACTCATGTTCATTGTCAAATTTTCCATTGCCTTAAACAGATGATGTGAAACAATATTTTTTTTAGGTTGAAAATGACCCTGGCATATTTGGATCACTATATTCTAGGATAGCTCGGAGGATACTCGAGAAGGTACTGAAAGGGAAAATAAAATATCTTGATTGACAAAATATCTGGGCAAAAAAACCCCCCAAAGAAATCAACAACCTCTAAAAGATGTCAAAAATACTTGGTCCTAAGTATTAAGTTGAATCACGTAACATTGCTAATTTTGGGAAGGTAAAAACCATGGCAAAACACTGGCTGTTTTATACTGTCCAAGCAAAATAAACCGTGATGAGAAACAGAGGTGCTTCAAGTAGCAATGGCTCCTGCATCATGTCTACAGAAGATGCCTTCCTTGTATGAGGAAACAGGCTTAACTGGATTTAAATGAACACACATCGAGACTTCTTGGCAAAGAAAGAAAGAAAGAAAGCTCAAAAAGATATAATAGAATCTGGGGGGGGTGTGATTTTTATTAAGGAGCGAGCTTCCGATTGTCCACATGCCAGTGCTGCTAAGCACTGATGTAGTTTCCGGGAGGAGAAGAGTTCAGACCCAGTGACCTTTGCTGTCCATCCCATGGCTAGGTTTCCAAGCCCAGCAAGACAATGTAAAGAACATCTTCCTTGTCCCGCAAATAAATAATGCCTCAGCCCACTAGAATATAACTTATCTTGGCTGACCTTAGACACCTTTGCTTTGACAGTCTAATTAAATAAACAGGGAGATAAACTATTTTTGACCCCGTGCATCACATTGTTTATGGCTTGTTTGGACTCTTCTAAGCCAGGGCAGACAGCTGTGTCCTACATCTCTTCTCCTGTGTCCCTGCCCAGGCTCTAGACATACAGCACTGCCTTTCATGTGACACGCGACTTCAAAGCCTTCCTTCTGCTTGGTCTTAAAAAATTAGACATACTGGAAGAATAGACGGGAACGCGGGAACAATGGTTATCTCGGAGGGATAGACTTATGGGCGATTCCTAGTCTTTCTCCTTATTTATTTCTAATTTATTTTCTTTCCAAGGAATAAGTATGAGCTACATAATGATTGAGCTCAAGGATGGTCTCTGCTGACATCCTACCGAATAGGAGAAATGTAATTCAGGTGAAAACAAACAAACAAATGAATCAAAAACAAAACTCAGGCGCACTGTTGTTGAGTTGATGCCAACTCACAGCAAGCCTACGGGTCATTGGGAGGTAGTGCGGTATCGGTCATCAACATTGTCTAGGAGATAAGAGAAGAGCTCTGATCATTTACCCCCCTTCTGGTCAGATCAAGTGCCACTGGGCCACACGACCTGCGTCTCTAGTGTGGTATTAGACGAGTGCATGGTTTTTTCTTCAACACCAGGACCAGAAGGAGATGGAAGAGGGGACTGTCTGGAGTACTTTGTTTCCCGGCTGGACGGCGTCATTCTCCACCAAGACAGATGGATTAGTTCAGGTTACCTTTAAGCCAGATTTAAGAGATCCCAGGGAGCACAGTTCAGTCAATTGCTGAAGGTCAAACATAAGGTAAAGAGATGTGAGAAAGAAAACACAAATGACGCTGATGTATCATATATCGGGGCAGTGAGCCATTGTGCGGTGGGGCCCTAAGATAACAAGCTGGGACTGGACGGGACAAAGCTAAAGTAGGTTGTTCTGAAAGGGATGATGGGTGGAGTTGGGGAAGGACAACAGGGTAAAAACACACTGTGTAATTCAATTATAACTCCTTATTTGATCATTTTGAGGGTCCCTAGTGGTAATGCACAGGAGCTCTGTTGGCATAGTGTTTACACATTGGGCTGCTAATCCCAAGGTCTGAAGTTCGAAACCACCAGCTGCTCTGTGAGAGAAAGACTGGGCTTTTTACTTCTGTAAAGAGTTCTAGTCTCAGAAACCCACAGGGGCAGTTCTACGTGGTCTCATAGGGTTTTTATGAGTTGGAATCGACAGTGGCCATGAAATGTTGTTATTTTGGGTGGCACAAATGGCTAAGCTCTCAGCTTCTCTCCAGAAGGTTGGTGGTTCCAACGCTCAGAGGTAGTTTTATAGGGCCTTTATGAGTCAGAATCGACTCCATATGAGGGCGTTTGGGGAGTGCTGGTGGCACAGTGGTTATGTACAGGGCTGCTAACCCCAAGGTCAGCAGTTCAAAACCACCAGCTGTGGAAGGCATTCTATTTCCATAAAGAGTTATTGTCTAAAAAACCCACAGGGACAGTTCTACTCTGTCTTATAGGAGTGGTTCTGCCTGGAAGTCTAGATGGCAGTCAGATTTGGTTGGATTTTCTTTCATTTTTTTTGATGGCATAGACGATTACACTCCCGACTCCTCACAAAGAAGTTGGTGGTTTGAACATGCAGAGAGGCACCTGAGAAGACAGGCCTGGCAGCTGCTTCTGAAGGCCGAAGCTTCGAAAGCTCTGCCTACCCGGCATCCCATGAATCAGAGTGGACCAGATGGAGACCAGCAATAGCGGCAGCAGCAGCTAATCCCCCCACTAGGAGGGCCTGCCGTTTAACTAAGGTCCTAAAGCGACACTCAGCTCCCTCTCAGAAGGCGTCTGGGATGCCCCTTGGCCATCTGTGAACTGGCCTGGGAAATTCTGGAGGACAGGTTAAAAAAATGAAGAAGTAGAAATTCAACAAGTTTGAAAAAGAAGTGGACATAACTCTGGGGGTGCTAAGAGCATTATAGAAACTACCCATAATTATTAATCTACAAGTGTACAAGCTTTTTTGGGGGGTGTCCAGTGGCAGGGTTTATATAGCTACTTTGGAAACAAGAGAAATATTAAGTGCTCATACCCAAATTGACCACCCACTCTCTGTAAGGAAAATCCTGATGTAGGATTTAGAGGTTATGGGTCGGACTATAGTCTTTCATTAGAACTGATGAAATTGTAAATAAAGTGGTCAACCCCTATATACCTAACACCCCAATACTTTCTCTCTTTGCTGTAATTTTATATCAATAAAGCCAGGATGATTTCCTTTTTCAAGTCTGGACCAGACATAAGTAGGGCTAGCTTTCGTGTGGCATCTTCGAGAGATCTCTGGATTTGTCATCATTACCCACCACTGACCACCCTCAAGTCGATTCTGATCCATAATGACCCTATAAGACAGGGCAGAACTAGCCTTTGGGGTTTCTGTGACTGGAAGTCTTCATGGGAGCAGACAGCCTCATCTTTCTCTTGAGGAGCAGCCGGTGGGTTGGAACTGGTGGCCTTGCATTTACCAGCCTGATAAGAAGTGACCAAGCAGCGCACCTTTTGTTATTATTCATCTTTATAAAAATGATAGGATGTATAGGAGGAAAGGCAATTCCAACCTGATTCCTTAGGGCAGTGGTTCTCAACCTTCCTAATGCCGCGACCCTTTAATACCATGTTGTGGTGACCTCCCTCCAACCATAAAATGATTTTCGTTGCTACTTCATCACAGTAATTTTGCTACTGTTATGAATTGGGCGACCCGTGAAAGGGTCGTTTGACCCACAGGTTGAGAACGGCTGCCTTAGGGCAAGACAGAATCTAGGCTGAGATAAGAGTCTAAATGAAAAGATGCTTGGGTAATCCCACGAGACAAAAAAATTCAAGGCCAGAAATGTGTGTCAAGGTTCAGCTTTGCTGGGGCTCCGTCCCGAAGCGATGGTACTGAACTTGAAAAGCAGATCAGTAGAAACCCCCTTCCTGAGAAGTTTCCTTCATCTTAGGGCGCGTGCCCTCAGGAACTATATTTTCAGTTTCAGAGAGGAAGCTAAAGAAGTGTGATGAAATTCTTGATGATTGAGGTGTGAAAGAAATTCTAGATGCAAGCACGCCAGCAGCAGGTGTTGCTTCAGAGGCTGAAGTGGGGCAGTATTAGCAGACGGGCAGGCGGTTCTCCCACTCATCTTTCCAGGGTGTTAACTTCCAACTGGAATGTTGGCACTTAAATTTCCACACCCTGTTAAGCAAAGTGCTTAAAACAAAACATTTGGCTCCAGTCAATGAAATCCAAGGATACTCCTACGGTGAAGTTAATCTACAGAGCAAGTGAAACCTTGGTGAATTTGCAGATGTCTTGGACAGCTGTCTCTCCCCACAAGATCCCATTTCACATGCAGCTCATCTCCCATCTCACTGACTCTGGGTGCTGACCCATCTGGCATCTGGAAAAGTGGCCCCAACTTTAACTGGGCTTAACTGTTGCGCCCCCCTCTTCACAACATAACCTAGCAGGGCTCCTCGTGTTTTAACTGAATGCTTCTGTTCTGCGGGGCTTCCCAGCTTTTGCAAACTTGACTTCCTGACTAGGCTGAGAATGAACACATTTGGGAGTATCGTTCTCTCTCATCTCCTGCCTTTTAACAAAATAAGTAAAATTAATGAATAACCATAACTCTCAGAGGAGCTGGGAGACTTCTAAAAGGTCAAATGACTTGGTGTAAGGCCAGGTCTAGTTTATGACTCCTTGTCTGCAGGGATATATTGTTACATGGTCTGACACTGGCCAACATGCATTCTCTGATCTCCTGGACTGAAAGGGCAGGAGGGCTGGACAGAGAAGCAGGGAGGGAAGAAAAGTAGTCTACAGGGTAAGACCCGCAAAAGAGGAGGTGTAGAGAAATTTGGGGAGGGGAAATTTTAGGCTTCCCCCCACCTACCCACTGCCATAGAGTGGATGAGATTAATTCATAAGGACTCTATAGTACTGCAACTCAGAGTGCCCCTATAGAATGCCTCCTTAAGGATTCAGACACTGTCGTTCTTTACAGAAGATCTCAGCCTCGTTTTTCTCCCCAAGTACCTCTGGTAGGTTCAAACCACCAACCTTGTAGTTAGCAGCATGACATTTAACCCACAGCACCATCAGGGATCCTTTCCTTTCCATTTAGGGTTGTCTACTTCCAGTCCACCTGGAATTGTTTTCCACGTTCAGATCGTGATCTCCAGGCTGGTCTTAAGGTGAGGTATCTCTGTGTCCCTGGGCAGGACGAACAATTTGTGCTTTGCTGCGCTTCAAAGGTTGGCAGTTTGCATTTTGATACTTACTCTCATGAAAGGGACAGAGGGGGTGAAAGAGTTAGCCTGCTGTTAATCAAAATACTTAGACAGAACATAATTCAAGATTTAGTTTGTTAAAAATCCAAAATGTTAACAGACCCCTTCCTGCCTTGTAGTAAAAATTCCTTTTAAGCTTAATCAGAAAGAATGTCTTAATTCAGGAAGGGGGCTAGCAAGGTTATTAAGATAAGTAACTCTACACAAAGCCTCTCCATTCAGAGGGGTGATGGTCTGGTAAGGCCAAGCACAGAAGCGTTGCCCAATTTAGGAAAACAAGGGTGCATGGACCTTCAGGGGGTGGTGATCTAATGGTCCCTGGAGGTATAGATGATTTCCCTAGAATCATGGCAAAACCTGCCTGCTTTCTTTGGGGTAGCAATTATGGTCATTGTAAAACCTGCTTCTGTCACATACTTTCAGGCATGTAACTTGCTTGACTTTCACTGGATTTTTGGAAGCCGTTGGGTGGTATCAAACCCCACTGTTTGATAGAAAGTGTCAGTGCCTGCAGAAATATACTCAGAATTTCTTGAATAAACCTGGTCTCTGTCTTTGGCTAAAACAGGACAGGCTCTCCCGAACCCCTTGTCTCTGGCAACCAAAGGATCCCTGCAGGATTGTAAGTAATAAAATCCATGACCAGGAGAGGCACAAATACTAGAGCTTAAATTCTGAGAACCTGGTTTGCAGAACATTCTGGATGACAGTGAAAGCCCCAAATCCATCTGCACAGTCCCCACATGGATAGACCCTCCACTGGAGACTCTCTGAGCACTGACCAGGGATGGGAATAATCTTGCCTGCAGACCGAGGACAAGGGAAAGGGCATTACCGCTGTTAGGTCACTAGATTAAGGACAGGGGGTGCTGTCTCCACAGTACCTGCATAAGGCCCCAATCGAGGGGTTGGAAAGAGGTCAGGCACACTGAATGGACACCTATGGTAAAATCCAGAACCGGGCATGTGCAAACTAAGCACCCTTGGCCCAGGTCAAACCAACCTGGAACACACACCCGGGCCCATGACATCACTCAGGTGGGCCTGAACTCAGCTAACGTGGGTCAGCCAATACCTTCAGCCACGCCTCCCCAGCCAAAGGTGTTAAAAGCACCTGGTGGGCAGGCAGCAGCCCCTTTTTACTCTGCTCCTATTCAGTTTCAGGAGGGTGAGGGTCTCTCCCACATGCGGGTGTGTACACCTGCCTGCGTGCCCGCTCCGGGCCTGCTCAGGGCACACATGTTCCTGGGCGCTTGGCCTCTCGGGCTCCGGGGATGCCGCAGTTCCACACATGTGAGTTTCAAGGTCCCCGTTCCTGTATTCTTTCCCTGTGGTTTTTCATACCCAGCTGTGAAAGCTGCAGGTGTAGCCTGGCACGCTTTCCAGAAATAGCGTGTACCCCTTTGAGACCGTAAAACCTGAAACGTTTTCTTTCCTTCATAAAACTCACTTGGATTACAAAAGTGCTTCTGTGGAGGTAAAACCACTCCAGAAGCCTACCTTGTCCACCCACCTGATAAGTCCTGGGAGGGACAGTCTACCTTGATGACTAGCCTGTGTGTGTCCTTAATGGACATCACCATGCAGGCACAGCACACAGGCGTGAGTCAAGCCTTGACTGCCTTAAGGGGGCCCTGGACCAATCTTGTCATCATTTCTGTCTACCACAACGTGTGCATCCCAATCATGGCCCAATTCCCTCTCTGGTAACCCAACTATAACTAGGATTTGATTTGCCCCCTACTGTGCGTGAGTGAGTTTTCCTTGACCTCCCATGTCCTTTCTAATGTTCTGTACATCAGCAAACCCTTGGACACCATTCTGGCTCCGACCCAATAGTTTCCCCCACCTGGATAATATAGCTTTGTCTTTGCCTTCCCTGTGTTCTGTTTAAGATGATAATCAATGTTCTCTTTTAAAAAATTAAAAATTTTGTAAAGGCTAGTAGTTCACAGCCATCCGGTGACACCATGGGAAACGCCTGCCCCTCTCCTTTTGTGAGATTGTTGTTGTGGTTGTTAGTTGCATCAAGTCAATGGGAGAACAGAATTCACAGGGCTTCCAGACCGAGACCTTTTGGAAGCCGATGGACAGGCCCGTCTTCTGAGAAGCTTCTAGGGGGTTTCGAACTACCAATATTTTAGCTAGCACATGAGCACTTAGTTGTTTGAGCTACCTAGGGACCATTGAAAACCTTACAAAGCATAGTTCTATTATGATACACATGGGGCTACCAGGAATTAAAATTTCACTCTGGATGGCAACAGGTTGTGTGTGTGT
>NW_022103900.1:16748049-16751081 GCF_000313985.2 Echinops telfairi
TCTCTGAGCACTGACCAGGGATGGGAATAATCTTGCCTGCAGACCGAGGACAAGGGAAAGGGCATTACCGCTGTTAGGTCACTAGATTAAGGACAGGGGGTGCTGTCTCCACAGTACCTGCATAAGGCCCCAATCGAGGGGTTGGAAAGAGGTCAGGCACACTGAATGGACACCTATGGTAAAATCCAGAACCGGGCATGTGCAAACTAAGCACCCTTGGCCCAGGTCAAACCAACCTGGAACACACACCCGGGCCCATGACATCACTCAGGTGGGCCTGAACTCAGCTAACGTGGGTCAGCCAATACCTTCAGCCACGCCTCCCCAGCCAAAGGTGTTAAAAGCACCTGGTGGGCAGGCAGCAGCCCCTTTTTACTCTGCTCCTATTCAGTTTCAGGAGGGTGAGGGTCTCTCCCACATGCGGGTGTGTACACCTGCCTGCGTGCCCGCTCCGGGCCTGCTCAGGGCACACATGTTCCTGGGCGCTTGGCCTCTCGGGCTCCGGGGATGCCGCAGTTCCACACATGTGAGTTTCAAGGTCCCCGTTCCTGTATTCTTTCCCTGTGGTTTTTCATACCCAGCTGTGAAAGCTGCAGGTGTAGCCTGGCACGCTTTCCAGAAATAGCGTGTACCCCTTTGAGACCGTAAAACCTGAAACGTTTTCTTTCCTTCATAAAACTCACTTGGATTACAAAAGTGCTTCTGTGGAGGTAAAACCACTCCAGAAGCCTACCTTGTCCACCCACCTGATAAGTCCTGGGAGGGACAGTCTACCTTGATGACTAGCCTGTGTGTGTCCTTAATGGACATCACCATGCAGGCACAGCACACAGGCGTGAGTCAAGCCTTGACTGCCTTAAGGGGGCCCTGGACCAATCTTGTCATCATTTCTGTCTACCACAACGTGTGCATCCCAATCATGGCCCAATTCCCTCTCTGGTAACCCAACTATAACTAGGATTTGATTTGCCCCCTACTGTGCGTGAGTGAGTTTTCCTTGACCTCCCATGTCCTTTCTAATGTTCTGTACATCAGCAAACCCTTGGACACCATTCTGGCTCCGACCCAATAGTTTCCCCCACCTGGATAATATAGCTTTGTCTTTGCCTTCCCTGTGTTCTGTTTAAGATGATAATCAATGTTCTCTTTTAAAAAATTAAAAATTTTGTAAAGGCTAGTAGTTCACAGCCATCCGGTGACACCATGGGAAACGCCTGCCCCTCTCCTTTTGTGAGATTGTTGTTGTGGTTGTTAGTTGCATCAAGTCAATGGGAGAACAGAATTCACAGGGCTTCCAGACCGAGACCTTTTGGAAGCCGATGGACAGGCCCGTCTTCTGAGAAGCTTCTAGGGGGTTTCGAACTACCAATATTTTAGCTAGCACATGAGCACTTAGTTGTTTGAGCTACCTAGGGACCATTGAAAACCTTACAAAGCATAGTTCTATTATGATACACATGGGGCTACCAGGAATTAAAATTTCACTCTGGATGGCAACAGGTTGTGTGTGTGTGTTTTCAATCCATAAATAAGTAGCATCTGGGCTAACTATTTCCTGCCATGACTGCGTATTTGGTGAGATTCTTTGGAGAGGGGAGATACTCTCATTCTTGGCTTCTCAGTAATTAAAGTTGTTACTGTTGCTAGCAGCCCTCCCGTCAGTTCTAACTCATGTTGACCCCGAGGGAACCCTCTCTGGTCCTGCACCCTCGTCACAAAGTTCTGTTTTGAAAAGGCTAACTGACTAACTCATGTTGACCCCGAGGGAAACCCTCTCTGGTCCTGCACCCTCATCACAAAGTTCTGTTTCGAAAAGGCTAACTGACTGACTCAGTGCCAGGAAGCCGCTTCCAATTCCAAAGTGACCCTATAGGACAGAGTGGAACTGACCCTTTGGGTTTGCAAGGCTAATACCTCAGAAGCAGACAGGCTATGCCTTCTTCCGGGTCTGTTTTGAGTCTGGAAGCTGCACTGAAACTCGTTCTCCTTGGGTGACCCTGCTGGTATTTGAAATGCTGGTAACAGAGTTTCCAGCATCATAGTAACACACGGGCCACCACAGCTTGACAAACTGACGGATAGGTTGTGGAATTCTTATCATAGGCATGAGAATGAATGTGGCTTCCTGGGACTAGAACAAATTCTCACTGAGGACATGGATGCATGTTGATAAATGCAGAGGCTGTGGCCTCTGATTCTGCTATTATACGTGTTTTTTCTGACTACTTTTATATTACCTTGATGACAACATATATGGTGGGAGGGGGGGAACCCACTGCAAACTGGTGGACATGCCTAAGGAGAGATACGTAGCTCATATTACTTTATTCCTATGCATTTCAGGCATATTTACATTAAAATATTTTATGAGGCTGTAGAGTTCACGTAGTTTGTTTTTCTTTTGAAAAAGGAAAGCATAATTTACCTGCAGCAAAATTTACCATTTTCCAGTTCTGTGAGCATTTACAAGTGCATACAGTCCTGTAACCAACACCACAATTAAGATCTAGTCATGTCTTCACCTCCCCCAAATTCCCTGTGCCACGTTGTAGTCAACATTGTCCCAGCTCCTGGCACCCACTGGTCTCAGCTGATCTATTTTTCTAAAAGCATCTGTCTTCCTACCACCTCTCCCAAGCTTGACTGAGCCCTAGCGACACAATGATGAGTTCCTTGGCTGCTAACCAAATGGTCAGTGGTTCAAACCCACCAGCTGCTCTGCATAGAATAGAGGTGGCAGTCTGCTTCTGTAAAGATTAAAAGCCTTGGAAAAGCTATGGGAAAGTTCTACCTCGTCCTACAGGGTTGCTATGAGTCAAAATCAGCTCAATGGCAATCGTTTGTGGGGGTTTTTAGCCCCTAGGGTTAATTATTATGAAATTCTAGTAAAGTCCAGTTGATTATGATTCTGGCGGGGATTTTTCTTAGCTGTAGGCAAATATGTAGATCCCACTAACTTCCATATTTGAAATATCTACTACTTTTACTAACCTTGAACTTATATTTGATTCTAGTCTCTTCTCTGTCTGGAT
>NW_022103900.1:16752096-16756295 GCF_000313985.2 Echinops telfairi
GGGGGGATTATCATTACATCATACACAAAGACCCCAGGGCCCCAATGACAAAAGGCTCAGTTGTAACCCAAATGTGGGAGGCATCCCGCAGCACCGGGACAGACAGACCTGACCCTCTGCTTCTGTGAGGATTACAGCCAAGAAAACCCATGGGGCGGTTCTACTCCATGACAAGGGATCACTGTGACTGCAAACTTGGCTCAACCATCCCTAGCAACAGCAGCACGTCATTGCATCTGCACCTGTACACATGCAGGTAAAAGACCATAGAGGCACTGGCATCACAGCGCACGTCCAACACTGTTGTGAGTTACTTTCAAACGAACAACCCCATGTATCAGAGCAGAACTCCTCCAAACACAATGAACCTTTCGGCCTCACTCACATTCTGTTTCCAGTTGATAAACAACCGAAGGGCACAGGTCTGTTCTATCCAGTTCCAGTAACACCTGAGGGCATTCTCTTGCCTCCACGGAAGAGGCATTTAGAGGGCAGGAGCGGAAAAGGTGAGGTGCACTCGGGGGCCGCGTGTGTTGCCCCATTAGGATAGCTGTCACCCACCTCCAACTTTTTCGCAAGCCCAAAAGAGTCACTTAGGACTTGCCCCGAATCTATGTAATGGGGTGAATCAGGCCTCTCTCGCATTAAGGAGGCTCTGAAGTTTGTGACCTAGCCTCTTTTAGCAATTTAGATTTCAGACACATGTTCTCATCGCATGACCAGGAAAGCAGTGCCCCACAGGTTGCTGAGGCAGGTACCGTTCTGAGAGCTTTGGCTGATGAACCATTTTCATTTTGCTCCGTACCACCGCCCGTAAAACATATGCGATTACTTATGTCTATTTGGCAAATGAGGAAACACAGACTACTGAGCGGTGGTGTCAATACCCAGCGGGGGGCCCCCAGGAGGGCCTGCTGCACCGTCACCAGGCTAATCTTCTTCCCAGGCTGAGCTTAAGGTCCTCAGTCCTCTGATTTAGGCAGCGGAACCGAGCCTTCTTTCTACAGGGGACCTCTGGGCCTGTCCCTTCAATAAACATGGGTATAGAACAGAGAATGATGCTTCAGTCCCTTGTAGGTAAGGCATCTGCCTTCAAGAAGTACAATGTTGACTTGAGAAACCCTGCAGGTGCTGATGGTAACATTTGCCCGCTAACCACAAGGTCACTAGTTCAAGCCCACCAGCTGCTCTGTGAGAGAAAATGAGGCTGTGGATGACTGTAAGGAATTACAGCCTCAGGCACCCTAATGGGCTCACCGAGTTGAAAACACCATGATGGCAGTGGGTTTGGCTATTCTCTGCTGATCTTCAGAATTTTAAAGTAAGTGGCTGTTGTGTGCCATGACATCCATTTGATTCGTAGTGACCCCAGCAGACAGGGCTCTCCAGGCTGTGACCTTTAGAAAGGGGCCCTCGCTGGGCAGCAGTTAAACCCTCAGCTCCTGACCGATTGGATGGGGTTGCCATGCATTGGGATCGATCCAATTGCAACAGGTGAGTCTTTGAACTCATCTAAGCAGACCACCAGCTCTTTCTCCCAGGAAGCCGCTTATAGCTAGTGGCTGAGCACTTACCCACTGTCACCAAAGGGAAGTCTTAGTGACTCTGGGTAGGGTTTCTGAGACTGCCAACCTCCATGGGAGCAAACAGCACGATCTTTCTCCCATGGGGCAGTGGGTTTGAATGGTTGGGCTTTCAGTTAGCAGCTCAGTACCTACCCCACAGTGCCACCAGGGACCCTATGTGCCAGCAAAACCAAAAAGCCAAACCCACTACCATCAAGTCAGTAGTGACCCTGCAGGATTAGGTAGAACTGCCTCCGTGGGTTTCCGAGACGGTGAACCTTTATGGGGGTGCAAAGCCTTGTCTTTGTACAGAACCGTGCCACCAGAGAAGAATAACCTCATTGCCATCAAGGTGATACCAACTCATAGGGACCATATAGGACAGGGCAGAACTGTCCCTGTGAGTTTCTGAGACCGGGACTCTTTACCAGAGAAGAAAGCCCCATCCTGTCCCTCGGAGCGGCTGGTGGTTTTGAACTGTTGACTTTGCAGTTAGCAGCCTATCACATAACCGCTATGGCACCAGGGCTCCTCCGTCTGCCACCAGGGACCCCTAAAAACAAATCCAAGTTCACCTCACTGCCACTGAGCTGATTCTGACTCAAAGCAACCCCGTAGGACAGAGTAGAACGGCTCCCGTGGGCTTCCAGGGCTAAATCTTAGGGGCTGGGTTTGAAAGCCTCATCTTTCTCCTGTGAATTGGCTGAGGGTTTCAAGCCACTGACTTTGCTGTTAGCAGCCCCACCGTTACCTCCTACTTAGACACCGTCTATTTGGTTTTCTGGATTTCTTGTGTTACTTAAGAAGAAAGAACATTGTAATAATAAAAATAACTATGGTCAATCCCCTTTAGAAACCGATTTGATGGCCACCAACCCAACCCATGCCCAGCTTTTCTTTAGCCCTAATGCATGTGACTCTGCTCCCACCACCCTCACCTCACATCAAGATTTTTTTTTTAACAGGTACACTGTGGGAGAAAGGAAAGCGTAAACAAAAACAAAGCCAAACAAACTTCCACTACACGGGTTGCCTTTTATAAAAGCACACCACTGTTCCCCAAATATTTGAGAAGTCCTGCTCAGCCTATTCTCCATCATGATTCTCATTAGACGTCACCTGTGTTTGAAATGATTTCTTCAACGGGTGCCTGAGGAATCGGGGAGAAACATTTCCTTTTCACAAGGACGGGGAGCCTTTGTGTAGACAAGAACCCCCACCCACCCCCGCTGAGTCATCTCATGTACATCAGAGGTGGGAAACGTGAGGTCCTGAAATCACCAGCTAATGGCACAGGCCTCGCCAAAGAGAAGCCGTTGCCGCCATCACATGACAGGTACGGCCTTGGAACGATGGGATAAATGCCCAAATGGCCCTTGGCGGAAAATGTAAACACTGGCTCAGGGCAATGCGTGTGTCTACCCGGGCATGTGCGTCACCTCACCCACAGCGTACCTTCTCCAGGGTGTCATTCAGGGCATCCATCGTCTGTATTTTGGCAACATTGGCAGAGACACTGTGAAGATGAAAATAAGCGTCTTACAGGACTGGATCACTTCTCCATGGAGGAGGCTCACCGATTGCTACAGAGGGCTCTCGGCTGAGCCTTTGGAATGGACTGCGTGGCCACACCCACCAATAACACCTGTTGCTTTGAGCGGATTCTGATACAAGACGACTCCCTGGGGTCAGAACTGTGCTCCCTAGGGGTTTCACTGACTGAGTTTTCAGAGGTAGACCGCCAGGCCTTTCTTCTGAGGCACTCTGGGTGGACTTGATCCTCCAACATTTCCATTGGCAGTCAAGTGCATTAGCCACTTGCACCACCCAGGGACTCTAAGCAAGTCTGAGAAGAGCCCCCTCCCAGCCAGCCCCCTGTCCCTTCCCCCCTCCCCCAAATTTCTACTTCTTTGTGTTCAGGTGCTTTGTAGGCCAAATTATTATTTTTATTTTCATTTGAGTATAATAAATCACTGCCATTGCACCCATTCAGACTCATGGAGACCCTATAGAGCAGGGTAGAACCGCCTCTGTGAGTTTCCAAGGCTACCTTTACAGGAGTAGAAAGCCTCATCTTTATCCCGAGGAGCTGTTGGTGGTTTCAAACTGCTGGCCTTGTGATGAACAGCCCAATACATAAACACTACACCGCCAGGACGTCTATTAAAGTATAATACACATGCAGAAAAATGCACATACTGTAACCGTTTGACCTGATGACTATCCACAAACTGATCCATTCTTACACCAGCAGAGCAATTACAAAACAGAAGAAAACCAGCTCTTCCTTTGAGCTCCCCTCTGTCAATCTGGGTGGACTAGAGAAACAAATCCACAGAAACGCACATGTATATAAGAGTGAGTTTTATATAAAGGGTAAGTGTACATTAAGAGAGCATCCCAACCCATAAGTCCGACATTAGCTCATATGTCCGACACCAATCTACAAAGATCAGAGCAAAGCACACACTATGACGCCAATTGCAGGAGGAAAGCCGAATCAGTGAACGTGTAAGCATCTCAGCGCTGACAGGGGTCTCCACACAGCTGCTCCAGCACTCAGGGCTGCATCAGGGTAGGTCCATGTGGCTTCTCCTCAGGGATATCTTGCAGGAAATGAGTCTTGCCAGCTGA
>NW_022103900.1:16756565-16759000 GCF_000313985.2 Echinops telfairi
GGAAGCCCTAGTAGCGCAGTGGTTACACGTTGGGTGGCTAACTACAAAGGTCAGCAGTTTGAAACCACCAACTACTCCTTGGGAGAAAGATGAGGCTTTCTCCTCCCATCAAGTCTCAGGAATTCAGGGGGGGCAGTTTTACCCCGTCCGAGAGGGCTGCTAGGAGTTGCTATGGAATTGCTGGCAGTGAGGTGGAGGTGGGAGTTTAGAGTTTAGTTCTGAGGAGTCCTGGGCGATGTGGGTGAAGCACGGGGCTGCTAATGGCAGGGTCAAACCCATCAGGCTCTCCGAGGGGGGAAGAAGAGTCTGTCTCCTCCGATTAAGATCTGCAGCCTTGAGAATAGTTCTACTCTCTTCTGGAGAGTAGCTCTAATTCTGCTGCAGCAGAATTGTTGGGTTTGGATCAATTCTGACTCTTTTGTGCTTTGTGTAATGAATCCTATAGCATCGACTCTCTCTTTTTTTTATTTAAATTTTTTCTAAATCCCCCCCCACCATTTTATTGGGGGCTCTTGTTACAAACCATATATCAATTGTATCCAACATATTTGTACATATATTCCATCATTCTTTTCTAGACATTTACTTTCCATTAAACCCCTGGGATCAGCTCCTCCTTTGTTCCTCCCTACTTCTCCCACAACCCTCGTGGCCCCCTGATAGACTGTAGATTGTTGATTATTTTCAAATCTCACTGCACCCACCAGCTCCCTTCCCCTCTGGTTTCTGTTGTTCTTCCCCTGACTGGGGGTGTGTGGTTATGTGCCATTCATTACGATTGGTGCCCTCTTCCCTCCCCACCTCTCCCTTCCTTCCCCTACCCTGTTGGTGCCTCTAGTCCCATTCCTGTTCCTGGGTTCCATGTGTTGTGAGTTTTTTCTCTTGCCTGTACCTATGTACATGCTCCCGTCTAGTCTAGATTGGGAGGGGGCACTGAGGTCGTGATAACAGGGGGTGGGGAGGTCTCCAGGAAACAGAGGTATATTGCATGACCCATTCGTGCTCTAATGCACCCTGATTGACTCACCCCCTCCCTGCGACCCCCCTCTGTGGGGGATGCTCCATGGTCCATAGATGGGCTTTGGGTCTCCGTTCCAACCCTCCTCCATTCTCACCAATGCATTTTTGTTTGTTTGTTTACTGTTGGTTGTGAATCTTCTGGTGCCCGTTGCCCAGTCTTGACACGTCACGATCGCACTTACTGGTGTGTTTCTTCCATGTGGGTTTGTTGCTTCACTGTTGGATGACCGCTGGTTTAACTTCAAGCCTTGAAGATCCCAGACGCTCTATCTTTTAATAGCCGGGCACCATCCTTTGTCATCACCACATCTGCTTATGCACCTGTCTTCAGTGATCATGTAGGTGCAGGATGGTGGTGAGCATCACAGAATGCCAATTTGTTAGAACAATGTGTTCTTATTTTGAGAAGAGGTATGAGCCGAGGTCCAAACATCGACTCTTTCACACCTGACTTTTTCCAAGTTATTTTTGTAGAATTACAATCAGGGATCGTCTGCAGCGCAATTTCTTGAAGGGAAATCTGCCTTCAGTGGGGTTGTTTTTTTTTGTTGTCATCGTCGTTCTGCATCAGGACCCCTGGTAGTGTAGTGGATGAAACATTTGGCTGTTAACCCACAAGGTTGGTGGTTCAAACCCAGCTGGATCTCTGCAGGAGAAAGCTAAGCCTGGTTGCTCCGTTAACTATGTACATTTTCAGAAACACACCGGAGCAGTTCTAACTCCGTCCTACAGGGCTTCTATGAATCCACATCAACCTCATGGCTGTGGGTTTTTGTCTGGACGGCTTACGTTGGTTAGTGGGATCTTTCGCTGGAAACTAGACATAGATCGATGATACTTAGAGATTTACTTCCGATAGCATACTTTTAGAAGCAATCACCAAGAAACTGTAAATGAGAGGTGTTGGTCAACGAAGATGAAGGACTTCTATCTGCACACATGCCTGCACAGCATCTGTAAGGAGCAGATGGAGATTTGCAGGGAAGCAAATGAGGTTTAGGCCCCCAGGCTGTGGGAGGGACCCGAACAACTTCATATGGACAATTTGGTATAGTTTTTCCTTGAAGTGGCCCCCAAATTTGTAGACATGTCAGACTCCACATAACTTGTCCCTGTCCCTCGTGAGCAGAGTCCTGGGGTGCGGTGGTGGGGATACACAAGGCCGTCTGCTTCTGGAAAGATCCAGAACCTTGGGCACCTTGTGGAGTGGTTCTACTCTGTCCTGTCAGGTGCTGTGCATCAGAATCGACTTCCCAGCAGTGGGGGTTGGGGCTTGGTTTGGGTTTGGGTCCCTGGTAAGTGGAGAAAGAGCAAATTTTTGTTCTTTTAAGTTTCTATCTGCACTTTTTTTTTTCTTTTAAAAAAATCATTTTATTTGGGGCTCATACAACTGTTATCCCAATCCATACACACAT
>NW_022103900.1:16760043-16767379 GCF_000313985.2 Echinops telfairi
AATGCCAATTTACTAGAAGAAAGTATTCTTGTGTTGAGGGAGTACTTGAGTGGAGGCCCAATGTCCTTCTGCTACCTTAATACCAAACCTATAAATGTAGGCTCATAGATCTATTTCCCCATCCTCATATAATATATTTGTATATGTACATGTCTTTATCTAGAGCTCTATATCTATCTGCACTTTTAAAAATGATTATTTGAGGACAATTAAGGTTTTTCAAAGTGTCTAGTCTCTATTTCCTTACGACTTTCCAGCCAATTGCTCGTCTCACAGATTTCTGGACTACACGGACATGAAAGTCACTGCTGACACCCCGAGGGCACCCCAAGCCACGGCTCTGCTTTCTGAACTCCACCAAGCCAAACTCCCTGCCCTCAGTCACTGCTGCCTCACCGCCACCCTGGACACAGGGCAGAACTGCCCCGTGGGTTCTGGAGACGGCAAATCTTTATAGGAGCAAACTGCCGCATCCTTCTTCTTCGGAGAGGCTGGTGGGCTTGACCCGCCAACCTAGCAGTTGGCAGCCCAATGCCAAACCCACTATCCACTGGGCCTCTTTTCCTGAGTCCTGGGGCTCTGGGATGCTAACCTCTGTCCATAGGCAGTGTTTAAGATCGTGTCAGCTTTTAGAAGCAGCGTGCACTTTAGTGCTTGGCTTTCACTGCTGCCATCTTTCACAGAGCACATTCTCCATTCTAGAAACTGGGCGAGATGCTGGGTCACACGATAAAGGAGATGTAACCCCCCACCCCAACCCCCACCAATGGTTGAGGGCTTAGTACTTTACCTTCCCTGTGCAATTATATTTCATTACTTTCTGATATCAGAAGAAACAAATGACTTAGTCCTACAGGTCAAATCTGTATTTCATTTTAAGGTGGAAGGGGGAATCTCCTCAAAGCATTTCCTTCCCAGGAATCTCAGAAGAAAGCTTGAAAGGCAATTTAAGCTAGGCCAGTGTTGCCATAGTCTATTTCCGCCAGAATTCTCTTTCAGAGATTGGTACCACGTAACTCTGGAAGGAGGTACCGTGAGCACCCTCTGACGGGCTCGGACTGCTCACTCACCGGCTGATCTGTCGACATCATCTTGCAGAGACTAGTCTCTGAGGCGGCCGCACGACTCGACTCAGAGGGACTCGTTCAGTAGGTTCCTTTCTTCCTCAAGCGCTCGACTCCCGTGAAGAGCTACCGTCCCAGAACCCCCCAGGCGCAGTCCCACCCTGTCCTGCAGGGTCACTGTGAGCCACAAGCCACCGATGGCAGCCAGTGTCCATGAGGACTCCATGTGGAGTCCCAGTTCCTCAAACAGTGACAAAGCCACAGCTTCTGAAACTCAGAGGGGGCTGTTCAGCGCGGTCCTACAAGGTTGTCGGGAGTCGGAAGTGTGACTTGACTGCAGGGAGTGGACGCGCTGTTGCCATCGGTGTTTGTATGCCAAGAGCTCGTGCCACGCGGGTAGATACCAGCGCCTTCCGCCGTGCCAAGTAGACTGGCCATTCGTTTCTGAAGAACCGAGTGATGCATTTCAACCAAGAGAGCCGCTTGTTTTTAATTCAGGAGCTTTTCAAAGAGGCCTTATTAGGAAAACGGGGCAAGCTTAGGGACAACATTTTAAAGACAGATCTGGAAATAGGGTATAGCGGCGTGCATCAGGCTTGGATGTACTTACAGCCACCTGCTTGTATGGGGAAGACGCCCAGGGCTGTCGGCGATTGTGCTTTGGGCTGGTAACTGCAAGGTGAACAAGCAGTTCAAACCCACCAGCTGCTCCGAGGCTGAAAGAGAAGTCTTTCTATTCTCATAGTCTTGGAAACCCACAGGGCGCTCCTACTCTGTCTCCTAGGGTCTCTGTGCCCCTCGATGGCAGAGTGAGTGGGTTTTGGTGGGGGGGGGCAGATGCAGAGAGGAGGGTCGTGGGGGGGAATAGTGAGCGAGCCCTCCTGGATCCCATTTTTACCTGGCTTGCCTTTTCACTTTTAACCCCTGGCCTGACTTCTCACTCCCAGTAAGCAAAGGCTTGGTTTGTCCTAAAATAGAAAACACTCCGCCTTCTGGAAGCCAGGCCCCTAAAAAGCCCTCAAGGTGAACAAGAAGAAAGTCGGCCGCCCCTACCTGGTTTTCTCCAATGCTGCTTTTTTGGACTGCCTCTCCCAGATGCCAACTTCTTGGAGATTTTTTTGGGAGATCCTCATCCTGCCAGCTTTCACTGAAATCAAACAGGCACCAACAGGACCGTTACCATGAGAACGGGCAGCAAGAGACGGCTTGCTTTGTTGTGTGAGACACCATTTCAGATGGGAAAAGAATTTCAGAATTTATTTGAAATTGCTTGCAAACTTGCATTTAAAACAATGCAACAAGACCAAAAACACCTACCCCGAATCACCCTATTATGAGAAAAACTGTATTTGGGGGGAAGCAACTGTATTTGGGGGGAAGCAACCCCGAGAAGGGCCTACCAGGGGTCCTCAAACTTTTTAAACAGGGGCCAGTTCACTGTCTCTCAGACCCGTTGGAAGGTTGGACTATAGTTTTAAAAAAAACTATGAACAAATTCCTATGCACACTGCACGTATCTTATTTTGAAGTAAAAAAACAAATGGGGCAAAAACACCTCGGCGGGCCGCATGTGGACCGTGGGCTGTGGTTTGAGGATGGCCCTAGACCCACGTCCTTCTCCTTAGTTATTGTGAGCTGCCTCTGCTGCTGGCTGGAGCTGTGGAGTGACTTGACTCATGGCGCCGCCCGGGTTTCGGAGTGGAACTAACAGCTCCATCACGCTGGCGTGGCTGTAATCCTGACAGCACATTTCCTGCCACAGTGCCACCCGCTGGGTTACACATTGATGTTGGGTTACCAGTGGTGAAGGCACTCAAAAGACTGAGGTGTTTGACATCAAGAGCACCTCCCCCCCCCCTTTTCCTATTTGTTTACTGCTTATTCTGAAGTGACTTTCAAAAGTCGGGTGCCCGGCATAGCTCAGGAAGCCCACAGACACCCTCCTCCGTCCTCTCAGGATGCTCCCTGAGGAGCGTGCACTTGGGCTGGTCCTCACAATCCCCACACAGTCAGCTCACGGATCGCAGCCTTCAGTGTGGACTGTAACAATGTATAGAAGACCAAGTCCTCCCCATGGGACCCATAGGTCACATCACAATCAACAGCAAGAAGGTTGCAGCTGTCAAGGGTTTTGTCTTGCTTGGATCCACAGTCGATGCTCCTGGAAGCAGCAGCCAGGACATCAAAAGATGCGTTGCTTTCGGTACATCTGCTGCACACGCCCTCTTAGAGTGTTGAAAAACAAGGCGGTTGCCTTGAGGACTAAGGCGCTCCTGACTCAAGCCATGGTCTTTTCAGTCACCTCATCTGCGTGTGAAAGTTGGACAGTGAAAAAGGAAGACCACGGGAGAGTTGATGCAATGAAATGATGGTGCTGGAGAAGACTACTGATAGTGCCCAAAGCACAGACAGGTCTGTCAGAAGAAGTACGGCCAGAATGCTCCTAAGAGGCAAGGCTGGTGAGACTTCGTCTTATATACTTTGGACATATCGTCAGGTGAGACCAGTCCCTGGAGAGGGACATCACGTTTGGTCAAATGAGGGGCAGCAAAACAGAGTAAGGCCCCCCAACAAGATGGATTGACGCAGCAGCTGAATCAATGGGTCCAGGCTTAGAAGCAATTGTGAGGCTGGCAGGTGCAGGACCATGCAGTGTTCTCTTCTGATGTGCACAGGGTGGCTATGGGCCGGAGCCCACTCAAGGGCACCTAACAACAACAACCACAACCACAACAACAACACCAGGCTGCTAAGTGACTCCAACCTATTACCTATCAAATGCTTGAAGGGTCTTCACCATTGTACTGTGCCTGCTATTGTAAAAGCCAACCAATCAGAATTTTCTTCTTGTAAATTCCTCCTCCTCAGTATTGAAGCTCTGTGATGATTTCCTTTTGCTGTGGTACTCTGGTCAATCCTTTTGTTCCTTCAATAAATGCTTTAATTCAGTGGTTCTCAACCTGTGGGTCGCGACCTCTTTGGGGGTTGAACGACCATTTCACAGGGGTCTCCTGATTCATAACAGTATCAAAATGGCAGTTATGAAGTAGCAATGAAAATACTTTTATGGTTGTGGGGGGGGGGTCACCACAACATGAGGAACTGTATTAAAGGGTCACAGCATTAGGAAGGTTGAGAACCACTGCTTTAATTTAATGGAAACCTAGCTTGCTCTCTGATAGTTTTCTAAGCAGATACAAACAATTGGCTTTTCCCAGGGACTCTAAGAGAGGGCAATACTGAGACTGAAAAGGCGGCAGGTCACACCTAGGCTTTGGAGGAGGAGGAGGAGGGAACAACAGATTAATTTCAGCAAATTACTGTAAAAATTTTTTTTTCTTGTTATCAAGCCAACTCAAACTTGTTACTCTCTTCATGATAGCAAAGATAATATGACTCTTCCATTCCCCCACAAAATTAAAATGCATGACTTCCCTCTCCTCCCCCAACCAAGGCTTTCCAAAGCCAGATCCCGAGAGTGCTGAGTGGCAACCTGGCCACCCACTGATTCAAGAGGCGTTTAATTCAGCAGAACTGTCTTCAATCCCATGACATGTCCACCTTCCATTCCAGACCCCAAACCTTAGATGTTGACCAAGCTCAACTGTTACTAATGAGTAATTACACCACATTAATAATCCTGCCATTCAAGAAATCAATTAGTGTTAATGAGGCTCAGATGACCTAACAACTGGTGAGGGGTTCAGTGATGTCAGATGAAATCAATTTTTTTGAAAAGGAGCAACCCACGTCAGATCGAAAGTGCAATCAAATATCTTTTTCTCTCTCCCAGGAAATTTGCACAACTGAAATCTGACAAGCTCAAATGAGAAAAAGCTAAATGGACATTGATTTGTTTGAATCTGTTCATTCTTTTTTTATGGATAAGGCAGATTGACAATTTTCTAAAACTGCCTCCTATACCATAAAGAATAACAAAACTGTTTCCCAATGCTCATGTGATTGGACTGCATCACTGTTCTTTTCAAATATTATTTAATTAATGCTTAAATTATGTAATACAATAATAAAACACACAACTCAAAAGATGCATGCTATCTAGTCTCTTTACCACCTGCCCCCTGCAGTTTACCGCCAGATGCTACCGATGTACATATTTCTTAAGTATTCATCCATAGAATTTCTTGGTATAGACATATATTGCTTTTTAAAAATGGTAGGAGGGGAAAAAAGGGAAGCTTATACCAAGGGCTCAAGTAGAAAATGTTTTGGAAATGATGATGGCAACATATGTACAAATATGCTTGATACAATTGATGTATGGAATGTTATATGAGCTGTAAGAGCCCCCAATAAAATGATTTAAAAACAAACAAAATAATAAAACAGTACTCAAAGATATAATTATAAGGGCTTATGAGGAAGAAAGTTTTATAATATTGAAAACTGTACCGGCGAGAAAAAGACTGCGAAAGTTGGGTATACTGTAAAAGGCTGTAAAAGTAAGGAATGTTTTCCACTAGGAAAGTGCGCCTGCTCATTCTCCAAGGGAAGCCAGGGCGGTCATCTGAGGAAGTAATTGGGAAGCAAGCCTCTCCCAGATGCCAGACAGCTCCGATCCTGCTTCTCAGGCTGCTCTTTGCTCCCCAAATACAAAGAACTCTGATGTGAGTCCCTTGAAGATACCAAAACGTAAGGAGCACAGAATTCCTAAGGTAAGAGAGAGTGGAGACATTGCCTTCAGTCGTGTAGAGACCTCGAAGGAGCCGATGTTGAGAAAGAGCAGCTTCCCAGTGGGGTGGTTTTGGGTAATGGAGGTGTCTAGGACTTTGTAGCAATACCTTTTGTTTTACTAGCCCCAGCCCTTTGGGGGCTATAATACACTGAGGCTTAATTTCTTATTCATATACACATATGTATGCATATGCATACACAGAGACAGATACACCTACAAATATGCATAGCGTGCATGCATACACACATACATATGTTACTGCACTGTTGAATGTTGCGGAGCCAATTCTGGTGCTATGGGACAAGATAGAACTGCCCCCAAAAGAGGGCCCCAGGCCAGGGGTTTTCTCGAGTGAGTAGAATATTCGGTGGGTTCACACCACGTTCCCTTCCGTTAGAAGTCAAGAGCTGAATCACAGTGTGAGATAGTTTATTGTGCCAGCCTGGCCCATAAACACACACGGGGTTAACTGAAGCATGGAGAGAACACACGGTGCCACCAGGGTGCCCGTGTATTTATACCCACTCACTGATAGGCATCGCTTCATGTCCACAATATGCTGTGTGAAACATGAAGTTACGTGATGGGGATGTTGTACAAACATAGTGTTCACACTGCTGCTGCTGGACCTGCCAGGAAGGAGAAGCTGGAGGACCATCCTCCTGCCCACCGGGCAAGGTTGTAGCATCCGTGCCCTCAGTCATGGGCTTTGCCTTACCTGCCTGTATCTGGATTTGGGTTCTTTAAAACCATTCAAAGCCAAACCAAATTCATTGACATCGAGTTGATTCTGACTCCTAGTGACTCCTAGCGACTCTCTAGGGCAGGGTAGAACTGTCCCTGTGAGTTAGTTAGTTCCCAAGACTGCACCTCTTTATGGGAAGAGAAAGCCTCATTTTTCTCCTGCAGAGCAGCTGCCAAACGTCGCAGTTAGCAGTCTAATGAGTAACCCACGGTGCCACCAGAGATCATTAGGTTGAAATGGTAAACAGAAGAAAATCTGCTTTCCCCTAAAAAAACCAAACCAAACCAAAAGCTCATGGGGCTGTGACCACCTATGCAGTCTGATGGTGCCCAAACAGCCTTCAAAGGGACACACACGTGTCTCTATATTCACATAGATCTTTCTAGCCCTGTTTCGCTGGGCTTCAATCATTACAGATAGATGTTGAATTTTATTAAGTGCCTTTTCACCAGATGGATAAGATCATCTGCCTTTTCTTCTCGTGTGTGTTAATATGGTTAGTTGTATTAATAGATGTCGCTGCTGCATCATTCATGCATTGATGGAATAAGCCTCACATAGCCCTTTGGAATGATAAAGTTGTTCTTTTATTGATGATAAAAGCTTCGTCTTTGCAACTTGTGATGTTAAATTCATTCCAGTTGTGCCTGGGGCTCTGATCAGACTGGCACACCCTCTCCCATACCTGGTAATTGTTGTTGGCAGGTGGTTGCAAGTTGCTATCGAAGGCTTTCATCGTGGCGTCTGTTCACATAGTCAGCAGTGCGCCTGCCACCCTTTACACGCCATCGTTCAGGCCACTGACACCAACAGGACAGCCCTCTCTGGGGG
>NW_022103900.1:16768538-16793833 GCF_000313985.2 Echinops telfairi
GGAGGTAAACGGATGAAGGGAGCGGTGCGAGTACACAATGGGCTCTAAGGTAAGAGACAGCGTTTCGTTCTCCATGGTTTAAAACTAGCAAATCTTTAACAGATGAGGATGAAGTGATGCTACAGAACAAGGGAAACAGAATCATGGCCTTAGTAAGGACAGCAATCCACGGGGGAGGAGCGAGAGGGTCCTGGAGTCGTGTCTGCTATTGAGCTTAGATTGAGACCAACTTACCCCCAAGTGTTCATACACTCGCTTAAGTCTGATAGTCATGGAAACACTAAGAAGAAAAGACACAGATTTAGTAGTTATCTTGGCACACCACCAAAAATAGGTATTAAAAACAAAAAAACACATTCAAAAGGCAAGCGGAGGGAATGCTCAAGGTTGGCACAAGCAGAAGTCAGTTGGCTGTCGGCACAAGAGCAGCGGGAATCTGAAGGGAACGAGGAGACACTGTGACCCATGATAGCTTCTAAAACCACAAAGTAAATTTAACTGGGCACATGGCAGACTGATCAAATGAAAATGATAAAATATGGCTGGGAAAAAAAAACTGACCGGGAAGGTGAAGGGAGGGTGGGGTAGAAAGGGGGAATAGATTACAAGAATCTACATATAACCTTCTCCCTGGGGGATGGACAACAGAAAAGTGGGTGAAAGGAGACGTCAGTGTAAGACATGACAAAATAATAATACTTTATAAATTATCAAGGGTTCATGAGGGAGGGGAAAGCTGGGAGGGAGGGGGGAAATGAGATGCTGATACTAAGAGTTCAAGCAGAAAGCAAATGTTTTGAGAATGATGATGGTAACAAACGTGCTTGACACAATGGATGGATGTGTGGATTATGATAAGAATTGTACAAGCCCCCAATAAAATGATTTTAAAAAACTCAAAGAAAACTTCAATAAGTGGAAAGAGGTTTCCTGCTTATAGATCAGAAGACTTAAAATAGTTAAGATGGCAATACAGCCCAATGGGATCTGTCATTCCAATGTGATCTTAGTGAAAATCCCAACAGACTGCTTTACAGACATGGGAATACCAATCCTTAACTTCACGTGGAAAGGCAGGAGGCCTGAGTAGCTAAAGCAAAGCTAAAAGAGAAGAACAAAAATGGGAGGACTTACACTTCCTGATTTTAAAACATGTTATATAGCTATAGTCATCAAAACAGCATGGCACTGGAGTAGCAACAGACACATAAACAATAAAATGTGTAGCTGATGGCTTTCATGAGACCGGAAGGGGATGGTACCTGGCTGAACACTTTGATTGAAAATTTCACAGAAGAATCCTCAGCCAAAGGGGGGAAGTCCAGAACAGAATTTCAAAATCTCATGAACTCATCCAGACTGTCTAGAGCCATGGAAGGTGGGTGAGCCTCTGAGATAATCATTATATTTTAAACCAATATATCCCCTGACATCCTCTTAAAACCAGACAATAGGTTAGCTTGGATAATAAAAAGAGGTCTACCTTGAGCATTATGCTCTTTTGAGAACGAGATCTAGAGCTCTAGATGCAATCCAATTGACGACAACAACTTGGAAGATCAGATAATCTTGGGGACAGTGAGTGTAGACTCACAAGGGGGAGCAACTCAGAAAACGGCTGCACGTTCTCAATATCTCTAAATTGGACACAATCCATGCTACCAAATTGTACAAGTGGAAATCTGCTGAATTAGTGTATGTGTTGCCGTGTGTATTCTTAGTTGCAACAAAATAACATTTAAAACAGTGGTTCTCAACCATCCTAAGGCCATGACCCTTCAATAGTTCTTCATGTTGTGGTGACCCCCCCAATCGTAAAATTAGTTTTGTTGCTACTTCATCACTGTCATTTTGCTACTGTTATGAATTGGGCGACCCTTGTGAAAGGGTTGTTCGACCCCCAAAGTGGTCGTGACCCACAGGTTGAGAACTGCTGATTTAAAGAAAAATCAATTCAGTAAGGGGGAAAAAACCCAATATTCTTAAAGATTACTACTTTAATTAAAAAAAAAAAGATTTTGGTGGGGGGTGGTGGTTCTTACAGTTCTTAAAACGATCCATGCATCAACTGTATCAAGCACATTTGTACATATATTGCCATCATTATTTTTTAACCATTTACTTTCTGTTTGAGCCCTTGGTGTCAGTTCCTCTTTGTTCCCTTCCTCCCCTCCTTCCACCATGACTCCTTGGTAAATTATAATTGTTTGCATATCTTACACTGACCGCTGTCTCCCTCCCCTGGCAGATTCTGTGGTTCCTCCCCTTGGATGGGGTGTGTGTGTGGTTATGTGTCGATCATTGTGATCAGTTCCCCTTTCTTCCCCGATGACTTTAAATTCTTATCTACCAATGTAGCGTAAAAAGATGTGCAGTGAAATCACTAACAGAAATGAAGTTATGCAGAGCTATCGTTAGAACAGTCAAAGACTAGAGAGGCAACAGCAAGGACAGGGGCAGCTTTTCAAGGAGACTGAATGGACAGCGGGGTCTCTGAGGCAGGGAAGGGCTTGCACTGCCCTCTTGTCTGCTGTAGTCAGGGGCCATGCTGACGGGGACCCTGGGGGACAGAATAGAACTCTCTCAAAACCTCTGTAAAACTGTAAGTCTTGTTTCTTTCTTTTGAACATTAGAGCAAAGAGTAACCCAGGTTAGACAATACCAGGTGAGGAGCCATCCAAGGGCACCAATGTTGTGAGGGAACGAAACCCCAACCCCTCTGGCTGCCACGGAGGCTATTCTGACCCCGAAGAATGCCATGGGGCAGAGTAGCACGCTCCGTAGCGTGTTTGAGATGGCGCATTTTCATGGACGCACACACATGGTCTCCTGTTCCTCCCACAGAGCCCCTGATGGGTGTGAACCATCAACCTCACAGTTAGCAGCCGAATGCTGAGTGGGGCACCACTTCTCCTGAGGCAGAAGTGAGCCTTTCTATGGAAAAGTGGAGAAAGGAGTATGTGTCTGTGGTCATGGGGTCTAGGGATGCTGTATGATGACAAGACAATAGCAAAATGGAATTTGAGAAGGTTGACTTATTTTCCATCATGGATGTCTTGGCACTGACTTAGTAAGCTGCGTACACATTCTTCCAGAGGCGTGCTGTGCTAGCATCCTTCTGAGACCATCTTGACAAACATTTACTGACAAGCATTTCTTCACAAACCATATTCTTGTCCTCTCTGTATTTTGCAGAGTGTGGTCAAGGTTCACAGGGAGTTCCTGCTTCAAACAAAAGGCTTCATCCTTAGGCGGCAGACCGGAGGGCTTTGGCCAAGTTTAACCCAACAGTGGAGCTTTGATTTAAACCTAGTCCTCTTTTTCTTTTTAACTTTTCACTGTGATTTGAGTGAAAGTTTGTAGACAACATTGGTTTTCCACTCAACAATCCAGACACATCTTGTTTCGAGACACTGATTGTCACACACACCCCCCCCCCAATGTAAAGCATTTTACCCACTTGCTCCCCGTGTTTACCATTTTTCATTTATCCTTCTTTCCTGTCCACTGCTGGAGGGTGGCTGGAAGGATTGCCCTGACCCTTTGAGAGGGCGGCTGTGTGTGGTATCACACACCCCCAGGTCTCTTTATGTAGACTACCAACGAGAAGCCCAGAGAAACAGCTTGGGGCACTGGTCTCCGATCCCCCAGACAATAATATTATCTATTCTTTTTCAGAAGGCACGTCCTTCTCAAATATTTTGTACTGCCTTTGTTTTCCCAGATGCTATGGTTTCTGTAGGGAGCCCTGGTGGTGGTGCTGTCAGGGAGCAGTGGTTCAAAGCCACCTGTTGCTCTATGGAAGAAAGTCGAGGCTATCCGCTCCAGCAAAGGTTGACAGCCTCCAAAAAGCTATGTACCTGGAGTCACTGTGAGTCAGAACAGATCCTGTGGCAACGCATTTGGTTCGCGTTTGGATAGAGCAGGGGAGCTCAGCCTGGGGCGAACGACCCTTTCACGACCCTAAGCCCATCTGAAAACACACAAGGAGACACTGCTCCTCTTACCAGTCTCCAGGCAGGTCTGCCACATGCAGATATGCCCACCTACGAGTACCTGGCATGAAGACTGTTACCCATACTACACCGTGCTTCAAGACAATTTCGTTTATTTGTTCATTAGAAAGAAATATTTCACAATATATAATGACATGTTGTTTTTTGATGAATCACTATGCTTTCATGCTGTTCAATTTATAACAATGAAAATATATCCTGCCTATCAGACATTTACATGATGATCCATAACAGGAACAAAATTACAGTGATGAAGTAGCAAGGAAAATCATTTTATGGCTGGGGGTCACCACCACATGAGGAACTGTATTAGAGGGTGGTGGCATTAGGAAGGTTGAGAACCACGGGGACAGGCCCTAGGCTGGGGTTTTGCTCAGTGCCCCTCAAAGCGACACTGTGTACAGCAGAACGACACGCTCCCAGTCCTGCGCAATCCTTACAATTGTTCTCGCGTCTGAGCCCTTCGGTGCGTCCTCTTTTTTGCTGCCCCGTTACTTTACCAAGCATGATGTCCTTCTCCAGAGACGGGTCTCTCCTGACAACATGTCCAAAGTCTCACCATCCTTGCCTCCAAGGAGCACTTCCTCCAAGACAGATGTGTGTGCTTTTGACAGTCTATGGTACTCTCATTATTCTTGGCCAACACCAGAGTTCAAATGCATCAACCCTTCTTTGGTCTTCCTTATTCAATGTCCAACTTTCACATGCATAGGAGGCAATGGAAAACACCATGGCTTAGGGCCGGTGGACCTTAGTTTTCAAAGTAGCATTCTTGCTTGTCAACACTTTAAAGAGGTTTTGTGTATCAGATTTTACTCCATGCCATGCATCCTCTGATCTCCTGACAGCTGCTCCCATGAGCAAGAATGTGGGTCCAGGCAAGACAGAATCTTTTACTTCAATCTTTTCTCTTTTTATCTTTACATTACCTACTTCCCCAGTTGTGAGGGTTACGGAGGCTATAGGTGAAGAAAATACTTAGTACTTGGCTACTAGCTGAAATACTGCAGGTTCAAGTCTGCCCAGCGGTGCTTTGGAAGAAAGACCTGGTGACTTCCTTTTGAAAATTCAGCCTGTGGAAACCCTATAGAGCACTGTGCTACTCTGGCAGATGCCAGGCCACCGTGAGTCAGAATTAACTTGATGGCAACTTGTTTTATAGAAGACACGCTGTTAGAGAGAAAATAAGCAATAGTTAATAATGAGAAACCCTTTGGTGTATTGACTTCTGTGTATCTGAAAGGATCTCAACCATCGAGAGAAGGCGCAGAGAAGTGGTGATGGTGATGATCGAGTGGTGATGGGAGCCAAGCCACGAGGAACTACAGAACCTGGAATGATCACATCTAAAGAAACAAACACTAAAGAGAGCTTGAACCCTAAAGCCAGCACAAGCCATTGTTACGGAGTCAAGTCCACCTCATAGGACAGAGTAGAACGGCCCTAGAGGGTCCACAGGCTATGATCTTTAAAGAGCCCTGGTGGTGTTGTGGGTAGGTATTGGGCTGCTGAATGCTTACCTAGGGCACTCACCAGAGAAAGAGATGCCCACAGAAACCAGTGCTAGTGTGTGAATTCTTCATGGAAGCAATATACCGGAGATATTTCAGCACAGCGGCCTTCCCAGAAGAGTCCCATTGCATCCAGGTGTCTTTGAACCAGAATAGTCTATGGCACAGGGCTGTGGGATCCAAATCAAGGATTTGGAAACTTACATCTAACCACACGTTGATCTCCAGAGCACTCTGCTGATGCCTAACTTGATTTGGGAGATGATCTCACATGACCAACTGTGTATGGTAGAAATTAGAAGACAATATCCTCTATGATAGATGGGTGCACTGCGATATGTTTTGAGGCTGTCATTACATTGGGATGACAGAACCAGATGGAACCAGTTTGAGGGAGTGCCCTCTTCCAAAGTCTGCTGGGAACACTGGTCTCACTGGTCTGCTGGTATCCAGGTGAGTCATTTTACATGCAATCAGTCTGTACAGCTCAACGCAGCCAGGCTCTTGTGTATTTTGCTTATATACGATGGTTCTGCTCATGAAACCTTTTCCAGGTGTCCACATCAATTCATTTAACTTGCAATCATTACACAGCCCCATGTCGGAAATATACTGACTTCTGTACCTTGGTAAAGGGACAGCACCTGGAGTCAGGTAAAGTACCATATGAGCCGATTTAACGTTTTAGGAGGAGGTTTCTCAGTACAAATACTTCATGACAATACTTTAGGTTCTTCCTTTAAGCAAAATGCACTCGGGACAGAACATGTCAAGGAAGGAGATGCTCTTTTGGATGGTTTCTTGAGAAAAATCTACATTCAGAGAGGGAAATGCCAAGTTTCACTTTCCCTTCCCTAAACAAGAGTTATACTTCTTTCACAGTTTTTAAAAATAAGCTTTTCGTTGAGAATTCTACATACCCAGTAATTTTCCAGTTCAGCTTTCCCAGGCATTCTGCACATTTGGGGGGTGGGGGGTGGTGGAGAGCAGTCAAAGCAGAGACAAGCTTGCAAGAAAAATTAAGCTTTCTCTGCTGCTCATCAGTGAAGAATGCATGGGCAGGCGCGGAACGACACAAAGGTTTGTGCAAACTGCCTCGTGGCTTAGAACTTCCATGTGAAGATTTTAATGAAAAGGTTGGAAGTTTGCAAATTACTTATTTTGCATTCACGGTTGCCTTTCCAAGCAATCAAGACCCAAAAGGCCCTCATCAGAAAAGGGTGTGGGGAAAGGAGAGGGGCATTGAGTCCACAAGGGTCAGGTTTATTTTCCAACCCGGCTCTGCTTTCCTCTAGCTGTGTGACCATGGCCGTGGTCTTCAGCTTCCTTCCATTTCCGTGAGCTCCTCTGTTAAAGAAGACGCTACCATGCCCTGCCAATGATGTCACTAACCTCTGTGTCACCCAGTGTGGAAATTCACAGTGTCACCCTGCCCCGACCCCTACCACGTCAGACTGCACGGAATCCTTATTAATGTTTATTTTTTTAATCAATTTTATCCCTTGACTAATATGTGGTTAGTCTAACTGTAAATTGCTCAAATGTAAGAGTCCTTGGAATGTATAACTACGAAGGATATTGTTCTGTAACATTTTTCTACATTAAAAGTGACAGCATTGTTTCTGGAAGCCTTTTTTCTTCTTTTTCTTTAATGACTATGTTATCCTCCAAAAACTGTAGCTGTAGCTTCACAAATACCCACTGCCATGATATCATAGTCCCAACATCAGAAATTTAACAAAATCAGCAACCGGAAGAGCAAGGAAACAACATTGCAAGTGTCCCACGCAGGGGAAGCCACGGGACTCAAAGTGTCGTTGTAACCGGGTAATGATGACAGCTCTGCCGAGCGCACATTAGAAGGTTCGAAGACTAAATTACCCTAGAATATGGATACATTGTGGATATATTTATAGATACATTGTAGATACATTTCCTAACCTGGGTTTCCTGGGAGTGTTTTTGTTATTATAACAGACTACAGGGATATTTTTCTTTTAAAAATGTCTGCTGAAACACCACACAGAAATTCTATAGCTAGTCCTTCTGGTGAGGTCCCCTGTGAAAGTGCCCCCTGATGACATCAGCAGCCCTGACCCCTCCCCTCCCCTCCCCTCCCCTCCCCTCCCCTCCCCTCCCCTCCCCGGGGGAGGATGCTGTGCTGCTGGGATGTCCAGAAGGCTCTGTGCACAGCCAGGCACACAGTTTTTGTTCCGTGGGTGCTGCGATGATCTTTCCCAACCCTGACTCCAAACTCACTGTTATCAGTTGATTCTGACTCATAGCAACCCTGTAGACAGAGCAGAACTGCCCCTGTGGGTTTCCAAGACGGTAGCACTTTACTATGGGAGTAAAATGCTTCATCTTTCTGCTACCAAGTGGCGAGTGGTTTTGAACTGCTGACCTTGTGATTAGCAGCCCAACATGTAACCTGTCGTGCCACTAGGCTTCTATCATGATTCAAGCAGACTCGAATGGAAAGAATGAAGCTGCTGTTTGTTTGTGTTAATAATGTTGGCTGTATGCAGGTACGGCCTTCCCTGTGTGCATTAGTGCACACTTGGGGATACAACCTACCCCAGACTCCCCACTCTGTTTAATGTGACAGAAAATGGATTCTCCCTAGGAGGTCTGGAGGTAACCTCTCCTTAGCTTTGATTAATCTGGCTTAAACCCAATTACAACGTGCACAGAATATAGAAAAACTCATAAACAACACCACTGTCTTCTATTTTCCCCAGTACGTGGCTCTGCTGCATTACCAACTCTGCGCACACGCCGTGGCTGCTACTTTTCATGTCATGTGGTTCTTACATACAACTGAGAGTGAGGCAAATAGAAAAAGCAGAACATGAAAAATTATGTTTATAAGAGACCAGGCCCCCTCCTGGTTAATACCGTTTTCTGTATAGCCTACATTCATAATCAGTGCTAACAGAGGTTCACTATATTAATCCACATGAAAGAAGGCCACTAAGCACTCCACACGCAGGTGGGGAAGCATCGCAGCTGGTCAATTTCTTAGTGGTTTCCTTCTCTGACTGCAGTGGGCTCGGTGCAGGTCCCTCTTCATGTGGGTTTCCTTCCGTCTGACTACTGCGGAGGTGTCTCCAGAAGCATTGGACATCAGGGTTTCTTGAATTGGAGGAGGATGGAGCCCTGCTGGCACAGTGGGTTACACGCTGGGCTGCTAACCACAAGGTCAGTGGTTTGAACCCACCTGCTGCTCTACAGGAGAAAGATGAGGCTTTCTCTTCCGTAAAGAGTCACAGTCTTGGGAACCCACATGGACAATTCTACTCTGTCCGAATAGACTCGAGGGCAGGGGGAGTTTTGAGTGAGCCCTGAATTTTCAGGGGATCAGCATTCATGCAGGGGGTATTGGTGGTTCTGTGGTTCGGTGCTCCATGTGGAACATCCAGGTTAGATACCTGACCAGTGTGCTTCACACCCAGCCAGCACACGCATCAGTGGAAGTTTGGGTGTCTCTATGATGCTACACAGGACTCCGCAGAGTTTCAAGACTAAGGAAGCTAGCAAGAAAGGGCTGACAATCTACTTCTGCACATCAGGCTATGAAGACCCTATTGATCCCAACGGTCGCAACCCTCAATGCACAGGGTCCCCTTTAATGGGGACCAGTTAGTCAGTAGCTAACAACAAAAGCCTCTATCTACCCTGTGGCATTTTACACGAGACATACTTAATCTGGTAAGATCTATGTTATATAACTTGACATAGAGTCACTATAAGGAGCTCCGTGGTGTAGTGGGTTACTCATCGGGCTGCTCACTGCAAGGTCAGCAGTTTGAAACCCCAAGCTGCTCTCCCGGAGAAAGATGAGGCTTTTCTACTCCTCAAATGATTTCCAGTCTCAGAACACAGACTCTGTCCGATAGGGTCGCTGTGAGTCGCCAGACTGGACTCCATGGCAGCGGTATGTCTGTTTTTTAGCGGGTCACTCTGAGTTGCATTGACTTGATGGCAGGGAATTTGGTTTGGGGTTCTATAGTAGAAGGAGAAAGCAGAGGCTCTACGAGGACAATGGAAACAGGTTCAAAGCCAACCATGTCAGAGGCCAGGGGCCAAGTCAGACTTGCACCCAGTTCAATGTCTTCTTCCCACTTTTAGGAACCTGTCTTTTTGCTTACAAGTTCAGGGGAAGACTTCCTAGAATCCTGGCACCTAATTATTGTGGTTCCATAAATAAAATGTTGCAACAGAGCAAACTGGCTCAGACTGAAAGTATGTAGCAAGACACACTGAAGGATCAGGCCTCTTTGTTCTCTGCTCTCAGCAGGGAGGCAAGAGTCTGCCTTCATATTCAGTCTAATTATCCCAAACCTCTTATCTGCAGTGTCACAGTTCATACTAATTAATTGTCATGCCAGAGGCATGGTGACATGCTTGAGGGAGCCGTGGTGCCCAAGGTACACAAAGACATGAGCAATCATTCGTGGTGGGGGATAGAAAGTTCCACTTGGGTTTAGTCAAACTTTCGTCTTGTTAAAGTTTGTCTCAGTGTTCTCTGCACATGCGAGTGGCAGGGAGAGGGGTGACGGTCTTTCCTTGTTGTCTCCAGGGACTGAGCTTCCCTTCGAGTAATTTGTGTGTATAGTTCCTGACCACTAGTTATCTTTAAGTCTAACATTAAACCTGACTAAATACCATCATCACCTTTACATATCATTTTAATTAAACCTGGCTAAGTCCCACTGCAAACATGAAAGGGCCGCAGTGCCAAGAGAGATCAGGGTGACCAGAGAGGGAAACTCAGAGTTACTAGCAATTTCTGGTCCCTTTTATCTGGGCTGCCCAACAGCAAGGCACAGAAACCAGTGTCGGTGTCCAAGGATCTGCGATGCTGCCACCTGCCATCGTCACCTGTGTGGCCAAGGTGATTGGAAGAACCTTGGCTTAGAAATACGGCGGAAAAAAAAAAAAGAAATACGGCGGAACGAAAACAGTAACTGAATTTTGCACGTGGAGGAAGGCAAAAGCCAGGGGCCAAGTGTGAGGGGTCTTTCACACAAAACAGAATGGGAGCAACTGATAGGACATAAAACCTCGCTTACACACAGGTCTCCGTGCTTCAGCCAGCATATCTGAGCACATGGTTAGATTCAGCAAAATGCACTTACATGTGTCTAATAAAGCACACACGTGGAGCATTTGTGGGTGCTCTGCAAGGCTTCTTGGGAGCTCACTTTTCCAGCCGAGCACCTCCGGTCCTGGCTTCTTTTAATTTGAAAGTTCTCCTCAGTTTGTTGGCAGGGAAACTGGACTGCAGAGCACTGCACTGCCCCACCCCACCGTCTGAAGAGGAGGAGGGAAAGTGGGGGCGCAGACGCTGGTTGGCTTGGCTGTTGGGGGAAACGGAATCTTAGAACTGGAACCCCCAGGGAGGAAGCAGTTAGGGATGGAGGGTCCAACCCCTTTACCTATCCTTTTCCACAACTCAGAATCCCTCGACCGGCCTCCCCAGCCCTCAGTATAATTAGATATTGATTGAACGGGGGCCTGACGAATCCCCAAGCCCTAAGCCGTTTTAGACACAGCCTAGAAGGATCAAAGGCGCAGGAGGAAATCAGGCTGCCTGAAGTGAAAGTAACAATGGGAGGTTGCCCACCTCCCCTCTGTTGGGGAGCACCTGGGGAAGGCAAGGGGAGAAGGAGAGGTGGCAGCTGTCTGTGAGACAGAGGGCAGGTGGGCGACCTACCTGCAGGAGGGTGCCCCCCTTTCAGCGGGGAGAGCAGGACTTGCACTTCATTTGCCATCGTGCGCGCTAGTGCCAATGCTGCGCGGTGCCAGCTGGGGCCCCGCTCGTGTTTATATGGGCCAGGGGCGGGGCCCCTTTAGGGCCGTGCTGAGCAGCAACTGGCTCGTCACGCAGCCCTCGGGGAACAGTGTCTCCTTGCCACAGACATTCTCTCCCACTGCGCGTCAGCTGGGAAGGTAGGCAGCTGTAGGAGAAGGCAACTTGGTACTTGCTCTCACAGGACCGTGGGCTGGGGGTGACCATGGGGTTTAGTGGGATTCCTTTCCTCCCCAACCTTTCCTCCATGGAGCATGCAGCCTGCATTGAGAAGGTGACCCGGCTCTGTATGGGCCCGGGTAGCAGTGGCGGGTAGGACAAGAACTTGGGCTTCAAGATACCTGTAGTCTTAACGAAGGGACAATTATGGGGCGGGGATGGGGGTGGGGTGGGACACGTGCTATCCCTTTGTTCCGGTCTTTACAATTATAGGCATGTTTAGTTTTAAAAATTGGGCTTTATTTTTTAAAATGGCACAGAAAGCCAGTTCTGACTCCTGGTGACTCTGGGGTCAGGATGCTTGGTATACTGCTCAGCAAGTCCCCTAAGAAATATGAATACAGACGTGTGAAGATAGATCAAATATGGCTACACAAATCACCTAAACCTCGATTGAACAAAAATCTTAGAAAGTGAAACATTTGCTTCTTGACATATCTCCCCCTCCCCCTTTATTAAATACTTTTATTGGGGGCACTTACATCTCTTATCACAATCCATATAGTCCTCCATTGTTTCTTGACATTTCTTCTATCTAGTTCTGAAGGCAATGTTTCTATCTCTCGTGGGGGGGTTGGGGGTGGGAGCTACCTTGCTGGATGAATTCCGGCAGTAGGTTTGGTATTCTCCAAGGCACCCAAGTCTGGCTCCCTTTCCATTTTCTTTGACTTTGAGGAACAAAGAGAAGTCTGAAGCTGCAAATCCGGGGCTGTAGGGTGAATGGGGTAAGCTTTCCTAAGACAATCCTCATAGGATAGCTCTTGCTAGCCTTGAAAAGCGAGCGGATTACATTGACTCACTACCTTCATGGAGTCGATTCCAACTCAGAGCGACCCTGGCGGGGCCAGGGTAGAACTGCCCCTGTCAGTTTGGGGGTGGTGACTCTTCAGGGGCAGAGAAAGCCTCATCGTTCTCCCTGCATTGTTGTGGGCGAAACACCTTCCTCGGCACAGCTGTCCTGGCCTTTCATCACCAATGCAGTTTTCAATTTTCTTAAAACTTCTGAATTAAGTCCCCGTGATCTCCCTGTATACTTGGAGAAAAATCTGTCATGATGACCCCTCTGGGACTTCAAAAAAACATTTCCTGTAACCTTCTGAATGGATGCCTCTGCTTTGAACTTAACTGGCTCAACATATCCCTTTGGAAACCACTGTTTTTATTGGACTTTTTTTTTTTTGAAGGCACCCTGACAAGACTAAGAGGAGTATTCTTTGGTAGCCATTTGCTGACCACAGAGATGTGTTTGACCATGCTCTGTTTGGAATAAACCTGTGTATGTATGAGGATGTGGGGTTTTTTTAAGCTCATACTTGAAAAACCTGTGTAGGAACATACATCATTTACAATCCAAAAAGAAACAACCCCTATTAAAAGCAATTCAAAAGTTCATCAAACTGAGAATGGATGAATAGATTGGCAGATATCTAAACAATAAAATACCACTCAGCAATTAACAGGAATGGACTAGTGATATGTGGAGCAACATGAATGGATCTCAAATGTATAAACCGAAATGAAAGAAATCAGACGTACAAAGCTGCCTACTTTCAGATTTCATTTCTCTGACATTCTTGAAAAGTCACAACGACAGGAACAGAAATCAGAGCAGTGACTGCCTGGGGCTAGAAGTGGTTAGGCATTGAGGTTTTAACCACAAGGTCAGCAGTTTGAAACCAACAGTCGCTCCGAGACAGAAAGGTGGGGCTTTCTACTCCCTTAAAAAGTTACCGTCTTAAACTCCCAAGGGCAGTTCTACCTTGTCCTATACGGTCACTATGAGTCGGCATTGACTCGATGGTAGTGAGATGATGATGATGATGTTGATGATGATGATGATAGGTGGCAAGGGTAGCACCACTCCTGAGGAGCGTGAGGACACTCCTCAGGGGGAGGGACACGTCCTGTGACTTGATGGTGGTGGTTACATTCCCAGAACTCTATGTTTAGAAAATGGTAAATTTTATTGTAAGCAAATCCTCTCTCATCCAGTCAATTCTGACACACAGAGACCCTGAACCTCAGAAAACAGCAACAAAAGACAGCTATTTGTTAAGTCAGTGAGTGGGTATGTTGCAGACTCGTCACAGTGGCTGTCCTTAGCTGGTGGTATTATCTGTCGATTTCATTATCTCCATAAGTTTCTCTATATCAGTCTTTGATTGATAAAAATCACCACAAAGGGTGCTCAAATGTTGACAGTTACTTGCTATGGGATGGGAAGAACGAGAAGGGAATATCTGTATCATCCAGCAAAAATTCTCCCAGGAACTCTCCCCGCGGGGCTCTGGACTAGGCGTAAGGATTCAGAGGTAACTAAACTCCGTCCTGTGGGGCTGAGTGATCATGCAGTCTGAAAACACCAGCAGCTCCGGCGGAGAAAAGCGAGGCTTTCCAGCATGGTCTCGGAAACTCACAGGTGTCGTTCTACTGAGTCCTGTAGGGTCGCTGTGATTCCGAACCAACTCAATGGGGGTGGGTTTGGTTTGGGGGGGCGGTGGATCTCACAGTCTCACATATAGAAGATGAGATGAGAAAGACGTTCACTAGCGTGCTGCTGTGAATGACAGGGTCTATAGCAGGTGGTTGGCCATGATGGAAATGATTGGCGGCTGCTGTCCAACACGGTGATCATGAACCATGTGTCGCTTGAACACTGGAAATGCGGCCGTTGGAATCAAGAACAGACGTTTCCGTTTGATTTCCTCTCCATCAACTTAAACCTCAATACAAATACTCATGACTCAATATTGAGTTGGCAGCCACTGAAGAAATAACCTGTAAGGATTCAACTAGTTCACTGAACCCTAGACATTTCAGTGGTGGAGGAAGGAAAAGGGAAAATGAGCTCGATGTATTTCCCCTTCAGGTGACGGCTTCTCCCTTCTACCAGTCTCTCTGCTTCCTCGCGATGGCCACTCACAAGTAGAGCTGCGGAGCCCTCCTTGCTTGTTGTTGTTGTTAGGTGCCGTCAAGTCAGTTCTGACTCAATCGAGACCCTGGGCACAACAGAAGGAAACACCACCCTCACAATTCTTCCTGTGCCTGAGCCCATTGTCTCAGCCATGGTGCCAGTCATCCCATGGAGGGTTTCCTCTCCTTCACTGTGGGAAACAGAAGGATTTCTCCCAAGTTCTCTCCCCCAGTATATGCCAGACTTAGCTGCTTGAGAATGACTGTACACTTGGAGGTCATCAGGAGTGGATTGGGGGGGGGTCATTCTCCCTGAGAGCTAGCTATCAGCTGTCTACACCAACCAGACACACTGTTTATCCCACAACAAGTAGGGCCCACTCCCTTCTGATAAGGATAGTAGTTGTCTGTTTCCTTGTAGGAGACACTGGAGAGGTCAAACCTCCCAAGGATGACCAAGGTTAGGCTGCCATCATGAAGCTAGGGTCCGCCCATCTTGTCACATGTACACTCCTAGACTTCCTATTCCTATAGGCACACCCCTAGCTCATCCCTTCCTGGTACACTTATGCCCATTGTACTGCCCCTTCCTGTGACGTGTGATTCTATAATCATGTCCCCCTAAAGTGATATAATGCGTGGTTAGCAATAAAGAAAAGCTCTCTCCAGAGCCTGGGAAGCTCTCCCTGTCCTGACTTTCTGGGGCCCTCTCTGGCTCTTGGGTCAGGGGAGGGTCCCCAGTTCTTGGTCCCTGAGGCTGCTCCTGCTCTCACGGCCAGGTTCCCCCCACAAGGACCACCAAGCGGGGTGGAGGTGAGCAATGCTACCATGAATTGTGTCCGATCCCATTACTTGACTCCATCTTTAACCTACCTCTCATGCTCTCTATGGCTTTACTATAATCTTTACTTATTATCGCTGTACAATGGCGCCTAATGGACCTGTGATGATTTGTGGGGGACCCCCTCTCCCCTTAACCCCACACTTCACTGTCCCTCTATTTTCCCAAGCATGATGTCCTTCTACAGGGACTGGTCTCCCCAGACAACATGTCCAAAGTATGCAAGACAAAGTCTCACCATCCTGGCCTCTAAGGAGCACTCTGGGTGTACTTCTTCCAAGATGGACTTGTTTGTCTTCTTGACACTGTATGTGCGCCTGACCCAAACCAGGGTATTTTCAGTTGCCTCATATGCATGTGAAAGAAGACATTGAATAAGGGAGACCCAAGAACAATCCTCATTGCTTAATGCATGGCTAATACTGGAGACCACCTATTCAGGGTAGTGGAGTCTCCCCTGGCCCCATTAGTCATTAAAAGCACACTGCCTTGCATGCTATGAGGTGAGAGGAGCCTAGAGCTTTACGTTGGCAATGGCCTGGAAGAGCCTTTGTGAGGATGAGTCTCCGGGAAGAAAGTAACATGCTATTATCCTTTGAGTGGATGTATAAACCTCCTTTTAGAGGCAGGAGGCTGGTTGGCTGCGCTGGGAGGGTAGCTCATGAAGGGGCCAGCGTTTTAGGGATTGCGCTCCAGAATGCTAACGGCCTCATAAAACAGGTTCTCACGCTCTGGAGGATGGCTTTTGTCTTTTACATGAAAGGACAACACAGCATTAATGACATTCATCACATTTCAGAGCCAGAGACACTTTCATTAAAGCGCTTTCTTCTTTTAATGCACGTGGGGGGTCCATGGTTACCTTCCTGATGGACTCATATTTTTGCAGCGTCCTTCTGCTTTTGCGTTTTGCGGTTTCTCTTGATATTAGTTACACGCTGTCTCCAATGCTCACCCAGAAAGTAAGAGCAATGTCAGCGTCTTGGGCAAGAAAGTGAACCTGGAAAATGGAGGAGTCATTTCAAGGGCAGCCCTTTCCGGGCAACTTGTCTTCTGCGTGGGTACCATCTCTCTCCTTGCCTGCAAGTGTCCGCTCATAGCTTCTTCCTCTGTGTGTTTTTAGGATGTAGAGTGTCTCCTCCTCCTCCCACCCCTCTCTAACATAGCAGGGGTTTCCATTCTCCAGGACCCCTGGTGGCCTCATGGGTTCGTGGGGCTTCTAACCACAAGATCAGCGATTCAAACCCACCAGCCACTTTGCAGAAGACAGATGAGGCTGTCTGTCCTCAGCAAGACTGACAGCCTTGGAAACCCAGTGGCACAGTTCTGCTCCATCTTATCGGGTTGCTTTGAGTCGGCATCGACGGCGGTGGGTTTTCCTTTCCTCTGGGAACAATTTTACTCCCTGGGACGGAGCAGCACATTTGTGCTGTTTTCGCCTGCTATTTGTTGCATCTGAAACAAAGGCTCCATGAATGATCTGGAACTTTCCTCTGAGGCAGCTTTCCTCCTTTGCACGGGGGATTTCCCCAGCCACAAAACAAGTCAGAATTCTGCGTGCAGCGTGGCACAGTGCTGAAGTCAATCAACCGTGACAACAGGTAAACCACGGAGTGCGGAAGTTTCTTTTGCCTTGAGGCCTTGGCATTGTTAGGGGTGGGCATTCATTAGAGCCAAGAGGCAGCTCATTTTAATTAGAAAACAATACTAGTTAACCTGCCCCTAGAGAGACCTTTGAGAAGATGTGTGAAACCATTGGTGCTTGCACTCCTTCCCCCACTTTCCAGCTCGCACTCTTTCACAAGTGGGAAAGGGCGCCATCTAAGGAGGAAGGAACAGCAAGGAAGTTGTGAAAGGACTGGCAATGGTGGCTCAGTGGTTAGCCTGGCACAGGAGTCTGAAGCACCCAGTCAGACCCGCAGTGCTGCTGGCGAGCTGTCTCACACCCATTCACTCGCTGCCAGTGGGTCTCTTCCCACGCGCCGCACCCCTGGAGGACAGCACAGAACTGCCCCTGAAGTTTCCGAGACTGTCACTATGGTAGGGAGGAGGAAGCCTCCTCCTTCTCCTCAAGTTTGCATAAACGAGTGTCCGGCAGGTCAAAGACCGCACACTCTCTCAGCAGCAGGCGCTGACACTAGCTGTAGAAATGTCACAGGATGCGTGTATGCGTTCTGACCCCCTGGAGGTCTCGGGGTGAGATGTGACAGAAGAGCAAAGACTCACACAGGGAGACTAGAAAACAAATCGAAGGTAGGGATCACCGGCCCAGAGGGAAGACTAGGCACGCTTTGATGCCGGGACAAACTGCATTTGTAGGAGGAAGTTTGTGTGTGGTGTGAGGAGTGGGGTTAGTTCGATACCACTGAAGTCTGAGTGGCCACTTTAAAGATGCCTACGGTGTTACTGCAGGAGCCCCGAGGCATGGCACAGCTACGAGTTGGGCGGCCAACTGCAAGGTCAGCAATTTGAAACCACCAGCCGCTCTGCAGGAGAAAGGCAGGGATTTCTACTCCCGTAAAGAGTTACTATCTCAGAAAACTCACGTGGGCAGTTCTAGCCTGTCCTATAGGGTCGCTATGAGTCAGAGTCGAATGAATGGCAGTGAGTTTGGTCTGGTTTTATGGAGTGGGGACTGGCTGAATGCTCAGCCGTTAACCGAGAAGTCGGCAGTTGGGACTCTCTGGTTGCTCGATGAGAGAACGACGTGGCAATCTGCCTTGAGAACCCATGCGGTAGTTCTACTCTGTCCTACAGGGCCAGGATGAGTTGAAGTGGACTGAATGACAATAGGTTTTGTTTTGTTTCAGGTATTAACTCAAGAAAATAAGTTTTCATCATAGAGAAAGTTTGGCCAGGAGAGACCAGGAGTGAATCTGGCCGTTAAGAGACTAGGTTACAGGACCCAGCACTTAGAATTTCCCAAGTGATAAAGTAATAAAGAAAACCAAGCTGTTAGCCTGACCTGAGAAGGACTAATGTATTAAGATTATGATGGTGGTGAAGAATGTGGATTGCTGGAAGTATTCAATTGTCTTGGATTTTTCCCGCTGGTATGCTCCTTAGAGGTAAGGGTGGCGAGGCTTGGTCTGACATACTTTGGACATGTTAGCAGGAGGGAGCAGTCCTCGGGGGAGAGCATCATGTTGGTAAAGTCAATGGTTAGTGTATTAGTCTGGGTACTTTGGAGAAACAAATCCACAGCAAGTCATGTATAAGAGAGAGTTTTATGTAAAGAAAATGTACATCACAAAAACATCCCAACCCAATGCTGCCCAAGCCCACAAGTCCAACATTAACCCATTAACCCAACACCAGTCCACAAAGTCCTCTACCTCCCAAAACAGAGGCAATGATGCCGACTGCAGGAGGAAAGCTGAGTCAGTGAACGAATAAGCATCTCAGCACTAGCAGGGGTCTCCACACGGCTGCTCCAGCACCCAGGGCTGCATCGGAATAGGTCCATGTAGCTTCTCCTTGGGGATGTCTTGTAGGAAGTCAATCTTGCAAGCTGAAGCAGGGAACTGCTAAGGCAGCTGCACCCTGGTGCGACCATCACAAAGCAAGAGACCCGAGAGCTAGAAAGGCGAGGCTCACCACCTATTTATCCCTCCGCCTTTCAATTAGCCCCACATATGATTATCGGCCAGGCTGGCACAATTAACTAACTCAGTTAGCAAAAGAAAAAAAGGAAGACCCTCAATGAGATGGACGAATACAGAGGGTGCCACACCAGGCTCAAATGTGGCAATAATTGCCAGGGTGGCGTGGGGCTGGGCGGGGTTCCATTCTGTTGGTTATGGAGCCTGTGGGTTGGAAATGATGGCATCGAACCACACCAACTGGTCCAATAGAGGCTGGTGACAGCCCTGGGACCAAAGTCCTTCCGCACCCTGGCACTCCACTCGTCCAGCTTCACTGTCCACCAAACAATAGAGGGTGATACGGTGAATGATCACGCAGAACCACACACATGTGAGCTCAGAAGGGCTCCATCCGCCCAGGGGTCGCTCAGGAGGCAGGAAGGGGCAGGAAAGAGGAATGAATGGGAAGAGTAAACACAGGGAGGAAGTGGGATGAGTGTGGTTCCGCTGTGGGACTAGACTCAATATTATGAAACAAAATGGGCATGAATTATGGAAAACCAACTTGCTCTAGAAAGTTTCACCGAATTCACAACAAAACATTACTCAAAAGTTCCGAGTGACCGGAGTGTCCCTTGAGCTCCTCAGATCACACCTGCTTAGTTAGATGACTCAGGACTGGGGCTGACTGTGAACCGTCGGATTAGGAATTTGGGTAAAGGGAGGCATCAGTCAGTGTAAGACATGAAAAAACTAACCATAATTTATAAATTATCAAGGGTTATGAGGGAGGGAGGGTGAAAAAAAATGAGAAGCTGATACCAAGGGCTCAAGTTGAAAGAAAATGTTTTGGAAATGATGACGGCAACAGATGTACAAATAAATGTGCTTGACAACAATGGATGGATGTATGGATTGTGATAAGAGTTGTATGAGCCCCCAATAAAATGATTTTTTAAAAAGAAATTTGGGACTTTGAATCAGTCCTGCTAATAGAAAGACGCCTCAATAAATACCGAACCTGAAGCTCAGCAGAGCTTTCTCGATTGGCATACTCTGCATTGTCATACACCCATGCTTGTCTTCCTATAGCTGGCTGGGTTTGTATCCGTTGATTATCATAAATCTGTGATTCTGAGTCCAGTGCTTTCAGTGAGTTCTGTGAGTAATTCCAAGGAAAGCCTAGTCTTTCTCCCAAGGAACTGCTAGTGGTTTCAAACTGCCGACCATGAGGACTGTAGCCAACACATAACCTTTACATAACCAGGACTCCTTTGGAAACCTCAGAGGGGAGCAAGAACTCCTGCCTTGGTAGCCCCTTGGTCAGAAGTGAGTGTAGCCATGGTATGTGAAGTCTAAGATAGACTTGGGAAGACTGTGCCTTAAGCCTATGAAATATGTTTTAATTTGGGATAGTTGAAGTCATTTACAGACACTGTAAGGAGTCTACCTAAGGAGCTTGGTGGCACAGTGGTTGAGGGCTTGGCCGCTAACCAAAATGTTGACAGTTCAAACCCACCAATTGCTCCGAAGGACAAAGGTGTGGCAGTCTACTTCCATACAGGCGTACCGCCTTGGAAATCATGTGGGGCAGTTGCATGACTCTTAGCAGGAATCAGTGGGTATGTGTAAACTATGCTGAGCAAACGATGCTGCCTGTTCTTATTTTCCCTGGCATAATTCAGTCATGGGTGTGTTGTTCTAATTGCTTTTGGAAGTACACACAGCAAGGAACCAACCAATTCCGTAATTTCCACATGTACCATTCAGTGAGTACATTGGTGATGAGCAGACATCTCGTCCTTCCTTCCTGATTGTTCCTTCCCCTCTAACATGAACCCACTGCTTCCTAAGCTTCATATCTGACATTCTGAGCTGTTATAGTCAATTTGCCAGGAGCCCTGGTGGTGTAGTGGTTATGTGTTAGGCTGCAGTCCTCAGGGTTGACAGTTCAAAACCACCAGCAGCTCTGCTGAAGAAAGACTGGACTTTCTACTTGGGTAAACAGTTACAGCCTTAGAAACACACAAGGGGTCACTATGAGTCAGCATTGACTCGATGGCAGTGAGTTTGGATTTTTATTGTCAATTTGAGCCCAGCTAGAGAGTTCTTCAAAAGAGTACAATGATCAAGGCTGTGGTAGTTATGTAATCTGGTATCAATTTGGGATTTGAGAGGATTAAGAGTGAAGGGGTGGAGTCTAGCCTGTCAATCAGATGATAGCAATGAGGTCTCTGAGTGGGCATGGCCTTCTCCTGAGAATTCTGGGAAATCCTATATTCCTCCTTGGAGGCAGGAGACACTATCTCTCACTCTGCTGACTCCCTGGGAGACATTGCAGCTGACAAGACACATGGAACCACCCTGGTGCCCTTTGCCTGAGAAGCCACATGGACCTACCCTGAGGCAACCCGGAAGCCAGAGAAGCCAAACAGAGACCCCCTGCCAATGCTGAGATGCTTGCAATGCCACTGGGTCCAAAGACTTTCTATCTACAGGCCTGTGATCATCCTGCATTTGGCATCATTGCATGTGTTTCATGAGTCTGAAAAGGATTTTATAATTGGTATCGGGCATATGGGCTGATATTGGACTTATGGACTTGGTTGGGATGCTTTCTTAGTGTACAATTACCCTTTATATAAAACTCTCTCCTATACACATATGAATTTCTATGGATTTGTTTCTCTGGTCTACCTGGACTAGCACAGAGGCAAGCATTCTTTACAAAAAAGCCAATTTATTCTTGAGTCTAAAGAAGACTGCCCGGGATATTTTTAATCAGGGTTTAAGGTTTCAAGATTATCTCAAGGAAGTGGTTTAGGGTGTTCCTCCAGCCTTAGAAAGTCTGAATTCTGTTGGAAGTCAGAATTTAGTTCCACACTTTCCCTTCTTTTGACGAGTATTATTCTATAGGATCTTTGATCAAAATGTTCAGAAATGGCAGTCAGGCACCATCAAGTTCTTCTGGTCTCATGGTAAAGGAGGACTTGTTTATGGAGACAGTTAGGTAGCTCTTCCATTTCTTCTTCCCATTGCAGACTTTCCCCGCTACCTTGGATAATTGCCTGTGGGTTTCTTCTTCCTCCTCCTCTTCCTCCTCTTCTCCTTGTCTTTAGATGTTGTTTATTTTGCTGTTGAAAGTAGGCATCGCAAAACATACCCATACAACAGTTGTTACCCGTACAATTTAATGACATCATTTATGTACTTGGAGTTTTTAAAAAAAATCATTTTATGGGGGGGGCTCTTACAGCTCTTATAACATTCCATATACCAATTGTATCTGGCATATTTGTCCATTTTATAAACATTTCCTTCCTACTTGAGCCTTTGGTATCAGCTCCCCTTTTTTCTCTCCCTCCCCTGTAGTTGGAGTTTTGCAGCCGTTCTCATCCTCCAAGATCCTATTGAGTCTTTTGAGTTGTTGCTGTCAATTTGATCCCATAGATAGTTCTTAAAAGAGTGCAATGTTCAAGACAGAGCATTTTTGCTATATAATCTAAACTGTTGTCCAGTTTTAGAAAGACAGAGAATATTTGGGGATTAAGGTTAATTATTTATACATATTTATCTCAGGACAATAGTATCAGGGGTTCATCTTGCCCCAATGGTCTAAATTAAAAACTGCGTTCCATGAGAATATAACATCCTGCTCTGTGATTTCTGTTTTTATTTGGACTTTTCTATAGACTCTTTGATCAAAACATTCAGCAGGGCTACTCGGGCACCACACAGTTATTCTAATTTCAGGGCAAAGGGGGCAGTCCTTCCCGGAAGCAATGAATCTCATCTCATATCCTCTTCCTTCCCCTGACTCTCCTACTGCTGCTTCAGGTAAACAGAGACGATGGCTGTGCCACGGGTGGCCGCTTCCAAGCGTTTAAGACCCCCAGGTACCACACGAAGAAATAAGAGGCAGAACGGTTGCACTAAACAGATTATTCAGCCAATTAACTGGGATGTCCCAGGAAACCATGACCTAAGCCTGCAAACGAAGAAACCAAATCCCCTGAGGTTGTTTGGTTATACCTACATCGTCTCAGCAGCGCACGCTACCTGTTGTTAATTGCAGAAATCAGATTTAACTGCTTTACCAAAAAAGAAGTGACAGACCCAACTACACACAGACGTCTGCCCAAATGTAGGAGGGCGATTTTCATCCTCGGAGACAATTGGAACAATTGCTGAGTTTTCCGCTCGCACACAAACAAGATGTAACTACAAAGCAATGGAGCTCTTTTTGTGCCTGGTCATGAAAATCAATTGCACTACTTTGTGCATATCATTAAAAATGGATATATAATTCCTTAATTCATCTTTTTCTGGGGTGGTGTGGGAGGAGAAAGTTTATAGGACAAGAATGAACACCTTTTTTTTCTTTTCAATTACGAAAGGTCAATTTAGAAGCAATAGATTTAAAAATTCCCATATACTTAGTACAAATGCGTGGATTAATATTTTAAAGGGTCCATGATTTCCCTCCCAGGCTGACCTCAAGCTACTCAGTGCCCACCCTGAAGGCAGTCCTTGTTATCATTGCAACAAGTGACACTTTGGTAATTTTCTCATATAAATAAGAATTTAATAAAATCAAAACTACATTGACATTGAGTCAATTCCGACTCATCACTGTCTCTCACTGCCTTCCAGTGAACTCCAACGCAGAGTGACCCTTCAGGACAGACAACTGTCTCTTTGAGTTTCTGGGACTACAAGTCCTAAGAGAACAGACAGCCTTGTCTTTCGCCTATAGAGTGGTAGCTAAGTTCGAACTGCTGACCTTTGGTGAACAACCCAACCTGTATGGCACCCAGAATCCTTTTTGGCTTCATGTTGACTCTTTAAGACAGAGTAGAACTGCTTTTTAGGATTACCAAGATGCTAAATTCTGACGAGTAGACAGCCGCATGTTCTTCCCTCAGAGAGGCTGGTGGGTTTGAACTAGCCACTTTGCAATTAGCAGCCTTATCCTTAACCATTTTCCCAGCAGGGTTCCATAATGAAATCAGAAACATATGTGAATTATTCATGTATATATGACCAGTATGCCCTAGAGAAAATGTGATTATTTTTCATGCTTTGGACTCTTACACATTTATGAAGGAGCTTCAAAAAGTTTATGAAAAAATGGAATGAAAAGATAATGGGATTTTTTCCACAAAGATTTTGAAGCTTCACCTATTAAAAAACAAGCCAAAAAACTTTCTGATATTTTGAAACATATATAGAATTAGAGATGTGGTATAATGAACTCCCTTAGCTTCAATAATTACCAACACATGGCTAATCATCTATAACCTCTTCCTATCTTCCTCCCCTCAGCAAATTTGCCCTATTTGGACTCTTTTGGTGTGGAATTATGTAATTTTACTATTAGTATTGCTTTCAAATATTACCATTATCTTTCCTAAGCAACATTAACTGACTGTCTCCCTCCCATTGAGTTGATTCTGGCTCAGAGTGGCCCTGGGGACAGGGTAGAATTGGTCCTGTGGGTTTCTGAGACGGGAAGTCTTGGCGGAGGTAGAAAACCTCACCTTTCTCCTTAGGAGCATCAGGTTGTTTCAAACAGCTGACCTTGCGGTGAACAGCCTGCCGTTCACAATGATCTTTTAATGTCATCAGATAGTCCGTGAACACTTCAATTTGCCAGGTTGCTTCATATAGTTTTACGTCAGATCACTTGTTCACACTGGAATTCAAACAAATGGTGGATGTGTCTGCGAAGTCATTTTCAAAAACGGATACTGGTATGTCTCCATCCCTTGCAGGTTTGTGGGCAGTTATTTGTAGTCAAAACGGTGCCATTAGTCCTACGAACTTGCCCTCCCCAGTGTCCCTGGACGTGTTGTGCTGTTACACATGGTGTTCTCTTCCTCTCTGGGATTTCCTGTGACTGGTGCTCAGATCTCGAGGCTTGATCAGTTTCAGGTTTGATCTCGCTCTCTCTCTTTTGTCAAGTACACTCCAGGCTGTGATTAGGCACTTCCGAGGCGCGTGAGGTCTGCTTGTCTCCCTGTGTGATGTTGCCGCTGATCTGTCAGTTGAGCTGACATTCTGTTATTTCTGGGAAGAGCACTGAGACTCAGGAAACAAAACTCGGTTCTCCATAGAAAATGCAGAGTCAACGGAGAAGCCCACGATTCCGTCGTTGGGAGGAGAGCCTGCTGCACCATGTTGGGGAACTGCCTTCTGTGTTTAACCCACAGAAAGTCTCACAGGACAAACACTGTCCTTGAGGTCCTAGTTCCTTTCTGTCCCCAGCTCAGCATTTTGCCTCACAGTTTTTTTTTAAGTCATTTTATTGGGGGCTCATACAACTCATCACAATCCACACATACATCAATTGTATAAAGCACATTTGTATATTTGTTACCCTCATTATTCTTTTTT
>NW_022103900.1:16794921-16803985 GCF_000313985.2 Echinops telfairi
CGCTATATCTTTTGATAGCCGGGCACTGTTAGCTTTCTTCACCACATTTGCTTATGCACACATTTGTCTTCAGTGATTGTGTCAGTAGAGTGGGCACCCACTGATATGATTTTAAGTTCTTTGATGTCTAATAACTGATCCCTTCTATACCTCATGGTCAGTCATTGCCTCAAGGTTTTATGGGATTGATTTTGTTGGTGTCTGTGTTGATTGTGTTTGAATGGAAGGCATTGCCTACCTTTTATTCTTTCATTTCATTGGAGTAAGACTTGAACTTGCTCTGATAAGGACACACTGTTTAGTGCTTCTATAGCTGCCTTTAGGAGCCCTGGAGATGCAATGGGTTTTGCACTAACCACAAAGTCGGCAGTGCAAAATCACCAGCCCAGTCCACGGGACTTGCAAGCACGAGACGTTCTACTTAGTCTCTGAAACTCACAGGCGCAGTGATACTTAGTCCCATAGATTTGCTAGGACTTGGCAAATCAATGACAGTGAGGTTGAAGGTTCTTAAAAAAAATTTTTTAGGAAGCTGCTTGTATCATGTTAGTAAATACATAACTGACTTGTTGCCATTGAGTGGGCACCAACTCCTGGAGACTGAGAGTAGTACTGTGCCCGTAGGGCTTTCCCTGGCTGGGTTTTATACATAGGCTGCCAGGCCTTTCTTCCCGGGGCCCGTTAGGTAGACTCCAATCCCTGGCCTTTTGCTTAGCAGCTGAGCTTGTTGCCACCCAAGGATTCCTAGTATAGGACCTTAGGAAGCATCTTTCTAAGAGTCCTCCGATGGTCTTGGCCTGAGCTCTGACCTTGATGGACTTTCAGTTCATTCTAAATAAAGATTGTTCACTTCATTTCCCTGCCTCTCTCATTGTCTCATTCTCTCCCTACTCCCCTGTTCCTCGTCAACCCCCAAGCCTGATGTCACACTGTCATCCGTCTGTGAGATGCTCTTGCGATCATCCAAAGGATCAAGCCCATTCTGCTTTGTGGGGTTGGTGAATGCAATCTGCTCTTACCTCTCCTTTCGTGGTTTTGAGTAACTCCCCCACCCAGCAGTGTTACTGGCATGTTCTTTCCATGTCATATAATTCAATAGTTCAATCATTTAATCATATCAAGGATATGTTGTGTAACTTAAAAACTCAGTGTTTTGAAGATAAGCAGCACCACTGGCTTCTCAGCCTGAAAGTTAATTTCCTCCAAGTCCCTGGGCTGGATCTGCACATCGCTGCAGAGCGCAGGCCGTTAGGTGAAGTGACGATCAACTTCACGGCTATTGTGGGTAACAGTCAATTCTCTATTATTCAAATAACTCGAATAACTGTGACTAATCTTGTTTGCTGCATGGTTTTAAAGTTCTTTCGTTCCTCTTAATTAATCCTAGGTTAGCCTCACCAAAAGAACCCCCAAAATAACAAAAATGATTTTCCTAAACACCTCTCTTGGTTATCTTGCTATGAAATACAGCACAGAAAGCTGATGAGATTTCAAGCAGAACCTTTTCTTTGAAAGGCTTCCCTGGATGATGCTACTTTGCGCTGTCCCTTCCCTGTGTGTGCGGGACAGAGCTGTCTTCAAGGAAAGGATGTCTGCTGTGCGGGCCGGGGCGCCGACTGGCTTGAGAGGAGAACATGGGCTCTCTCCTCGCTGGAGTGTTGTGCTGGGGGTGGAGGAGGGGGGGCTCTGCTGGCACAAATGGTGGATGTGATTTAGAAACTGAAGAGTACATGAAAATCTAAAGGCATTTCCAGGCCTTGTAGAATTCAATTTCTGCTGCTAAAGAGAAACTGGGAGAGAATACATTTCTCAAAGCCATCTGCCCTTTAAATAGCATCCGTTGGAGATAAAGGATGGCGAGACTTTGCCTCACATCCTTTGGGCACGTCATCCCGTCCCTGGCGAAGGACATCATCCTGGTACAGGAGAGGGGCAGTGGAAAAGAGGAAGACCCTCGACAAGAGGGATTGACACAGTGGCTGCACCAATGAGCTCTCAGACAAAAGAACAGTTGGGAGGATGGCGCTGGGCCAGGTGGTGTTTCGTTCTGTTGTACACGGGGTCCTGATGAGTCGGAACCGACTCAGTGGCACCTAACAACAACAACAATCAGTTACCATTGGTGATTTCTCACTCCTGGCAACCCCTTGTGTGTCAAAGGAGAACTGTGTCCAAAGACTTTTCAATGGCTGATTTTTTTTAAGCAGATAACAAGGCCTTATTTGAGGTACCCTGCGTGAAGTTGAACCTGCAACCTTTCTGTTAGCAGTTGAGAGTGTTAACCATTTATACCACTCAGAGACTCCATGAGTAGATATAAATGTGAACACACACACACACTTAAGTTTTCGCCAACCGAAAAAACTCAAGCACACTGCCATCAAGGTGATTCCAACTCGCAGTGACCTTAGGGTTTCTGGGGCCATCCATCTTTACAGGGGCAAACAGCCCCGTGTTTCTCTTGAGGAGTCCCTCATGGCTTTGAATTGCTGACCCCAAAGCTAGCAGCTCAAACCTAACCCACAGTGTCAGCAGGTCTCCTTAAATTTTTATAGTTCATCATTAATAGGTAGCAAAGAATAGGGACCATAATTGTTTATCCTACCCAAGAAGTCTACATCAGTGGCATAGTGGTTATGCATTGGGCTGTTAGTCACAAGGTCAGTAGTTTGAAACCACCAGCCCTTCCAAGGGAGAAAGACAAGGCTTTGTCCTCCGATAAAGAGGGACAGTCTCAGAAACCCACAGGGGCAGTTCTACTCTGTCTGCAGGGTTGCTATGCGTTGGCAGGGACATGGTGGAAGTGAACAAATGGTGGAGCAATTTCTTCCTTTTCTGTGACCTAAAGAGAGATGTTAATAAAATACCTTCCATTTTTCTCACTTTGCTGTGGAGTGCTGGGTGTTGGGTGCTATCGGAGTGCCTGTGTCTGTGTGTAGGTGTGGGAAATGATGGGCCCTGGCTTTTAAGATGCAGAGCAGTTAGAACGAGAACCTTGGCTCTGGACTCTGGCTCTCTTCACTGCCTCGGGGGATTTTATTTGGCCCAGGCTCACTTGCAACATCAGCATGTTGATATTTGCGTGAACTTGTCCTGCCTTCCCACTGAGGTTAGGCCCCCTTTAAACAGGTTTGTGATTCGTCTCGCGTGGCATATGGGTTGCACAGATGAAATGCATGTTCTGGATGGGGCTGAGGATACCAGCGAGGGCATCTTTCCATCTTCTTTGTGAGGTCCAGGTAGCAGCCTGCAGGAAAGGTGGCTGTTGCCAACTTCCACTCCACCGAGGACAGACTGCCAGTCCAGGCCCCCAGCGAATCTTACGGATGTGTCTGGAAGACCCGACGGCAAACTGTTGGGATAAACAGCCACTTTCCAGGGCTCGCTGTGGCCGAAGTGTGTCCTGTGGGAATGGAAGTGAGAAGGAAAGGTTTCCTACAGCTGGGACCGATGGAAAAGATCAGAAAATAGCTGTGGCCGCGGGCAAAGAAGGGCAGTGTCCAAAACTGGCTGGAGGAGAGGAACGGAGGTAAAAAAGGAAGAAGCAAAACTACTTTGCCATGGAAAATGGAAGTGGGGTGGAGATGGGAAGAAGAGCTGTGTCGCCGTGAGGAGGGGACGAGGGAGCTGATTTCAAGGGCAAACTCATAGATAGAATGAGGCCTGACTTCAAGGGCAGCACTCGGTTTTCAAGCCAGCAGGAAATGCTTCAGGGAAACCACAGTAGTCCTTGCTGAAGCCCATTCGATTGAAAAGTGGAAATGTCAACAAGATGAACCTCTGCCTTGCAAGCCCGGAGAATCTTCCTGCTCTATGTTGGGGAGTGGAACACAGAGCCCTTAGGCCTCAGATGAGTATTTCCCCTACAAATAAGCCTCCTGAAAATAAGCTTTTATTAAATCCCCTTGCTCCGTCCGAATGTCACCTGCTTCTTTGTCCTGCCAGGCCTAGGTGTCTGTGGGAGAACAGCAGCTGCGTGCTAAGCATCCCCTTCAGTGGGGTCCAGGGAGCCTGTGTTTGAGCGATGTTGTCAACCAGACAGCCCCGAAGAAACCATTCATCTGTCCTCTCACATTTTTCTTAATCAAACGTAGAGCACAAAGGGTGGCATGGGCATGTCCTCCCTGCTGATGGCATTCCAGCAAGAGGCTGGGCTTCTGGCATGGCCTGCGAGGCCGAAATTGCCATTTGCCTCTGATGGGCCAACATAGCTCCGGATCTATTGCAGGAGTTTTGTTCAAATTCAATTTGACTATCTTTAGGGGAGGCACGTGATTTCTAGTTTGCCAAAGGCTACATCATTCCCCACGGTATAGTTTCTGTTCCATCACAGCCCTGTGGACAGCCTGGCTCTTGAAGCCCCCTGCAAGGAGGCGAGTGTATCATTTTCACTAACCTTTGAATGTACCAAGATTAGTTCTGGGTCCTGATTTCTAATCTTCTCAATTCCTGAGCAGCCTTGGAACCCCAGAATGAGACCATAATTGTAATGTATTAAATAATCCCTGTAGTTTACAGGTGGCACGATCATGCCCTGAAGGCATCTGCCTCACCAGCTGTCTCTCCCAAGGATGGGCTGTCTCTGTCTATTGACTTCTCCATGTTTTGCCAAGAACTTTATGCAACTGTTTGGGCACAAAGTCTTTATGGCAAAGGAGCCTGGGTAGAGATGGGTGTTATACACTGGGCTACTGACCTCCAGGTCAGTGGTTCACACCCACCAGCCACTCCATGGAAGAAAGATGAGGCTCTGGACTCCTATAAAGATTTACCATCTCAGAAACCCTACCTAGAGTTGCTATGCATTGGAATTAAGGGCACTGGTGGCACTGCGGGCTGAGTGATGGGCTGCTAACCACAGGTTGATGGTTCAAACCCATCAGCTGGTCATGGGGAGAAAGATACGTCTGTCTGCTCCTGTAAAGGTTCATAGTCTCAGAAACCCTATGAAGCGATCTGTTCTATATGGTTGGTGTCCAAGTGGCACTCAGGCAACAGAGAAGCTCTCTGATGGCAGCTCTGTGGTTCTCTGTTTGCTTGTTTCTCTTTTCATCTCCCTGTGATCTTTACAGAGCAACCGAGAGAAGAACCAGCTCTACCCAGAAAGGCAATCAAAAGAGTCTTGTGGAAACGTGCTGTCACGTCCGCTCCTGCTAGAACCTTGGGTGACACAAAAAGGACAGGGCAAGGCTCTGTGAACGTCAGAGGAAGCAAAAACAAAACCACACCCAAACTTTAAACTCCGCCTGCCTCAAAGACGCCATGCACGCCAATGTGGGGGGTCACCCCTGTACAGAATAAGCAAAGCTTATGGACAATGAGTACTTAAGATTTCCTTTTTAATTCCTCTAGTATCACAATGCATATCCCAGCCCAGCTATGTCGTTGAAATTCTGCCTGGATTCAAAATTAGCCAGAAGCATATCATTCGGGGTGAGGTGTTCATCACAGGAGGAGAGGAAATAGCAAGGAGCGATAATGTGGAAGAAGACTCAGACTGTCAGGGCAGAAGGAGTCTTCAGACACCAGTCAGCCAACACCAGGCATTTAGCTTCATTTTGGACGACAGTGTCTTTTCTGCAACACCCCCCGGTTTCTATGTCATCAGGGCATGAAAGGAACCCTGCTTCCACAGTGGATTAAATGTTGAGTTGGTAAGTGCAAGGCTAAGGTTCGAGACCACTGGCTGCTCTGCAGACAAAAAGGATGACGCTGTCTGCTCCCCAGAAGATTTGCAGTTCTACTCTGAACGGGACCTCAGTGGGTGTGGGTAAATGGACTCAATGCAGAAAATATCACACGCACGCGTGCGCACACACACACACACACACACAATGGTCAGGCAAAAAGCATTATTAGAACATTGGAGAAATCTTTACTAGAGAAAAATATCAACATGTGAAGCCGTTGCTTCTCAAAATATCCTCCAACTAGGCCTACCTACTTCTGAAGATGGTTTTTCCGTATCTCCCCCCTTCCCTGCAGGAGCCCTGGTGGTGTAAGGTTATGCCCTGATATGCTTTGGGCCACTAATGCAAGGTCAGCAGCTGGAAAGCAGTAGGCACTCAGGGGAGAAAGGTGGGGCTTTCTACTCTCATGACAAGTTACAGGCTCAGAAACTCACAGGGAGTCAGAAGGTCACTATGAGTCAGCATCAAGTTGATAGCGGTGAACCTTCCCTGATGCATTTGAATTATGTATGTATGCTGCTGGCAAAGAATATCGAAAGATTCGTGGACTGCCAAAAGAACAAACAAATCGGTCTTGAAAGAAGTACAGCCAGAATGCTCCTTAGAAGTAAGGATGGTGAGACTTTGTCTCACTTACTTTGGACATGTTCTCAGAGAGACCGGTCACTGGAAAAGGAATCATGCTAGGCACACTGGAAAACTCAAAACCAAACTCACTGCCACCGAGTTGATGCCAATTCCAAGTGACCCTATAGGACAGGGTAGAACTGCCCCTTGTGAGTGTCTAAGACTGTAACTGCTTGACAGAGTAGAAAGCCCTTGTCTCTCCCGAGAAGCAGCTGGTGGTTTTGAACTGCTGACCTATCGGATTGCAACCCAACGTGTAATCACTCGCCACCAGGTAGGCCTTCAAAAGACGAATTGACACAATGACTGCAGCAGTGGGCGTGAGCCTATGAACCATTGTGAGGATGCTGCAGGACCCGTGGTGTGTCATTCTGTTGCACACAGGGTCACTATGAGTCGGAACCGACTTGCGACACCGAGCAACCACAAGAACCGTCCCCGAAGAATTTGATTCTCTTTGGTAAATACCATTTATTTGGGCAGCCTCAAGGGACTAAAGGTCTTCTTCCTTTTCAATGTTGAGTTGTGAGAACAAGAAGAAGTCTGAAGGCGTCAGAGCAGGGCTACTGGGTGGACAGAGTAAGGTGTCCCCTGAATGACCGTGGTAGCACAGCCTCCGATGCTCTGAAGGAATACGTGGTGGGCCAGCTTCAGGCCTTTCTCTCACTAGTGCACTTTTCAGGGTTCTTGAAACTTCTCCCTAATAAGTTCCAGGATCAAGAAAAGAGCTTATCTTTCAAGACCATTCCTCTGGAATCCCCCGAAAGAGGAGCCAGCACTTTCTGAGGTGCTCTTGAGTTCAACTGGCCTGCCAGCTCCCTCAGGAGCCACGGTTTTGAGAGGATCTTTTTCATGAAGACACTTTTCGAAGACCAAGAGAAGTGTACTACTGAGAGGACTTGTCTGTAGCATAAATTGCAGAGACATGTTTGAGCACTTGAAAAAACAACAACTAAACCTCTACAGGTACAAATCAGAAACCGAGTAGCAACACTTTTTTTATTTTTTTATTTATTTGTGTGTGTGTGTGTGTGAGAGAGAGAGAGAGAGAGAGAGAGAATGAATGACTAACAGGCCAAATCTTCAAATAAAGAAAAGCCTCTTCTGACCTTACCTGTGAATCTGAACGTCACTCTTGTGTTAGCAGGTTAGCAGATCAATAAGCACATGCGTTTTGATGTCTGATGGATCTAGATTGGAATACTGTTGTTACCACATAGTAACGGTGAGGGTGGAAAGATCATTGTCCATGGTTTACTCATGTGTCTGCACGATTTATAACAGGGTATATGTCACATCATCTTTTCAAAGGTGCTTTGAGAGAGAATAGACTGGGAAGACAGGGATGGTGTTCTCCTCTAGGGCAGAGAGGGGACTGTTTGTTGTACAGGGTCATTAAAGACGATTTCCCACTGGAGCAGGTTTGCTAGCAGTCACTCAATACAATTGGGGGTTCGGTAAACTTGAGGCTCCTTAACAATGACTCAATTCCGTGGCTGCTCATCATGCACCTGGGACTGTGTCTCTATGGGATTCGGGGGATATAGAGGATTAGAGTAACAAACTGTCATTTGTCTGGCACCTTCAGTGCCCAAAGTGAGACAATATTGGGCAAACCAGGAAGGCGGATCACCTTGACTTGGTGATGGTTAGCGTCGTTTGGTGTCCACTTACTGGACCACAATCCTCGGTAGCTTGGCAGTTGAGGCATCCCCATAATGTGGCCTAGCATGATAGAAACAACTCCATGATGGGATTTGCTCTGGGAACAAAGCAGTTGTAAGAGGGCTCGGGAGGAGACCAGCATCCTTTCCTAGGTCACTGCAGTGCTGTCATTAGAAGGAAGCATCCACAAGCCTGTAGCCCACTTCCTTTTCAGTAGATTTTCTTCCCTTCTCCCTACCCTGGATCCCGCCTCTGTCTCATTGACCTCTGGTTCTTTGGTTTTAGCCAATGGCCTGCCATCTTGCCTGCCAACCTTGGATTGATCTGCTTCTGCCTCTCCAAGCCTGTGGTCTTCTGGTTTCTTGGCTCATCGGCCTGGTAGCTAGTTGAGTAAGGAAAAGCCTCCAGCTTGGCATCTGACCCATGACTGCAACTGGACTGAACTTAACCGCTTCTGCAACTGTGTGCGTCACCTGGATGATACAGAGTTGTTTTCATATATGTATATGTAAGTGCTCAGGGCTTTGCTTCTCTAGGAAACCTAGCTGAACACTGCTGGGGAGCTGACCCAAGAACAAGGCTCACGCTGCCTGATATGCCTTGAAAATGAAGTTCTTTGCCCCTGACCACAGTCTCCTGCCTTCTGCTGCAGCCAGGAAACTGGGCCAGGCTAACTCATTAGCTTGCCAGTAGAGTAAAATCTCAGACCTAACACAGTTCTTGACCATGGGGTGGTCACCAAGTACCTCTCTACGTCTGTTTTCTTAACTGCAAAGTGGAGATACTAGCATGTGCCTCAAAGGATTGTGAGGATAAAGGAAGCAGTGCATATAAAAAGCCCTGCCACAGTGTCCAGGGCTGCAGCAGATATTGGGAGCTATGGCTTTATCATCAGAACCCTCTGACTTGCTTGTTTTGCTTGGTGTGTGGCTTGTGTATGGGTGTCCTCCCCGCGCTAGCTTCACACAAAAGAAAATAACATCAAAAAAGATGGTCCATAAAACACACAGTAGAGCACAAGCTAGATGAATGGGACATACTAAAAAGAAGAGGTTTACGTGCACCAAAAGACTTCATCCAAA
>NW_022103900.1:16805255-16815859 GCF_000313985.2 Echinops telfairi
AAAATTAGAGTTATAGGTAACACACTGCCGAAATTATCTGGATGTCACCACAGGAAAGTATTTTCCATCTCCCATAGAAACGGAAATAGATCATACACACATCCTGTTAAGCTATGCTTTCGTGGGAAGCAAAAAGGAAACATCGTACTTACATCCTTATTTGTATTTCCTCGGACTGTCTGGGTTCTTGTGCAGATCTCACAGGGTGACGGCTCTTTACCTGTTGCGGACAATTTACTTTAGAAGGAAAAGATGCCTGGATTGCTTGAATTTGGTGGACTCAGAATGAAAAACATCTGGGCAGTCTTTTGCTCACTTGAAAACAAGGATCATGTTCATATTCTGCGCGGCAGAGGAATACGGCATTCAGGGGTGTCAAGGAAAACGTATTTAAATGGAATGCAGTTATGAGATGATCTGAAACTGTCTAGGAAAATCGATCCATTGGGGACACTAGGATTAGACCTCGGGTAAGCCAGCTCATTTCTGTGGGGGAGACAAGAATGACAAGGAGAAATGAAGACCCAGGGCTGTCTCTTTCCTGCGATGGGAAAAAGAGCAGGAGGGTTCACGCATTATTCTGCGTCTGTTCTGAAACACTGATTTCCATTTCACTTGCAGGCCCCATTTGGGCAGGTTGCTTTGCAAATGTAACCTGAGACTCAGTAAATCACTCCTCGGCCATCAGACTTTACCTTTTCTGAACTGGCACCCAGTTATTGATGCCAGGGATCATTGTGATGCCTGGTTCATTGTGTCGTCTTTCCCTCTGTCATGGGTCCCCTTTGGATGAAGTCTTTTGGTGCACGTAAACCTCTTCTTTTTAGTATGTCCCATTCATCTAGCTTGTGCTTTACTGTGTGTTTTATGGACCATCTTTTTTGATGTTATTTTCTTTTGTGTGAAGCTAGCGCGGGGAGGACACCCATACACAAGCCACACACCAAGCAACCAAGCAAGTCAGAGGGTTCTGATGATAAAGCCACAGCTCCCAATATCTGGGAGCCAGTTCAGAAGCGGTTAAGTTCAGTCCAGTTGCAGTCATGGGTCAGATGCCAAGCTGGAGGCTTTTCCTGACTCAACTAGCTACCAGGCCGATGAGCCAAGGGAGATACTAAGGTGGGTGCCAGTAGTATCTCCCTGCCTCTATGGTTATCTGTAGAAAATAGAAAACATTTGGAAATGCTGCCTGAAGGAACCTACTAAGTTCTTGGTGTGTTGTCTTCGTAAGGACATGGGGTATCCCCCTGGGGCCAGAGTTGAACATCTTCCAACCACACCCCACACATCTGCGGCGGTTTCTGTGCCAGTAAGAAAGCCAGACAGCATTGATGACCACCAACCTACATTTTCAGTTTTTGAAGAACGGTTTGTTCCTCTTTTCTGACAACCCAGTTGTTGTAGTTCCAGCCAGAAACTCCTTCTTCCAGTTCCTGATGGCTCTGACCATGCTTTTTCCTCTCATCCCAGGGCCTGATCTTTAGGCGTTGTACCCATCACTTTTTAATCTGCAGGCCCTGGGCAGACAATTGGATCTGGTCCCTGAGCAGAAGTGAGGTGTCTGCTGAGAGCTGCCCAGAGGGTTAGTGTCTAAACCCCTCTGGCTCTTAACAGGCCTTTGCACAGTTTCCATCCTTCCTCCAGGACAGGCCTCCATTCCTACCCGATGGGTTTGGGGCTCTATAACTCTGCCCTAGACTCACGTTTTGCTCAAACCTGTGGGTTCCATAGGCTAGGGAGACAACCCTGGACGAGTTGTGCGCTCTGTTAAGTACTGTCCTCTACGTTCAGATCATGCTTAGAGGCTGTGTATTCTGCTGACAATCAACTATTCATCCCATTGCCTCTCTGTCTCCACAGTCTGGCTCTAGGATAGGACCAGCGAAGTCCATCAATGAAGTGATCTGAGGCTCAGGCTTCGGGGTGAGCCAAGGTACCTCACTCAGGTGAGGGAGGGAGCTGAGACCCCACCACCTCACAGAAAGTCAAGCTGGTGGCCATGGAGACGGTGCCGGCTCACGGCGACCCAATGAGGACAGTAGAACTGGCTTTCTGAGCCTGTCCTCTTTATAGACATCAAAGCCTCCTCTTTCTCTTTCACAGGGGATGGTGCTTTTGAACTGCTGACCTTCCTGTGAGCAGCCCAATTCATCACCCACTAAGCTTCCAGGGCTCCAGCCAGGAGCTAAGTCAAGTCACCCACCTTCAGCGTGCCTCCCTGTACCCACATATACAGTCAAGTTTCTTAAGGCTTTTAGCCACTTACAGCGGCAGTTTTGTCTATCTTTCTCTCTCTTCTAATTTGCAGCAAGGTGCATACTCCGCCACCTAGCTGAAGTCCCAGGAGGTCAACTGCTGATATATTCATGGACATTAGCTACAGTGTTGATTCCCTCCCAGCCCCATCCAAATCAGTCAGGTTGCACTCCTGCTCATGTATAAACGATGCGGTCTTTTCCCTTTTAAAATGGCCTAAGCCCTTCTTTCAGAAGAAATAGCCCTACTGTCACTTTTATGATCCATCCAAAATGTGTTTTCTGTAAAATTTCAAGGGTCAGGGACAGGAAGCACAGCAAGCCAGGTGCATTAAGATCCAAACAGACGCGCTAGCTTGGCTTTGTTTCTCCTTCTATCCTGGTTCATCCGCACTTCACAGGCTCAGCATATGAAAAGCTGGAAGAAACGATTAATCGTCCCTATTTTCTCACAGCATCCCTCTGTAAAATGAACATTGGGATCAAGATTTGCTTATTATTTGCAAAACTACAAATAGATTCCACTAGTGATTTGTAATTCAAACCGGAAATTCCATCCACCACAGTGGGAATTGCCTCTTTCAAGAGCATGATTGAGTGCTGGGCACATTTGAATTACCTTCAAATCTGGTCATTGTCTGTTAAATTCGTTGGACAACAGGAGCTCAGGCTCAGCTTTCTAATTCTAGAGTTTGGCAAACACTATCGATGCCTCGGGTGTTCTGTGGGGATGGAAATGCCAGGTTCACAGAGACCAGCCTGGACAGCACTTACCTCTCCCATTGCTGATGACTTTGTGCTCAGCCTTCCCATGGGTCTATTTGCCTGGGCATCTTCACCAAACCAGGAGGGCAAATTTGCATGGGACCTCTCTTGAATGTTCAAAGGTATCTAGAACTCTGAGATAATGACCTGCTGATTTAGGAAGTTCAATGGCTAATGTTTAAGTCCTAGGTTGGATAGCGTCTGAAGGATCTGGATGATATCTATGAGAGATTACTCAATCTGAGTCATTATAAAGACCATTGGTCCAGCAGAGGCTACTATGGCGATAGATTGAAAGACAGATTAACGACACTTTGTCAGCAAGTGCTGCTTTTCTGAATAAAGTCTGAGCGCATCCCTTCAATATGTTTTGAGTCAACAGAAGACCTTTGCATCTATTTATTTATTTTTCTTTCTTTCTGTAGTGATGGTTTATGGCCTAGCAGACAAGCCTGTGCTTATTAACTCATTGGTTCACATTAATATTTGAATTGTGTATTCTCAGATGGTTGATTCACTACCCCAAGAGTTCCAATGTAGATGGAAGACTTCATAGAAGTAAAGTGAAAATGTGACTGCCCAAGAGACATGGGGAAATGACCTTGGTGACCTTGGGAAAGTACAACTCAGGAACCCATTTAATAGCTGTCCTATGACACAAAGATTGGGGGGGGGGGTTGGTTGGAGATCCCTCTTATGGGCAGTGCGGGTCAGATCCTCAAGGCAGCAGATGACTCTGCAAGCAGAGACCATGGTCCAGGGTCTAGGGACTGGGGAGATGGGGAGATCAAAGTACTTAAAGGCATAAGAGGAGCTTCCCTCTCTAGACCAGTTCTGCACTCTGATGGCCTCTTACTGCCATCAAGTTGAGGCCAACTCACAGTGACCCTGTACGACAGGGTAGACCTTCCCCTGTGAGTTTTTGAGACTGTAACTATTCACGGAGGTAGAAAGCCCTGTCTTTTCCTATAGAGTGACTGGTGGTTTTGAACTGCTGACCTTAGAGCTAGCAGGCCAATGTGTAACCACTGTACCACCAAGGCTTCTAGTCTCTGGAAATGGTTCCCCAGCTCTCCTGGCAATTTTGGATGGACCACTTCTAAATCCTTTCAGTAAATTTCCTCTTTTGCTTAATTCATCCAAAGTCAGAGTTACAGATTGAGTTGTGTCCCCTAGTAATCTATGTTGAAGTTCTAATCCCTGGTACCAGTAATGGGATTTAGCCAGTTCAAACTGGTTCGGCAGAACCAATACTTAATTTCCACCCCCAAAAAAACCATTTTATTGTAACTCTTACTGATATCATACCATTCCATATTTCAATCACATCAAGCAGTATTGTACAATTGCTATTACAATCAATTTCAAAACATTTTCTTTCTTCTTGAACTCCTTGATATCAGCTCCCCTTGACCCCCACCCCCAGCCCCAGCCTCCCATACCCACCAGGAACCTTTATTGTACTTGCTGTATCTAGGTTAATCAGTCCTGGGTTTCTTTCTTTTTAAAAACATCATTTTATTGGGGGCTCATCACAATCCACACATCCATCCATTGTGTCAAGCACATTTGTACATTTGTTGCCATCATCATTCTCAAAACATTTTCTTTCTACTTGAATCCTATTATCAGCTCCTCATTTTCCCCTCCCTCCCCGCACCCCTCCCTCATGAACCCTTGATAATTTATAAATTATTATTGTTTTCTTATGTCTTACACTGTTGGACGTCTCCCTTCACCCACTTTTCTGTTGTCCATCCCCCAGGGAGGGGGTTATATGTAGATCCTTGCGCTTAGTTCCCCCTTTCTACCCACCTTACCCTTACCCTCCTGGTATCACTACTCTCATTTTTTGTCTTGAGGGGTTTATCTGTCCTGGATTCCCTGTGTTTCCAGTTCTTATTTATACCAGTGTACATCCTCTGGTCTAGTTGGATTGTAAGGCCGAATTGGGATCATGATAGTGGGAGGGGGAGAGGAGGAAGCATTTAAGAATTAGAGGAGAGTTATGTTTCATCATTGCTACACTACACCCTAACTGGCTTGTCTCCTCCCTGCAACCCTTCTGTTAAGGCAATCCTGGGTTTCATATACCAAAAATCCAGAAACATATAACAACAATTCAACAAAATACATCAGAGATAAATCACAATATGAAAAAAACTCACAGAAAACATTGAAAAGCATCAGTGTATCAGAAGGGGCATCAAGTGACAAGGTGTTAACCGTTTAAGTCCGGGTAATCATTTTGATCTCCTATAGTCATCTCTCCAATACTCTCTATTTGGTAACCAGTTTATCCACAGCCCTCAATTATGAATAGACGGAAATCACTGGAGGCTTATTTCCTGTGTCGATCTCGAAAATGTATCTTGGGTTTCCAGTGCCATCCATAGCCTTCTGCACACCAGAATCTCGTTATGTAAGCTCTGATATCATTTCTTCCTCAGCTTTGGGTTGTATGATTTACAAGCCTTCAGTCCCTGATGATGGTGTGCTTCTTCCATGTGGACTTAGTTGACATCTCACTTAAATGGCTGCTTGTTTGGAAATAAGCCTTTAAGACCCCAGATGCTGTTCTATCTGATAGCCAAGCACCATCTGATTTCTTCACCACACTTTGCTATAGCACCCATATCTTCTGTGTTCTCTGAGGGTGAGTATCACGCCAGGACCATGGTGTAAGAACCGATTGTTCTTAAATTAGAGCTAGGATTTAGTGTGAGCTCAAAACACATTCCTGGATCTATGTTTTTTATCTGCCTTTGGCTCCCTTTAGAGACCTTCTAGTAAATTTAGGTAGAGAATCGTATCAAACATCCTCCTGGAGCCTAAGAATCTCCTGTTACTAGTGGCACTGGTCAGCCCCTGTACTAATTTCTAAAACACTGTTGAAAGAGGGATATTGGACCAGTGTAGGTCAGCTACATTTCACAACACGTAAATTATTCACTTGTAAAGAAAAAGAATAAATCCTTCCATGGCTGGGAGTTATTTACACAAACAATGGGAATTGGTTGTCAAGCAAAATTTACAATAACATTCACTGATGACGTTAATCACAGGTCTGCCAGAATAACATGTATCTTAATACAGCAAGTAGGGCACTGATGTACTAAGTCAGGGTTTGTCCTCCTACTGACCGTTCAATACTCTTGGGATAGCTGTGTTCTGCTTCTTCAAACACCATCAACTTTCAGTCTTAAGTCCTCAGGTGACAGGTGTGTTTGAGGTAGAGCCCAGTTCACTTAGTGGAGTTTCCACATCAGATTCCTCTGGTGTAACCTTTGGAGAGTGTTGTGCATGGTACGTGGCCTGGACCATCAGGCTGTGTACAGAAACTAGGGCTAATGTGGCTTATTAGGTGCATACTACCAGGCATGCGCCTTCCTTAGGGTCCTTAAAAGTATTGTTAATTTTTTTCCTTCCCCACTTGGAAGTTGGTTCTCCCCCTTTTCCCACCAACAGACATGCGCAGACGTGTCTGCTCACTTCCCCCTCTCTGACTTGACTTTCCCATCAGAATCCCTCATCCCTCTTGTGAAGGATGTCTACCTGTCTGGGGGGAAGTCATAACTTTGCATGGCAGCCACTAAGTGGTCAACATCCTCTCCCCCTCCCTTGCCAACTTGATCCCAGCTGATGGGAGAAGCCCTCCACCAAGGTGACCTTCCAGATACATAGCTAGCACAGATGGTGCATGGCTCATTGGCACCAGAGGGACTCTCTACCAGGTTGTCTGGCCTCCCTGACTGGCAGACTAAGTGCCCTGCAAGCTGGAGCTTGTGCCCATCCTATTGTTTCTCCTAAATTTTTTTTGTTGAGTTCGGCAAACCGGTTGTTCAAATGGCACTGGTAATCAGGGTTCTCCCTCAGGTGGGTGAGTAGGCAGCTAGCCAAGATGGAAATCACAAATGTACATTCCTTACCCTTTATTCATCTGCGTAGCAACCTATTCTAAGTGCCCATAGTACTGTTCATTTCATCCAGAGGTATAAAAATTTAGATGGAACTATGCTTGTACTATTTATTAATTCATTTCATAAAACTCATTAGACTCTGGATGAAATACTATGTTTTGATTCCCTTACATTTGTTACTTCAGTAAACAAACATATAATTCACAGAGGAAAAGTGCCAAGCAGCCAGAGGCTGACACCCTGTCATTTGTTTCAGCTTTACGTTATGTCCCAAATTCCCACGAGATAGTGTGAGTGAATTACGCAATTCCTAAGTGTTCAAAAAGCTAAAAATACTGTGAGAACAGTTGCTGTAAGTTCAGCTGAAGCAGAAAGGAGTTTTTCAAAGATGACAATAGTTCAGAGAAGAGAAGTCCCCTAACTTTTCTAGTATACCAAACACCATGACTATTGTCTAATTGGCCACCTCTAAAGGAATGCGATCCTTCTTCTACAGTGAAAGGATGGCTAAGGAGAAATCACACAGCCCATGATGCTCAGATAAAAGTGAAGACTATTGCAAGTGAGGACACCCATCCAGAAGCAATATGGAAACATTTTAAATAACACTCTTATTGGGTTTTTTGGGTATTATTTAATATTTTATCACCCTTATAACACAATCAAGTTTTGTGTATCTCTTTTATTGTTCTTATTCAAGTATTAACTGCATGAGCTAATAAGCTACCTTGAAGTATATCAGTTTAAAAAAAAATATTTTTCAATATTTAAAATGGTCATTAGGGCAGTGAACTGGTTAAGTGATTGGAATCCCACCATTGTTGAGTGTTGAAGCCGTGGTAAGTTCATGCATGAACATGCCCTTGCTTAGAAATGGAGTCTTTGAAGATGTTATCAGTTAACAGGAAGTCTCCCTAGAGTAGGCTGGGTCTGCATTCACCCTGCATGGGGTCTCATAGGGGACAAAACCCAAAGAGCTAGACACAGGCCGGGCAGCAGCACGATGAGGGCATGGTGCAGCAGCGGCAAGGCAAGGGACACGCGGAGCTGCCAGAATTGGGAGAGACGAGGAAGGAGGTTTTCTGGGAGCTTTTTAAGGCTCTGAAGAGAACACACCTCTGCTGACTCCCTGGCCTCAGACTACACACTCCAGAAGAGTGGCACACACATTTATGTTCTTATAAACGACCCAGTCTGTGGCCGATAGCTCGTGGTCCTCACTTGGAACCAAATGGATTGAGGTGGCCACTCTGGTGGGGGAAGGCAGAACTTGAATTCAGGCATTTAGATTATGAGGCTCACCCACACTCTTTGGCGCCATAGGGATCACCTTGCAGGGGCCAGATGGTGAAAGCATCCTCCTGCATGACCAAAGAGTCTGTTGCCCAACATAAGATCATTTTGAGAATGAAAAGTAATTCAATTCCCCAAGATAAAAAAATCAATAAAGTTCGTCTACTCTGTGAAATAAAATAAAGTTTTGTTTTATGAAAAGAAAGTTCTCTTGCCCATAACATCAAAGTTCTTCTGATTAAATCTTAGAAACCTATGTGCTGCCTACCTTTAGACACAGACGTATTGCTGAGAGGGTTCTGGTTCATGTATGCACAAGTTTATACAAACAAAATGTGTTTCAATCTGTCTCCATGATCAGTCGCTGGCTAGTGACAAGGTCTCTTGGGACCACACTTCTCTTAATCTGACAGAGTACCTTCAAAACAACAACAACAAAAAGTCCAATCAGAACAATGATTCCAAGAGCATCTGAGCCTGTTAATGTCAAGTACAGAAGCCCATCCCGGAGGTAATGGGGACTGTTTTTCAGAGATTTCAAATGATCTTCTTGATAGATTTTCTTCAAGGACCCAGGATGAGCGTGAGCACTTATTACAAAGAAGTTTTAAGAAAATTTAAAATTACATTGGTACCCGATCCTATCGATACCTTGTATCACACAGGCTGGTGTGCTTGTTCCATGTGGGCTTTGTTGCTCCTCAGCTAGATGGCCTCTTGTTTACCTTCAAACCTTTAAACCCCCAGATGCTATATCTTTTAATAGCCGGGCACCATCAGCTTTCTTCACCACATTTGCTTATGCACCCACTTTGTCTTTAGCAATCGTGTTGGGGAAGGTGAGCATCATGGAATGCCAGTTTAATAGAACAAAGTGTTCTTGCATTGAGGGCATACTTGAGTGGAGGCCCAATGTCCATCTGCTACCTTAATACTAAACCTATAAATATATGCATATAGATCTCTTTCCCATCATCATATATAAGTATATTTACATATGAACATGCCTGTATTTAGACCTCTGTAAATGCCCTTTGCCTCCTAGTTCTTTCCCCTATTTCCTTTTACTTTCCTCTTTTCCCCTTATCATGCTCAGCCTTCATTTGGGTTTCAGTCATTCCTCTCGGTTACATTGTCCTCGATCAAGCCCTTCGAGGCCTCCTACACCTCCTACACCTTTGATTTTGGATCACTTGTTGTTCCCTTGTCCCTGGGTTTGTTAACACCCACTTCCTTTCTCCTGCCTCCCCTGTCCCATGTCCCCACCAGAACTGGAACCGGCAGTCCTGTGGTTTTCTCCTCCAGTTTGTTTATCCCGCCTATCTTATCTACCATTGATAGACTTGCAGATATAATAATAAGCACAAAAACAAGACAGAGCAAACCAAGCAACAAAAGAAAACAAAACAATAACAACAATAAAACTGGAGGGTGGGGGAGGGAGGGGAAAAATGAGGAACTGATACCAAGGGCTCAAGCAGAAAGCAAATGTTTTGAAAATGATGAGGGCAACAAATGTACAAATGTGCTTGACACAAAGGATGGATGGATGGATTGTGATAAGCATTGTACAAGCCCCCAATAAAATGTTTTTTAAATAAATAAATAAAATTACAGTGGTGTGGAGAAGGCCAGGAGAGTAATGCTGAGTAGTTCTATTCCCCAGCCCCACAATGCACTGCTCATTCTTCAAGGACAGCCAGGACTGTCCTGTAACAATTTTGCTGGGAATCCTTATCCCATTCATCTTACAATCCCGATCCCACCTCTTCAGATTTGTTGTTGTTCCCCAGACTTAAAGGCACTGAAAAGCAACATCATAGGCGTCCCTGCAGGAGGTCCAGATTGCCATTTTATCAGGGAATCGATGGACGCCAAATGCACAATCTCCGGGGAAGTGCAGAGTGATGGAAATGCCGCCATCAGACCAGTATGGAGATAGAGGTTATGTTGAGGAGCAATAGCTTACATTTGGGTAATTTTGGGTTTAATAAAGCTTTCTAAGATTTTATGGGATACATTTTGTTGAACCCTTATATATCATTCTTAAAGCTGATAGTTAGGCCGTGAAACAGTAACTTTTAGAAGCAGTTTGGCCTGTCTTACATATTTGCACTTAAAGGATCAGACTCACTGAAACACTTAAGACACTTAAAACATTTTTTTAATCTTGTGCAAAGTTTTTGGTTAAAACCAGGGAGGGTAAAGGGAGAATGGGTAGGAAAGAGGGAACCGATTACAAGGAACTGTGTGTGACCACCTCCCTGGGGACAGACAACCGAAAAGTGGGTGAAGGGAGACATCGGGCAGGGCAAGATATGACAAAATACCAATTTATAAACTATCAAGGGCTCATGAGGGAGGGGGTAGC
>NW_022103900.1:16815959-16832785 GCF_000313985.2 Echinops telfairi
TAATGTCGGGGGTTTAAGTGGAGAGAAAATGTTTTGAGAATGATGTACAAATGTGCTTTACACAATTGATGTGTGTATGGATTGTGATAACAGTTGTATGAGCCCCTAATAAAATGTTTAAAAAAATAAATAAAATAAAAAGTAAAAACAACAACAACAACAACAAAAACAACCACTCCCTGCCATCGAGTCAATGCTGAGTTACAGCACCTCCCCGTGTGTTTCTGAGAGGGGAACTGTGTGCGCGAGCAGAAGGCCCAATCATTCTCCAGTGGGAGCTGCCGGTGGTTTCGGACTGCCAGCCATGCAGATAGCAGCCCAATGCTGAAAATCTTACCCCTAAAGAATCGAACTCACTGCCATTGAGTGGATGCGCACTCCTAGCGACCCTCTAGGTCAGGGTAGAACTGCCCAATGAGACTCTTAACTGTTTATGGGAGAAGAAAGCCCCTTCTTTCTCCTGAAGCGGGCTGGTAGCTTCAAACTGCTCACCTTGCAGTTAGAAGCCCAATGCACAACCATCGTGCCACCAGGGCTCCTTAGGAAAGAGTCTACATACCTGGGAAATCTTAGTTATTCAGAACACCGATTGACTTGGAAATGACATGCTGCCCAAATTTAAGGTTGTCTCTTAAACCTCCATAGCAACCTATGACTGGTGGCTTGGGTTGTTGATGTGGGGCGCAGCAAGGTGCCGAGCATACAGTTAAAACTCAAGAGGAAGTATTTCCTGGAGGGTAGCGCCCACCCCCCTTAAGCTCACAGGCAGCACTGTTGTAGATCACGCTCACCAGGAACAGTGTGCATTAAGAAGAAAGAAACAAAGGAAAGAGGAGGCACTTCACGGCATGATTTCAATGAGTTCATGAAATTAATAAACCATGAAATCATAGGTAATTGAGGTGAGGCGAGCAGTTTCATAGAAATCCAGGACAACTGCCTATGGAGATCATTTTATTCTCTTAGCACCCGGTAGAATTCCCCAGAGAAGAGCATTTTGTGTCTGGAAGCAATACGTTTCTGCGAAAGAAAGGTGAGGTCCCAAGGGCTAAGGTCAGGCAACAAGTGCGCGCTAGAGAATAAACTGCCTCCCGGAGAGGGCATCTGTCCATTCATAGCCCTGCTTGGCTACAGACCTCGGAGAGTGTGGGTCTGCAAGCACAGGTAGGTAAATATGGGCGAGGACAGCTGGTGCTGAACTCAAATGGTCTGCCTGGCAGTAAACCACTTCCCCACACAAACAACAACGAAAGCGCCCAAACTGCCGTTATGGAATGGATCCCATTCATGGTAACTCTACGCCTGTTAAAGTAGAACTGTGCTTCATAGAGATTCCAATGACTAATTGATTATACGTGATTGCCAGGCCTTTCTTCCAAGGAACCTTCAACTTGTCAGTGAGCAGTTGAGAAGATTACTATTTGGACCAACCAGGCACTCCAGAAAGAGAGGAGAGAGGGTGGATAAAGAAGGGAGGAGAGCTGGAGAGCAGGTAGTGATGAGGAGGACGAGAGCCATATAAAGGCTCATAGGCACACAAAAAATCACCTTCTAATAAGGGGGAAACCCCAGATAAAACCTCTAGTAGGCGACTCTATTTAGCCCCTCTCTGTGACCCATGCGGCTTTAGAAAAAATATATATTTAATGTCAACATGTGTGGATAATGGCGTACTTGTGATTAATCAGTGAGTTCAAGGGACAGCTGAGTAGTGGCTGCTTTTTTTGTGTGATAAAAATGTGCATATTTTCATCTTAGCAGGGAGCCAGGAGAGGCAGAGGGAAGGTGGTGTGAGGGAACTGAAGAGACCATAAGGCCGGGAGAGTTGAAACTGATGGACCGGGATTAGAATTCCAGCGAGAGAGAGAGAAATAGCTGGGAACTCTCCCAAGATTTCAGCTCAAGTTCAAACTCGAGTGACAGAGGGCGAGGCACAAAGGTCACTGCCCGACTGAGACTTGCCTATGCACACCACGAGGCTGGGAGAACCATAGTGCGGATGCCAGTGGACAGACTGCGCCATCGTTGTAGGTGACTCGGAGCTCGGGGAAGCCAGAAACGGTTTTCCTCCATCTGCTTTGATGTGTATTTCTCCACTTACGCCAGGTAGACCAACCAGATGGATTCCCAAGGTGGCAAAAGGCAAACTTGTGGCATTTACTCCCTATGTCTTCCGCCACTACTCACTCCCAACCTCTACTCAACTTCCTGTCAGAAGCCCCTCGGATTTGAGAATAAAGACCCTTTTATATGTCAAGAGTTTCAGACAATGACAGCAAAACCCCACAAAAGCAGCTGTTGCCCACTGGCTAAAAACACGCATGTCAATAATACTGCGAATGCAGTAACAGTTGAATTGTTTATCTATCTTATTAATTTTAACCTAAATCAAGTTTTTAAAAAAGTAGTATCATGTTTGTATTTGTCAGGATTAGATCGGGCTGTGAGAACAGAGATCTGAGAAACAGTGGCTTAAACATCATAGCCATTTATCGCTCTGTCACAAGTCTGGTGTGTGGGCTCAGTCACTGGTAACCCAGGCTACATCTGGCTTTGACTTCTCAGTCACCAGGATGGGGCTTTGGTCCTTATGGTCAAAAACAGGGTTCTACCCAATACGTCTCTTCCAAACTCACTGCCGCCAAATGGATTCTGCTCATAACAACCCTGTAGGACACAGTCGAACTTCTCCCTGTGAGTTTCTGAGGCTGTAAATCTTTACAGGAGCAGACAGCCTCATCTTTCCCCTGTAGAGCAGCTCGTGGGTTTGAACTACTGACTTTGGGGTTGGTAACTCAATGCAAAAGCTAGACTGGAAGAAGGGAGAAAAGAAGCAAAGGGCTCACAAGTTGATTTTTAAAAAAACTTCTAGAAGCTGCCTAATAATTTTTTTCTTTTAGAGCCCATTGGGCAGCTCTTGGTCACATGGCTACTTCTAACTGCAAAGGCGACTGAGAGAGAGAATCTTTTATCTAATGCCCATTTAATGTAGACGCTTTAAAGGGGCAAATGACAAGTGTAGTCGATAGTATTTTCGGCCCCAATATCTGTGTGTGATTTGCTCGTAGCCACAAAGCAAGCTAAGGGCAGAGTCGGGACCAGATGGACAGCTGACCTAGCTTCTCTGCTTTAGCTTGTCTGCTATTCTTCCTGTTCGCCTTGCCTATCTACTGAACAGCAATCCATCTCTCTACTGCCTCTCTGGCGGCTTAACAGGTTTTCTTAAATTGCCATTTCCCACTGTGTGTGTGACACGCCAGAGATGCGTGTGCTGTTCTGTGTGAGCCCTCTTGCCGCCCTGAATACCACAGCGCAGACACTTCTCGTCTCACAGTAGATGAGGGATTGGGGCCGCGATGGTCCCGAGGGCACCTGAGAAAGTTCAGAGACAGCGGAGAGGCAGAGAAGAATTATTTGCAGCTCTTGGAGGAATTCACAAGATTAATCAGAAGGAGAAGCTGCCTTTGGCAGACACTGAGAGAAGACCCATGAGAGTATGTAAGGGGGTGAAATATGTGGATAATAAAAGAAGTCTTAGTACTTGGGTGATTGCTTGTGCAATATACTTCCAGAGGTGGAAAATACATTTATGAGGACTATTTTGTTATACACAGCTCAAGACGAAAGATGGGAACTTGGCTATTTAAACAGGCTGTAATAACGATGGCTTCTGATTTCCGTTTCCTCTGTGAACTATTATGAACTAGCAGGTGAAATTGGAGCATCTGCAATTGTAGCAAGTTGACACTCGCCATACTTAATACCGTCTTTCATAGGTAGAGGGAGGTATTTCTACTCCCATAGAGAGATAGTCTCAGAAACTCACAGGGACAATTCTACCCTGTCCTGTAGGGTCCTTATGACTCTAAATCAATTCCGTGGCAATGAGTTTGGAGTTTTTGATAACTAGAAAGAGCCATTTAAAACTATATCAATGTATAGTCTTTTGACTAGGCCAGTCCCTTATGCAAAACCTCAAGAAAGAGAGAGTTTGCATAGAATAAGTTTCATCTGTATTTAAACTCAGATTATTGAGATAGTTTCAGGTTTGTTTGTGCCCCCCTTCCTTCAGGAACAAGAAGTATAGTCATCTGTTACTCTGGGGGTGAGATCTTTCGTGCCTGGCAGATGGCTTCTGACAGGTGCATCAGTCAGGGTTTAATCAGGGGATGGAGCTAGTAGGAGGATTACGGAGTAAACCAAAAGCCAAACCAGTTTCCGTCCAGTCAGTTCGGCCCCACGGTGACCCCACGTGTTGTACAATAGAACTGGGCTCTACTGGGCTCCCAGGCCTACGACTTTACTGAAGCTAATGGCCAGGCCTCCCGACCCCAAATCCCCCAATGTATCTGGAAATGAATTTGAACTCTTTCCACCAACTGGACGTTCAGATTAGGAGCAATAGTTGTGTGATTTAATGGTGGTAGAAGCTTGAGAAGTGTGGGTCTGAAAGGAGGAGAGAGAGGGTCAGAGAACAGGCACTAAGCTGCCCCAGTGAAGGGCCAGCGTGAGTGGGTAACTTAGAGCCTGCAGGGCCGTCAGGGAAGCCAGATACACCCGCTTTCAGCAGGGGTCCACGGAAGGGAAGCAGCAGAATGGAGTCGTCTTTGCTGAGCTCCTGCTTCTAAAGGCCTGCGGCCAAGCCTGGGGGGTAGGCCTGATGCTGCCAAGGCCCAGAGCTCCTTGAGTGAGACAATGAAAGGACAAGCTGGGCCCTGGCCTGGCCTCTGTGTCCATCTGACACCTCCTCTAGCCACTGCTGTCTTAGAGAACAGTAGCCACTGCTTCTCTTCTGGCTTCCCAATCTTGCACTAATTCTCCTTTTGGCCAACTCTGTCTTTGGACAGGGATCCCTGCAGGTGCAGCAGGCTACGCATTAGGCTACGCACAGAGAGGATGGCAGTTCAAACCCACCAGGAGCTCCGTAGGAAAAAGATGAGGCAGTCTGCTTGGGCACAGATTTACAGCCTCCAAAACCCTACGGCAGCTGTTCTCAACCCATGGGTCGCGACCCCTTTGGGGGTCAAACAACCGTTTCACAGGGGTCGCCCGATTCATAACAGTAGCAAAATGACAGTGATGAAGTAGCAACGAAACTAATGCTATGGTTGGGGGTCCACACCCCATGAGGAGCTGTATGGAAGGGTCACGGCCTGAGGAAGGCTGAGGACCACTGCCCTACGGGGACTTCTGCTCTATCGTATGGGCTCCCACTCTCGGGGACATAGAGCTGATGGCAGTGGGCTGGGTGGGTTTTGCTTATGTCAGAATTGCAGAGAGAAGAGGATTCTGGGACATGCACTGTGGTTGTTCTTGTGGTTAGGTGCTCTCTCGTTGGTTCCAACTTCTGGCACGCCTACGTAAACCGGAACGAAACGATGCTGGGCCCCGCCCTCTGCTTGCCGTTGTGAAGTATCAGACAACTCTTGCAACCAATGTGCCGATCCAGCTCCTTGACGGTCTTGCTCTTTTTCACAGACTCTCTGCTTTGCTAAGCTGGATGTCTTTTTCCAGAGACTAGTCTCTGCTAGTAAAGATGCCCCAAGGATGTGAGGCGAAGTCTTGCTATTCTTGGCTTCTAAGGAGCATTCTGGCTGCCCTCTTCCTAGTTCTTCTGGCAGTCCACGGTACTTTTGATACTCTTCCAGAACACCGCAGTTCAGGCGCCTCGATTCTGCCCTGTTCCTTGTTCAGTGTCCGGCTTCCATGTGCATACGAGATCACTCAAAGTACTCTGCCTTGGGCCAGGCACACCTTAGTCCTCACAGCGGCATCTCAGCTTTTCAGCATTCTCAAGAGGTCCTGTGTGCCAGATATGCCCGGTGCAAGAAGCATTGGAAATGTAGTTTCAGTCAACCTGTGGTAGCTAAGCCAAGATGGCACAGTACCCGTTCCCTCCGTAAAATAACCCCCAACTGGGAAATATAATGAGGACATTAGAGAAACTTCTGATGTGAACAAGTTTCCACTCTACTGGGTTCATATATTTACATGTACAAAAATGAGAAAATTATATTCAACCAGTTACGAAATATCACAGAAGGTCCACATCTTAGGAGCATGAGATGGCTGTAACATGTTGCCCTTGAATTTTTCTTTATGGGTGCTTTTATTTCTCAGGACCATTTCTTCCCTTTCAAAAACCTGTACAAATATGCACAACACAACATCTGCCAATTAAATATTCTTATCTGTTCAATTCAGTGATACCAATGACAACAGATGTGGGTTTTCCCCGCCCCCACCCCAGGGGCTACAAGGGAAAAAAGTGTTCAGGAGAATCCGTTGAAACAGTAAATGCTTTCCTGGGTTTGATGGAGTATGGAGAACAGAGGTATCCCATACCATTTTAAAAGGTGATTAATCCCAGTAACAATCCCACTAATCACTTCGCAGATTCTGCTTATTAATGTTCATTATGGATTTCCCCTCAGCTGTTTTCTGGCACATTAACAAGATGCCAGGCCATCACAGGAAGGCTGGCCACAGACCTCAGGGTCTTCAAGAAATAATTTGGCCGGCGCATGGGTAAATTGAAAAGCTGGAGCACACGCTCATTTTACTTGGGAGAGTTTCAGGGGATGTCGAATCTCAAGTGCCGGTGCCCTCTCACTCCGATTCCCCTTCCCAATGAGGGGCCCAGGGAAGCATGAGCTTGACAGTCTCCAGGGAAGTGGCCTTTTCCTTCTGAGTCTAAAAACGTTTTCCACACAGAATGCGGGAAGCATACTGAAGAGGTTTCGTCTGGACACTCAGTTTGCTCCCAAGGAGGCAGCTTGAGCGGCCCTGGGAAGGGCAGCTTCCATGAGCTGGACTCCAGGTTGACCCAGGACTGACGCAGAGGAGCACTACCCTCTGTGGCCCCTCCTTCCCCCCTCTTTTTGGCTTCCCTCTTCTGATGTTGTCCGTCCTCATTGAGCCTTTGGTGACTCAAGGTCACTCAATGTTGTTTGTGTCTTAGGCCACCTTTGAGAGGCCAGTGTCTTAGGATTCAGACTTTCCACGTGCTCTGCCTCCACATGTACTGGTCCAGTGTCCCTCCCAGACCTGCCCTCAGATAACGGCTGCTGATATAGCCCGAGTGACTCGGTTAACAAAAGCCTCTTTTAATGTCATTTCAGTGCCTGAGAAGTCAGGTGGGAAATTAACTTGGTTAACCAACCCTTTGGCAGTGTCTACTGGCCACCTCCTCTACCTACACTCAGTGTAAATCATAGATATAATGTCTGCTTGGTTAGTTGTTAACATGATTGATGGGTACTGACTGCTAAACTCATGCTCATAAATGCTTCGCATCTGTTAATGAATGTTTCTCAGTTGAAGCAGCCTTTGCCCCAATGTTGACTCTTTAGAGAGGCAAGAGGAGCAACAACATCCCAGAAAAGAGCGAACAATGGCTCTAGAGTAAGAGGGGCGATTGTGGATGGCAAGGTGTGACTGGGTGGGCAGGCTCCATAGGCAGACACCTGCTGTCTGGGCCAGTTTCCCCAGCACTTCTGAGACTGGGTTTGTCATGGGAGAGGGTGGAGAAGAATCAACTTCAGGAATTCGAGGAAAACAACTACCTGAGACGAACCCAATCAGTGCCTGCACGGATTCGAGACCATTTGTAGGAGGAATTCTAGAGTGTTTTGGGTCTCTCCAACTCCTTTCAGAGCATTGGCCAGGGTCTCAGTCCTGCAAGGTGCAAGTCCTAACTGCCCATGTCTTAAGAGTTGTAGGACGATTTCCCGGCAGCATGTGCTACCTGTAGGTCATGTTGGGTGACTGATGTGTACCACATCATGTTAAGTATGTTTTTTCCTTTCTCAGAGAACTCTCAGCTGAGGGCAGAGGCTGCTGTGTCTGAGTACCATAGGGTCAGCCCAGCGCCCCCACCCACACACACATACAGTAGGAAGCAATGATGATCACTAGTGGTGTCTGGCTAATTGCTTTGACAACACAGTGGCATAGAACAAGATATATACTTGGTGTCAGGAGATTTGGGAGTTAATCTATTTATTTTTAAATAGCTTTGTTGAGATGTATCCTATATGCCATAGTTTACCCATTTTAAGTGTGATGGTTTGGGCATATTCACAAAGCTGTACAACCATCATATCAATTTGATAACATTTGTATGACTAAGAACAAACCCCAGGTACACTACACTAGCAGTTCCTCCTGTTTCCTCCATCTCCCACCACAGCCCTGGGCAGCCAGTCATCTACTTCCTGTCTCTAAAGTTTGTTTTATGTCTTGATTTCATGGATTCGTAACCTCCAGCTTTGGGCCACACAACCCCCTTCTCATGTATCGCATATGTTAGACAGGAGCTGACCCTTCATCCTGCATTCTAGGGTTCTTAGGAAGGTCAAATCAAAGTGTGTTTGCAAAAGAGCCTGCTGAACACTAAAGGTATATATGCATATTCGTGAGTAGATAAGAGTTTTTTTTTTAAATTGTCAAAATATCCCTAGGTGGAGAAGTTGATATTGCCAAGCCCCATAGGTTTCAGAGAAGGAGTGATAAGACTTGGCTGGGTTAAGTTGAGGGGTTTTATTTTCTTGCACTTTGCATCTTTAGAAAGGAAGAGAGAGGGGAGCAAGAAGAGATGAGAGCCAGCAAGATGGCAGAAGGACACGACTTCCACGCTGTCGGTGGAGGGTCCTCGTCTGCAGAGCAAACATTTTCAGCGAAGTTGGACATTGAGTAACGGGACCCTTGTGTGCTTGGCTAGTGTATAATGAGTACTGAGGTTCAGGTTTGTCTCCCGGAAAATACAGGGAGCAGAGACACAGTCCATATGGATGTCCGGGGTCAGAGGTGCAGGGGAACTTCCCAAGTTATCAGAGAGGGCAACACATTTGGGCCACAGGATTTGGGGATTCAAAGCCATCCTACCTAGGTCTCAAGTGCAGTGCTCCAGTGACCCTCTGCATTGCATGTGTAAGAATAGAAACGCGGGGTATCTCTGTGGTCCCCAGACTACATCTCTGAATCCATGTGGGTCAGACTCCTACTGAGAATTTTGATAAAACATAACCTAGGAAATCAATTTTTCAGCCCTCTGTTGTCCTTAGCATGCCCTCTGTGAGGACACAGGAAGTGGGCTGTTCTTTGTTCTACATGAAAATGTCGGCATGCTTCCGGAGTGTGTGATGCCCACAGGGGTGAGTGTCGGTGCTGCGAGCAGCTGGGCTAGGCCTGTAGGGTTAATCTGGGTGGACCAGGACACGGTGGGGCAGTAAGAGTGGAGCAGCAGACACACCCTTTAAAGGGGAGGGTGGAGATTGGTGGTATTGGGGAGAAGGAGTGGGAACCCTTACCTAGGGTTCCTCCTGTCTAAGGTAGGTGAGTTACTTTCAGTTCAACTCTTGATGATGTCATAGGATGTAGAGAAACCATGTCTCCTGACCGGGCTGCCTATAATCAACGGCTACACGTCCAACTTCCTGGATATTAAAAAATCATCAAAGATGTATGGTAGGGTAGACTGGTTTTCAAATGGATGTCTTTGTCTTATTGGCTTTACTGAATTTCTAAAGGAAATGCCCTAAATAGCAGTCGTGTACCTCTGATTTGCTGTACTGTTACTTCCTGATCCCCCTGGGATTGTTCTGAGAAGACCTTTCCACAGGCTGGCAGAGATGGCACATCAACCAAACAGCAATTAGCCTCTCACGCCAGGGTGAGAACCAGGCCAGAGCATGCTTCTACCTGCCCACATCTAGACCTCATTTTGTGTTAGCTTTGGTGTGGGCAAACGGAGTTGATCTGGGCAGCATATCAAACTGCCCAGGAATTTGTGGTAGAATCCAGTGTCTGAGCCTGTTTCACAGGTGCCCTTGCAGCCCGTAACCCTTGTATTTACCATGATGGCAAGGACCCGATGGGGGACACCCCGCCCTTTTCCAACACAAGGTCTCCGTTCCAGTTCTGACCTGACTTGGGTGGGGTGAAAGAAGGAGACAGGGCGGAAGGGAGGGAAGGAGCCAAAAAAGGAGGGGACTCTCGAGTAAGGAGACTCACTGCTCGTTCACCGAGTCATTGGAGACCTGCACTGACTTGGGTAACTAAGCATCTTAAAACCACAAGGTTTGGAAATGCATGTCAGCACACAGACCTATTAGATATAGATATATATATATATTTTTTTTTAGATATAGATATTAAGCTGTCCTATGACTGATCCAAATGCCCCACACTTTTTGAAAAAAAAAAAAAGCTCTCTTGTAAAACTAATACGTTTCTGGTGAAGAATTAAAAAAGCGAAGGTGAAAAAAGAAAAGTTAAGTCGTCTCCCTCCCCAACTTACTTCTCAGTGTCGAGGTGTCTCGTCTCAGTCTGCAGTCATCCGGCTAACCTACAAGCACCCACAGTCCTACACACCGATATTCTACAGACGTTCCGAGAGTAGAAAGCCCCGTCTTTCCCCTGCAGAGAGGCCAGTGGCTTTGAACCGCAGACCTAGAAGTTAGCAGTCCAACATGTAACCACTGCGCCCCAGAGCCCCTCACACACACTTAGACCAGAGAAAATAAAGCAAAAACAAATAGGCCCTACTTACTATGCATGCAGCTGTACAATTTGCTTTTATCGCTTAGCACATGATAGCGATTGTTCAACATTAACTCAGCTCTCTTTTAAAAGGGAAAGGTGGACCGCCACAGGAATAATCAGCTCCCGTATGTAATTGCTGTGGTGTGTCCAACAAGGTTAGCTGAGGATTCCTGGGAAGACCCGCCTGGCCTTGTTGTGCATGCCCTGACCCATGAGTATAGCCATCCAAAGACTGGCTTCTTATCAAGGGCACATGGAGGTGCGGGCTGGGGAAGACAGGCAGCGTGTGGCCAGTTTGGCAGGACAGAGACAAAACTGGAAGGCCTCCTGGCTCAACCGTTCCCCGGGGTTTGGCAGAAGTTCCTCAGACGCTGCCTGGTTTGGCCATCTGCCCTTTCTCCTCCGCAGGGTGGACCTCAGCTCCATCCAGACTCTCCAGTATCTTTCCGTTTGCGTGGGGCACAGCCCTGCAGAGCCTAGCTTGTCTTCTCCGACTGCGGCTGGGGAGGGGGGGCATTTTGCCACCACCTGTAGTGGGGTGTGGGTCTGCGGGCGGGGGGAGCTTTCTTTTCTGTGTAATGATTATACAGACACTTGATTTTGCGGCATTTCTTTGGACAATTTGAACAAGTTCCTTCTCTGGGCGGACACTCACCCAGTCTTGTGAACGGCAGCGCTGAGGCGGTCGGCGACTTGCAGCTCTTCACATCTCTCCAACCCTTGTCCTCGGTCTCAAGTTTTACCTGGACTTCCCCTCAAAGGCTAGTCTGGGAGTCTACCCTCCTTGCATCCTTCAAATCAACCACATTCCCAAACGAGGCCATTCCCTTTCTCTGATAACCTGCGTTCTATTTCTTCTTTCCACTCATCAGTGGCCCAAGCTAGAAGCCAGGCCTTTCTCTCTATTTCTCTCTCTCTTCCTTTCTCGATATTTATTTCTTGGCGTATCAGGAGCCCTGGTGGTGTAGTGGTTATGCATTGAGGCAGGGTCAGCAGTTTGAAACCACTACCCACTCCACAGGAAAAAGACATGGCTTTCTATGCTCGTAAAGAATCACAGTCCCTCTATCCCCAGACCCACACTCATAGTGACCTAATAGGACAGGGCCGTTCTACCCGTCCTATAGGGTCATTATGAGCAGAATCGAATCGATGGCAGTGAGTTGGTTTTTTTATTGATTAGAACTCCAAAATGTTTTCCAAGATTAACCCTTTGTGGTATCCCTACTGCAACTGCCTGGGTTAAGATTACTGCCATCTCCCAATTCAATGCCTATGTACTCAATCATGCACCGGGACATGCCTGCCATCCAGAAGTTCAGAGTTTCATGATCCCATTAAACTCCAGCGATAGCTTACTGTAATGTGACTCCACTCATAGCTTCCTTTTGTTTAAAAGCCCACAGGAGCTCCTTGCTGTCTACGGGCTGCATCAGACATGTTGGCTTGACAAAGTCTTTGCATGATGCATCTCTGCAGGCTCATTCCTTGCCATTCTTCTCAGCCACACACCATATGACGAGACCCTCAAGTCCCCTCCAGGTCACCAGACCCCATGTGCTTCACAAATCCATACCTTTGTACATGCATCTCCTCTACTTGAGACATCATGGTCTATAAAAAAATCCTGGGTAATTCTCCCTTTTTAGGATCCCACAAAAAGATAACTGTAGGCCAAGCCTTCACCTTGTTTCTTGATCTTTCTGTGTTTTTCGGATGTTTCACTCATAGCATGACATCATCCTCTAAGCCGAGTTATATGATTCGCTCACATCTTTGACTCCCCACCAGTCTCAGCACCAAGACTATCAACTTGTTGAAGGCTGGGGGGTGTGTGTGTCTACTTTCTTCATCTTCCTTTACCCAATACTCAACTTGTTACCTGGCTCACAGTGCTAAAATTCATGGGTACCAGCTTAATCAATTTCTTGGGTGGTCATTGCTTTACGGCAAAAAGGACTTGTGATACCTGAACACACTGGTTGCAGGGGACAGAAACCCGTCCCTACGAGCATGCCATGGCTTACACTGCTCATATTCCTAGGGGGTAGTTGGATTGGTGGCACACAAGCTCTCCTGTGCTTCTCTTTGTCGGCTGCTCTCATGGTTCTGTGCTGAAATGTGGTAGCCATGAATCTATTCCTTACAGATGATGATGCAAAAGAACGAGACCTTCTCTCTTCGACACGTACGTAACAGATTTCACTGGGAGATGTGCTTGGACCTGTGTGGTCATATTCATTGACAAATCATAATGGACAGGTAGATGAAGTCCCATGATGGCCACGCCCAGGTCATCAGTCCACTGATTGGCCAGGTAGCTGATCAGGTATTTGACTGACTAACCCTGTGAGAACTGCCTGGATGAATTAGTAGCTCTCTGACCAAGAGGAACCCTGAACACACACCTGTATCCGAGGCACCCTGCAGTTGTGTTAGAGTAATTGTGCCTTCTACTTGTCACGACCACTTATTTTTCACTCAGTTGTTTTTTCTGCTAATTCTCACTGTACCTGAGATGCTTGAGTGGCCCGTGTCACTCTTGGAAAAGCACAGTGGGGTTTTTTAAGAAACCAGGGGGCACTTTAGGGCCATGCTTCATACATTGGAATGTGCACACGAGCTCCCGGAGCAGCTCGGGCAGGAGTGGGACTTGGGGGTCTGCTTTTCTTATAACCGTGGGGTGACATGCATGGACTGGCAGCGTCAGCGCCATCGCCTGGCTAGGAGAGCAGGAAGAGTTCACCAGAGGAGCACCTGAAGTTGCCAGGGAGCAAGAATGCCACAGAGCCGGAGCCAGGGATGCCACAGAGCCAAGGATGCCAGGGAGCAAGAATGACCCTCACATCCTGGGAGAGCCAAAAGGACGTATTCATTATGGGAGATTCTCTCCGGCTATTGTTCTCTCAGTCAACAATGATTAAGGCAACATGGGTCTCTAATTTGGTGATTAGTGTTTGATCAGTCATTTACAAATTGGTTTGATGGTTTTATTTTCTAATAGCCTTTCTTCAATCTTGCGCAAATGTGAGTTTGGAATGTTCTCTAAGCACCCTCCTCTAGCTGCAGCCCTGCCAGGAAATGTTTGCTAATAAAGTTATTCCTTTGGAAGTTCTCAGGTTACCTGTTCTAGCTTTCTGGGTGCTATATTAATCTGAAAGGAGCCCTCGTGGTGAAGTGGACTGCTAACTACAAGGTCGGCAGTTCAAAACCGGGAGAAAGATGTCTGCAGACGAAAGATGGGACTTTTGACTCCCTTAGAGAGTTACAATCTAGGACACACAGAGAGGCCGCTCTACCCTGTCCCAGGGTTGCTATGCGTTGACAGTGACTCCAGGGCAGTGGGTTCTCGGTCTTGTTTTGTGTATTGGAATATCCGTCCGCAGGATCCCTGGGGCTGCGGTGATTAAGGGTTTGACTGTCACCATCGAGTGTTCTCGTCAGGCTCACTAGAGATGGATCATAATATAAAGGGAGGAAAATGTGGAACAGAACTTCAAAATCGCAGAGCATCCTGACCTACTGGATGCACCGAGGCTGGAGGAATCCTCAAACCTGTTTCCCAGAGACAGTCTTTAAACTCTGAACCCAAACTCCCCGCTGACGTCACCTTTGAACTAAAGAGCAGGTTAGCTCAAACTGTACTGTATTCTCTTAAAAAGACGATTGATATGAGTTACCACAGGCAACAGCCCCTCTCATGCACAGCTGGGGGGAGGGAGACTAACTTCATGGGAATGGAAATCATGAGAATATTGACACCATTTCTAGAATGAAAATTGTGCCAATAAACATAACGTACAGAAATGACTGAATGTTTGGGGATAAAAGAAAATGTTTAGGCTCACAATGATCATAGCTGTGACCCATCAAGTGGGTGGTTCAGGGCAGGGTGGTTTTCACCCTGTTGTGCTTGGGTCAGAGATCCAACTCTATGACAGCAAACAACAACAACAACAACAACAAACTATTTATAATATTCAAATGAAGACATAAGAGAGGATTCAAACCCATTACATCGCCCCAGGGCATCGTTTGCCCCGCTCATAAAGTGTTCCAGTACTCAGTAGTTAGGTCCAAACCAAATCAAACGCACTGCTATCTATCTAGTTGATGCTGACCCAGAGCAACTCCCTGTAGGCTTCCGAGACTGGAACCGTTTACAGGAGTAGAAGGCCCTTGGAGCTGTGGGTGATTTTGAAATGCCAACCATGCAGATCACAGCCTAACCCTTAACCACTGCACCACCAGGGCTCCCAGTAGGAAGGTGGTGAATGTTTGTGTCCATTCATTCAACAAATATGTACATGCCCCTGTCGCTGAGGAAATGAGACACCCCCACCCCCCACCCCCGACTCCCCACCCCCACCCCTTGGCCACAGGAAGCCTAGTGTTGGACAGAACAGCAGAGAAGGTTGTCAAGGTGAGAAAGTGGATGACGCATTGGGGGTGGGGAGGGGGGATGCAGCGAATCTAATGGCACAGCCCGCTGGGTGGTCCAGAGAGAGTGGTGAGGGTGACTACCAAGAAGGCTGGGGAGTTCATCAGAGCCACAACATGCGGGGGAGCCTTGGAGCCCAAGTTGAAGAGCAATGGTTTTGAGGCACAGAGTGTTGATGTAAGGCAAGGCACTTGGAGGCAGAGTCAGGCACTTACGTAATCGCCTTCCGTCCAGGTGCTTCTCATCCTAACCACCGGGCACCGAGGCTCTTTAAACGAGGAGGAGACCTTGCAGCCTGGCTCTTCGGGTAGAAAGAGAAGACATACTTCATGTTGAGTTGGGTCATGTTCCACCTCTTCCTTCCTCACCTTGTGCCAGGGGAAAGAAAGTTTTAGGGATTTTTCTCTATGGACGTTTGTAGCAAGACACACGCACACAGTTGCTTGAGCAAAGATGTCATTAATTGAACTCTGCTTTGATGATGGTACTCAAAGCTCATTGAGCAGAACTCGCTTGGCCTGTTCTACAGAGAAAATGGCAGGCTGCCGCTTGTCTCTGGTCATCGACATTAGCGTGTGGAAAACCTAAGTGTCACCTCAATCCCTCCCTCCTGCTGACAAGGACCTTTCCACCCTCCCCCAGGGCCCCTTCCACTTCTCTTGCCCCCTCGCTCCTTCAGCCTCCCCGTGCTTCCCCTGGCCTGCAACTCTCTCTAAGGTTCCTGGGCGCAGATCAAAGCCCAGTTGAGATCACACAATTGTTCCATTCTTGTGGCTAGACAAGGATGATTACCAATCACTCTGAGGGAGGGGCATTGTAGCTACTGTCCCACAAACTGACACCCCGATCAAAACACAGGAGTTCTTAGCTGGGATCAGGAAACTACAGCTCTTATTTTTCATTCACCCCAAACTGGCATTTCGCATTTCCTTCCAGCATGAACGTAGGCAACAGAGTATGTCAGTGCTCGCACTACTCAGGACTTTTCCAGAAAGAGAAGCCATGGAGATTTTTGCTTCTCATCATTACTACTAGGGAATGAGGCTCTTTAAAAGAGGAGGTGACCTTGAAATGTGGCTCTTCAGGTAGAAAGAGAAGTCATACTTTATATCACATTATACAGTTGTTACTACACAGTTGTATAATAGGTCACATGACACAATTGCAGAGCTATCTAAAGGTCACTTGTACTTATCGCTGTTGCATTCATTTTATACCTTGTCACTAGCTTTTGTCACTGCATATAGGACTCAATAGTGGCGAAGGATCTCGGCCACAGAGGTGACTTCAACTACTAGCACTCCTTGCAAAGGTTCTCAGCCAGATGAACATGCTCTATGGAGCAAAACTCTCAGGCTTCCATTATCCACTTTGCTAAATGTTGGTTGGAGATAGACCTAGAACTGTTACTTTCTGAGAAAAATCTAGGTCCTGGCATCAGTTGAGACCTTGACTCTTTTGTGCTGGGATGGAGCCCCGAGGATGTTATGGGTGGTAGGCTGCTAAATGCAAAGTCAGTTGCCAAACCCACCAGCCACTTTAAGGGAGAAATATGAGGCTGTCTGTTCCCCTAAAGATAGACAGCCTCTGCACTTTACTATGATCCTTAACCTAAGCCAAATCACTTCTTGTAATACTCAATACTTCCCCTTATGAAGGGGTCAAAGAAGATAAACATGTAGTAGCAAAGTGTGGTGGAAAAATAAGATGGTGCCTGGCTGTCAGAAAGAATAGCCTCTGTCCTTTTAGACACTGGGCCTCCACTCAAGTACTCCCTCAATGCAAGAATACTTTCTTCTATTAAATTGGCATTCTATGATGCTCACCTTCCCGACACAAC
>NW_022103900.1:16833683-16845082 GCF_000313985.2 Echinops telfairi
GTACAAATGCACTTTACACAACTGATGTGTGTATGGATTGTGATAACAGTTGTATGAGCCCCTAATAAAATGTTTTAAAAAAAAAGAATAGCCTCTGTCCTTTTAATGAGGAGGGTGCCAAACGCAAAAAAGGAAGCCCCTGCCACTCCCCACATGAAAGCCAAAACAAAGGTGTTCAAGGCCAAGGCTGCCGTGATGAAAGACGTCCACTGGCATACATACACAAAAAGAAGATCCACAGGGCATCCACCTTCCAAAGGCCCTAGACCTTGAGGCTAGAAAGGCAGCCCAAGTACCCCTGGAAGAGCACCCCAGGAGAAACAAGCTTGACTACTATGCTATCATCAAGTGCCCCCACCCACAGAGTCTGCCATGAAGAAGATCAAAGTTAACACGCTTGTGTTCATTGTGGATGTCAAGGCCAACAAGCACCAGATCAAACAGGCTGTGAAGAAGCTCTATAACATTGACGGAGCCAAGGTCAACACCTTGATTCGCACTGACAATGAGATGGTATATGTTAGACTGGCTCCTATGACGCTTTAGAAGTTGCTAACAAAATCGGGATCATCTAAACCAGCTGACTACGACCAGCTGACTAATGCTAAAGGTAAACTCTTTCAATACACACACACACACACACAAAGAATAGCATCTGGGTCTTAAAGACTTGTCTTAAAACAAACAGCCATCTAAGTGAGGAGTCAGCTAAGTCCACACAGAAGCAGCATGCCAGCTTGTGTGACCTAAGGGTTGTAAATAATAAAACCCAAGATCAGAGGATGGAATTGCATTAGAACTTAAAATCTGAGCACTCAGTTTTCTGAAGGCTGTGGATGACAGTGAAAGCCCCAAATCCACTTGCAGCGTCTCCAGTGAATTCCCTCAGACCAGTGACCAGGGATGTCAATCACCTTGTCCTCAGAGTATATCAGAAAGTGAAATGAAGCAGATTAGTTAGACTAAAATTTAACATCTTTTCCTTTGTTTCCACTTAATTTGTTCTAGTTTATTATTTTCTGCTTTCTTTTGCATTGAGGTTTTTCTGCGTTGTATTTTGTTGTTGTTGGGCATTTTATTTGTATGATTTTCTTTCTATGAAACACAGAATAGGTAAATCCATAGAGACGGTAACTAGATAAGTAGTTTCTTAGGATTGTGACAGGAGAGGTTGGGGGGACCTGGGGAGCCAATGAATACAAAGATGAGGAAAATGATCTAAAATGGATTGTGATGATTACACCACTCTCTTTAATATATTTAAACCATGGAATCATATGATATGTGAATTAGATGTCAATAAAACTGCTAAAACAATTTTTAACTGAAAAAATGTACAGCCTTGAAAACCCCGTGGAAAGTTGCTGTGAGTTTGAGTTGACTCCATGGTTGTGGGTTCGGGTTGGTTTTGGAGTAGCCCTCTGCTGACAGTAGGGCCAACACCTACTGTCACTCTGTCTGTTGTTGAAGCACTTGGCATTGCTCATAATTGGACACACACACACACTAAACATCTATTGGGAACTATTCCTCTCGCCCTTGGTTGCCTGCCCCACGTGCCCTGCCCAGCGCAGGAGGTCTACACCCAGCAGCTCCCCCATGCCCCCCTGCTGCTCGCTCTGTCCTGATTTCCCTTTACACCCCGTGCTCACTGACTCCAGCGCCCTCCTCTAGGCCATCTGTCGGGACCCTGCTGTCCTGCTGCAAGCTGTACCTTTTAAATCCCTCCAGTAACTCCCTTCCTTTTGCATTCACCTCTGACTCCTAGATGAAATTCTAGCTGCATTGCCCTTATCTGTGTGGCAATTCTCTTGTTTATTTATTTTTCTCTTTCTCTCTTTCTAGACTTGGCATTTCCTGGCTGGAGTTGCTTGAAGATGAATATCCTGGTACCTACAGAACAGCCCTGGCAGCCTAGGAGGTAGACAGAAATGTCCGTTGGAAAAAAAGTTACTAGGAGGGCACGTCAGCTCCCCCTTGTGGTGAGCAGGAATACGCCCACATAGCCTCCCTTTCCCTTTCTCTGCCGGGGACATTGGCATAACACCCCATCTTAACTTCGCAGGGATGAACACCAGATGGGCAAGCATGCTGAGATCTTTACAGAAGGGAGGCTGTGTAAATCCAAGTCTTTCTTTTACTGGAGGCACCAGGGAAAAGACTCCAAATTGTCCACACACTATCCTGCCTTACAAAAGTCCCCCTGTACTGTGGAAACACAATAAATGAGATGTGCGGGGTAAATGGTGGCTTTGGTGAGCTGAATGTGTCCCTGAATGACTTAGCTCTTTCTTTTCTTTGCTGTCTCTCGCTGTAAAATGGGAGGAGAACGCAGATCCTCCCTTCCCTCCTTGCTGTGCTTGTAACAATATTTATCCACTTCCCATTTATATGCCAAACTAGGGGCTTGAAACCAGGGTGAGACAGAAAAAAAGCTCTCAACCTGCTCTCGCCCTGACCACGTGTAAGACGATGCACTACGGAGCCACGTGCCAGCTTCATCGTGGAGGGAAACTCTCCCTGCAGAGCTAGATGAAATGTGTTCCCCGCTATACGTGAAAGATATGGGAAAGAGCAGTGCTATGAGTTTTATGTGCCCTTTATTTGGCCAATTGGGTCCCATCCTCAGACGAGAGCTAGCTATTTTTCAGGTTGGTTGGCAGTTTCAGGGCTGTAGTAACACGGATTTTTCTGGTACAGATGGGAAGGCAGTAGATAGGTCAGAGAGAAGCATTTGACTATGAGCTTTTCTCAACTGAAGCTACTTCACAATAAAAATAAACAAGAAAAATGGGCTTCCTCTAAGAAGAAGGCTGCACAGGAGAGGAGAGTGGAAGAATGCAGGGTTTGTGATTAAGGACTTAGGTCTGTGTCCCAGATCTGCTCAGCTTTGTCACGGGTCTCTGACAAGTCGGTCTCCTGGGAAAAGTTACCTCTGGAAGTGCCCTTGGAAAAGTTCCGCAATGAAGTTCAAAGGAATACCTGCAGCTTACTCTATTGCTTTCAGACCACAGCCTCTGTCTCACAGTGCCCCACAGGCAAGTTCTTCATTTGGAGTTGACATGGACCATTATTGAGGTATCTTACTGCTGCTCCTATTGTGTACAGGAGCCTGGGTGGCGTCGTGGGTTATATGTTAGACTGCTAATCACAAGGTGAGCAGTTTGAACCCACTAGCTGCCCAGCAGGAGAAAGATGAGGCTGTCTGCTTCTGTAAAGCTTTACAGTCTTGAGGGGGAGGGGGGTGTCGCTATGAGTAGGAGTAGACACGATGGCAGTGGTGGTGGTGGTGGTGGAATGCTGATATGTGATTTGGGGCATTTCCAGGCTAATTTGTTGTCGTTTCTGAACATTCAAGCCTCAATATCTGTTTTTCAAAATGAATCTTTTTATTGTGACTTAGGTAGATCATCCATTTTATATTCAACAGTTTAAGCCAGGGGTCCTCAAACTTTTTAAACAGGGGGCCAGTTCACTGTCCCTCAGACCCATCGGAGGGCTGGACCATAGTTTAAGAAAAATATGAACAAATTCCTATGCACACTGCAATATCTTATTTTGAAGTAAAAAAACAAACGGGGCAAAAACACCCAGCGGGCGTTTTGTCCTCTGTGGGCCCCATGTGGCCCGCGGGCCATAGTTTGAGGACCCCTGGTTTAAGCTCCTAACACTACCCAACCTCCCTTGAGTTTTCCTCCTCTCTTGTGAATGACTATCTTCCTCTTCATCCCAGTTAATACCTGTCAACCCTCCACCCTGTGGCCTGAACATCTGCTTTCACTAAAGCTTCTGCCTGTGTAACCTTGCCGGCTGGTGTTCCTGGGTAGTGCAAATGGTTAACATACCCAGCTCATAACTGAAAGGGTGGAGGTCGGAGTTGGCTCAGAGGTGTGGGGGGGTGGGGTGGGGGGGTGGGGGGTGATAAAGAGGTCTGGCGATCTGCTTCTGAGAAAGCAGCCAGCGGAAGCCCTCTGTGGCACAGTTCTACTGGTCAGTTGGCTTGACGGCCACTGGTGATTTTTAACCAGCTGGTTAAACTCGGTCCAATCTCAATGTACCATCGGCCGCCCCTGGCCTGTGTTCACTATTTCACCTTTTGCCAAAACGGATGGTGCAGAATTCAGTTCCTCTCTGAGGTCCACAGCAGGCTCCCCTCCCCAGCTTGTGTCCATCTGGACTTTGCTGAAGGCATGGTTGGGGTCACGGTGGGCCTGGAGGGGTCACTCGGAGAGCTCACACGTCGAGCAGTGGCCAGCCTTCCACCCTCTAACTCTCACCGTCATCCTTCCTCATCTTGCTCAGGCAGTCATGAAAAAAACATTCCAGTCACCCTCCCAGGAGGCCTAGTGGCGGCATGCTTGCCTATCTGGCTGTGATCTGCGGTCCGTGGTTTGAAACCACCAGTTGCTCCTAGGGAGAAAGACAAGGCTTCTACTCCCTCCAAGACTTATAGTCTCCGAACCCTGCCCTATAGGGTCGCCATGAGTCAGCATCGACTCCCTTTTGAGTCTCCCTTCCCCACCCCCCACCCCACCCCCAGGCCCAAGTCCTGTCCACCAGGTTTCAGCTTCTTATCAAATATTTTTTCCCATCAGAAACAACCCTTCCTTCCCAGAGAGAATCCTGTGGAGTAGAATTTTCTCTAGCTCATCGCCTTTGCTGTGGAAACCCAGCCAAGCCGTAAGGAATTCAGTGCTGGAAGGCCAGAGGTAGGGGTAGGGTGAGGGGAGGGGCAGAAGTGACTTACTTTAGGCTGTTAACTGCAAAGTTAGCAGTTTGAAACCACCAGCTGCTCTGCGGGAGAAAATGGAGGCTTTCATTTCCCTTAACGGGAAACATCACAGTCAGTTCTACCACATCCTGCAAGCTCATTAAGAGTCTGAATCAACTGGATGGTGGTGAGTTTGATTATGTTTGAGTTCAAGTCCTGGAGTAAAATCCTCCAGGACTTGTGGAGAGCTTGAATATCCATAGGAGCCCTGGTGCCGTCGTGGTTGGGCTGCTAACTGCAAGGTCAGCAGTTCGAAACTACCAGCTGCTCTGCGGGAGAAAGAAGAGACTTTCTATTCTCCAAACGAATTACAGTCTCGGAAACCCACAGGGGCAGGTCTACCCTGGCCTTCAGGAGTCAGACTCAACTTGATGACAGTGGGCTTGAGATTGAATATCCATTTCCATAGTCATGACTGTTCTTTGGCGTCCTAAACACACTCTAGGGCAGACGGCGGGCGTTCCACCACTAAGATGATGGTTTAAGTGTACTCAGGCCGTCCGTCTGTCTTCTCTCCCACACTCTCTCTGCTGGGTCCTCCTGCGGATTCTCCGCAGAAAGGACCATCTGGCTGCACATTCCCGTAGAGAACCAGGAGGGGGCAGATGACTTCCAGCTCACGGCCCATTCCTGGGGCTTTGCGGCTGAAAGGTTAGTTTTTGTTTGTTTGTTTTTCCTCCCAGAAATAGGAGGAAACCGCTTGAAATTCCCTGAAGGCCACTAAAGCATTTTCAGCGGCGCTCACCTGTGAAACGCTGCCTCCAGCAGGCATTCTGGTGGGTGGGGAGAGGACCCCATTCTCCCCTCCTGTGGTTCGTCCCTCCGAGGGGGAGGAGGAGGAGGCGACCGAAAGCAGCCCCGTAGGGCTTTGTGCTTCCTGAGACCACTAGAATAGGCTTGTGGCCACGTTTTTGCAGGCCTCTGGGTACAGCGGGAGCAGTGTTTCGGGATTTCTCAGGCCTGGGATTGAATTTTCCATGTCCCGGCTGCGTACCGGCGTGCGCTGCTGGCTCTCCCCACCAAGTCAAACCTGGAGAAATTCCGGTAGTAACTGGGTGGGGGCGTAGAGGAGAGTCGGCAAGGCCAAGGCACGTGGGCGTGTCACCAGGGTGGGAGTCCTTGGAAAGAACCCCCTCGCCTCCCCCCTCGCACCCCGAGTGCTGTAGACTACACCCTTTCTGGGGAAAGGGAAGTAGTGGTGACAGGAAATGAATAGGGCGCAATAAACATGACTATGGGTTAATAATCTTAGAATGTTTAAACTCATAACCACCGGTCAATGGAAAGGATAAGGAAGAGTCCTGTAAGTGAACATATCAATGAAGATGTGGTTTGCAGCAGGTCCTATTAAAATAACAATTCAACACTTCCTAGTTGAAGACCTTGCTAGCTCTGTGCCGTGGCATGCTGGTTCTTGCTGGCTGTTTTTGAATCCCCCCACCTCCCCCCTGGTCCCCCAAATGATGGGGACTCCATATACAATAGAAGGAAACCTCACCCAGCCTTGCTGTATTCAACGCGGATGGCGCCCCATGAAGTTGCGCCTCGCACAACGTGCGCGGCCCGGCTAGGTGGTGCTCGGCAGTACTGGGATTGAATGGGAGCTGCCCACTGAGGCGGAGTGTAGTTAATGGGGAAACAGCAGCAGCAGCTGCAACGTGTTGACATTCCTGGTCCACAGAATGATAAATGCATTTGAAGGGCTTCTCGAGTGGGTCAGACCTCAGTTCTGGGCTTCACACGATGAAAGAATTCACGCCGAAGCCCATTCTGTGATCCAAGTGGGTTTTTATGAAGGACAGGACAAGTGTCAGGTTGGACAGTCTCAAAGGGGTTCACAACTGGGCACGAGCAACCACGTGGAAAAGATCACCCACACGTGTGGAACTGGGGGGTGGGGAATCCCAGGGACTGAAGGAGCAAGGGCAGGCGGGTGAGGGGCCAGCGTGCAAAAGGGCAAGAGAGAGCCTGTGGGCCCCAAGTAGACCCAGAGCGGGCACAGGTACGCCAACTTGGGGGAGGGGGACCCTTACCCTCCCCTGCCACTAGGAGGCCAGTAAGAGCGAGCGGCCTTCCCACAGCCTGGATATTTCAAGCCTCTGGCTGGGGAGGCGTGGTTGATGGTATTGGTTGACCTTATTGGCTGGGTTGAGCCCACCTAGTGATGTCATGAGCCTGGGCCCGGTTTGGACCGCCCAGGTGTACCGCCCACCTGGCTGGGGGCTTGAGTTTGAGTTTGCTCAGAATGGGGTCTTCGTAGGCGTCTAATGATTGCCTGATTTCTTTTCAACCTCCTCTATGGGGGCCTTTGCAGGCATGGGAGGGACAACGCCCCCTGTCCCTAAATTTAGCTACCTAACACATTGACATCAGAGGTAGTGGGACTGTGAGACCCAGACATGAGACTGGAGGCTCCTGCAGAAAGTTAACTTTCCCACCAGCATGTCACTCCATAGGAGGAGAGCTTTGACTGTGTTACTCACTGCTGATCCCCACCGTCTAAAATAAACACCCAGCAGGGTGCTTCATTGCAGTAAACAAGGGGGTGTGAGGGTTCCCTCCTCTAGTTTCCCACTGACACAAGATTGAGGTCAGATCCACTTTTACCCTTCTGACTCCAATTATTGCTCCACAGCAAACTTCTTCTGTGCTGGGTTTGAGAAGCTATTTCAGTGACCACATAGAGTTCACAGACAATACTCACAATTATGGGGCTTTGTTAGGGAAGTTTATAGGTTATCACAAGTCAGGCTCTGTAAACAGTAAGACTACAGTATTGGTGCACAGCAACACCTCTTCTCGGCCAGCAGCCATGTCTCTGGCTGGTCCTCAGCCACGTGGTCCTTTGGCCTCTGCCTCCATGGACCAGGAATTCCACAAGTCGTTCCACCTCAGAGTCCCGCAGGCTCGGAGCTGCTCCTCTGTTCTGTTTCATGGTTTCCTTATTTGGCCTCTGGTCCCGGCCTGACTCCTTTTCTCTGTCCCATAGTCTGCATGCCATAGTCTGTGGTACCTCTGATCTCAGCCTCCACCGCTTCAGACAGTGGCCTCAAACATGCTCAGATAGGGTCCAAGGGTCCCGGAGCTCGTGTGCACAGAGGAATGGCTTTTGTGGAAGTGTGGTTTTCGTCTTTCAGCAGACCATGTTGTTGCTCGGTGGCATTGAGTTGGTTCCGACCCACAGCGACGCTATGCACAGCAGAACAAAACACTGCCCTACCCTGCTCCATCCTCACAATGGTTCCTACGTCTGAGCCCATGGTTGCAGTCACTGTGTCAGTCCATCTCGTTGAAGGCCTTCCTTTAGCAGACTAGTCCCCAGGGAAACAAAGGGAGGGACTTGGTCCACACCCTCGACTAATGTCAGCATTTCATACCGCCGTAATCCTGGTTAGTACAGCAGAGAACCCCCTCTAAACTGGGATTATAGCCTCAGGCATACACTAGAGTCCAGGTTTATAATACATTGCATGAGGAATTATGACTAGAAGGGTCACTTCAATTGATTACATCACACCATGGACGTTGAAAAGCGTAGATAAGGAGTATGAATGAAAGTAGCCAGGTGGTGTCATTTCTAATGCCCTTGTTTCCCTCACCCACCCACCCCCTACTCACTGTTGCAGTCTTTCCCCAGCATGGTGCCCGGCCACACATCTCCTCTGATGGCCCTTCCACCTGTCTGCTTCTCATATTCATTACATGCCCAGAAGAAAAGGAAACTAGTGGCAGGTCACATGGCCTCTGCTGAATCAGCTCCCCTCTGCCATGAAGCATCTGAACACTATTAACAACTCGGAGTCAGCTGCAGAAGCGCAACGGACATTTGGGCATGCCCCCAGCCTGCTCCACAGCGAGGGATTGGAGCAGACCGTACCATTTGGAAGTCGACAGATCCTGGCCTGCTAAGACCCGGGACCCGGCTCTGTGACTGGCAGCATTAAACATGGCCTCTTCTGATAGGAATTCCAGGAGGGGCAGGTAAGAATCTAATAGAGAGAAATGCACATTTCATTTTCATTCAAACAATTCTTATCATACTATTGATTCCCACGGGGTTGTATTCAAGTAGTATGGCCCTTAGAGACCTCATTCTTGAGACGATAAGCTGTCATTCTGCGCTCTATGGTGGTGGCTAGGATCTCATTTGGAGGTCCTTCTTTACGGAAGGACAGGATTAGGGTGGGGTTGAAACCTGACTTCAGTAGAGGCCCCTTCATTTCCTTGGCGGCATATCCTTATGACCCTGTCTGAGCAGTGACTGTGACTTCAGACATCATCCTTTGTCATCCTGGGATGAGGTGCGCCGTTCAGTTCTGAGCACACCTCCCCTCACCCGGGAAGCCAGATCTCTCTTTCCCAACTGACCTGCTGTGACATTTGGACATTTTTGGCTTCCAGCTTTGGAGCCTGCAGTTGGTTGGCTCCTCTCTGCCTGACCTTCAGACCTGGGTCTCAACCGCACCCACCACCATGTGAGACATTTCCTCAGCACTTCATGCGTTTCTGTGGGACACAGAAGTGACTCGCAGAACCGAGGGACGCGAGGGATTCTGCTGCAGGGAAGAGTGGCGGAAACATGAAGCGGAATGGCATCTTGGCAGAGTCAGACATCTGGGACACCTTTCGTCTTCAACTCCTGTGGACTGGGCTGGTATCAGCTCTTCCAAAAGAAATTATTGACTCACCTAGCCCCTCCCCTCTAAACACGCCTGACTGAGGGTGAATTTAGCCTTCCCCATGAGGGAATCGACTCAGGCCCAGCAGCTCCCTGACCTCGCTGGGCTGTGCGAGACCAGGCTTTATGGCTCCTTGGTGACCGCTACAGTCCAGGACTTCCGACTGGTTCTTCTCAGTTCAGGCATGACCTGTGAAGTGACCCTGGAATGAACCAGCACAACATTAGGAATGTCTTCTCTCTTGGGCAGACTTCCTCTTCTTCTTCACTTCAATAAAGTGGAAATGTAAGATACCCTGATTTTATTTTTCCTCCCCTTCAAATGGAGTGCTAACACAAAATCCAGACTGCTGGAGTTTGAATTTTGAGCTGAGGATGTATCAATTGCAACGATTTGACCTCTCTGTGCCTTTGTCAAAGTGGAGGTGAGTGAAAGTGCCTGCCACAAGGGGGAGCCATAAGGGTGGAAGGAAGGGAGGAAGGGAGGAAGGGAGGAAGGGAGGAAGGAAGGAAGGAAGGAAGGGAGGAAGGAAGGAAGGGAGGAAGGAAGGGAGGGAGGAAGGAAGGGAGGAAGGAAGAAGGGGAGGATGGAAGAAGGGAGGGGGGAGGGAGGGACAGTGGGAAGGAGGGAGGAAGGAAAGAAAGAAGAAAGTGCTCATATAAGTTTTCAAACAGAGTTTAGCTGGCTCAGGCAATGTGAGCCGCACGATTGCCCTATATTCCTCTGCAGGCACGACGTCTTTATCGTCTGGAGCTGGCCTGGCTTCCTCAGCAAAGAGACTGCATAGCCGAAAGAATCCCTCGGTTACGGACAGATGAACTCGAGGAGGAGACGGCTTTCCAGGGGCAGGCATGACCTACCTGCCCATCCTGCGTGCTCCACCCTCCTGCTTCCGGGGCTGCAGCACAGACGCCCGGGGCTGCAATCCTCAAGGCCCGCAGTCCGACCCCGCAGCCTCTTCTCGGGAGAAGGAGGAGGCTTTCTATTCCCGGAACGAGTTGCAGTTTCGGAAACCCAGGGGCGTGGGTCTGGATAGGGTTGTCATGAGTCGGAACCGACTCCACCGCAGTGAGTTTGGTTTCCTTTGGTTTTGAGAACACACAGGAAAAATAGCATAAAATAAATGCAGGGTTTTGTGAAGGCTTAAAGGAGCAAGCTTGTGGGAGAGTGAACTTGGCTGGCTGTCCCGGGAATCCCCCCACTTCCCGTCGCAGACTTGCCTCTCTCGAAACTTCCCTTAAATTCATGGTAGTCAAAAAAGGAAGACAATGATGGTTTCTTCAGGGCATAAAGGTAGCATGGAGTTCTCCATCATGGCGTCTCACCTCACCTAGAAATCAGAAGGACTGGGGGAAAAAGACAAAACTAAAGCTAGTCCTCTGCCCACCCACCCGCAAACAAAACAAGACCCAACACCAACTCACACACCTACCCGCAACACATGTGATAGTCTACACTGTGCAGGGTCCTCAAACTTTTTAATCAGGGGCCAGTTCACGGTCCCTCAGACCCTTGGAGGGCTGGACTATAGTTTTTTTTAAAAAACTGAACAAATTCCTATGCACACTGCACATATCTTATTTTGAAGTAAAAAAACAAAAGGGGGGAAAAACACCCAGCAGGCCGAATAAGTGTCCTCAGCGGGTCGTAGTTTGAGGACCCCTGGACAGGAAAGAGCTGAGGTAGGGCTTCCCGCCCCTTTCAGGATGATGTGTACTCCTGCCTGGAAGGGGCCTGCGGCGCTAACACAGTGTGCTGCTTCAGGAAAACAAACAACAGTCACAGTCCATTAAAACCCATCTGCTTCCCATGAGATGGAAAAGCCATTACTGGCCGAGTCAGAGGGTCTGAGGCCCAAGTGGAGAAGAGATCACCTACCTGTTTTCCCCTTGGAACCTGGCAGCTCACCAGGGGCAGAGGCACAAGCACCTCCCATGCTACCCCCCACT
>NW_022103900.1:16845443-16846846 GCF_000313985.2 Echinops telfairi
GCTCCACGCCCAGGTGTACCCTTCCTTGGAGCCCTGGTGGTGTAGTGGTTATGAGTTGGGCTGCGATCCACATGGTCAGCAGTTCAAAACCCCCAACAGCTCTACAAGAGGCAGACTGGGCTTTTTACTCCCAGTAAACAGTTACAGTCTCAGAAACCCACAGGGGGTCGCTGTGAGTCAGCCTTGACCCGACACTTCAAACCCTCGTTTTCCTCAACTGTCAAAAGAGGTGTCTCCAAACCTCGTCCACTCGTTTTTTTGAGAGTCAAATATAAACATCTACGTGAGGTGCTTAGGACCGTGTCTAGCACACTAAAAACACTCCAAATGGCGGCTAGGACTCTCATTTAAACAACATTTCGACAACCTACACATGGCCCAAATTATACCCCATTAAAATAAATGTGTCATCCCAAAAGGATGATGGGAGGATTTACAAACCGGCCTTGATCACTTTTTCAAAGTGTGAGACCCACTGACCAAAATTATTTGAGGTGTCCTTGAACTCTGTGTGAAGGGGTCTGACCAGATTGAGGGACTTCAAAAAGTTCAAGGAGAAAATTCCATTTCTCCACGAACTTTTGGAAGCCCCCTTGTGCATCAGAAACACCATCCACTCAATCTCCCTTTTGAGAAGTCCTGTGCATGGTCATGTCTTAAGGCTCTTAGAAATCTGTTAAAGAAGGGGGGCCACAGGAAGTCAGGGTGCAGTACAGAACCCATGAAACATATACCTTCCCTCTAGTTCTTTAATGCAGGACTCCCCCCACTATCATGACCCCGGATATACCCCACAAATCTTGCTAGAACAGAGCATGTACACTGGTACAGATAAGAGCTGGAAACACAGGGAATCCAGGACAGATAACCCCCTCAGGACTAATAATGAGAGTAGTGATACCAGGAGGGGAGGGGGGAGCTGAGGAAGGGGAAACTGATCACAATGATTTACATATAACCCCCTCCCAGGGGGACAGAAACAGAAAAGTGGGTGAAGGGAGACAGCAGTCGGTATAAGACAAGAAAAAATATATATCATACGTACAGATGTGCTTGACACAATGAATGTATGTATTGATTGTGATAAGAGTTGTAAGGGCCACCAATAAAATGATAAAAAATTAAAACACTTTAAAGAAAAAAAATCTGTTAAAGACTATGGTAACATGATTTAATGTAGTGCTTCCCATTTATTGATCAAGAAATCAAAGCTGCACAGCTCAAATTTGCTATAATTCCAAGCCAAGGGCATTTATTTTATGTATCATTATCTTGTTCCTGGTGGGACCTCCTCTTGGGTTCCTATCTTCTGCCAAGGAGACAAGTCATGTTAGAGGCCCCATCTGCAGAGCTGAGATGGTCGCTGTTTCCTGGACACCAATAAATGCCCCTCTTTCTGCTGT
>NW_022103900.1:16848252-16875930 GCF_000313985.2 Echinops telfairi
TGTCTTCCACGGTGCTCCTGGGCTGCTTCAAACTGCCGAGCTTAGCTGAAGAGGGCAAACCACCTGCACCATCCAGAAAACTCCACCTGTGGGGGTAGTGGATTGACTCCAGGGCCCCCTCAAGTGGTGCCCGTCTGGGGCGGTTTGTGATGCGGGTGTGGCTTGGGGATAAAACGGGCCGAGTCCTCAGTCCTGGGTGATTGAATCCCACGTGTCGAACGCAGCGCAGATAGCCGAGGCACTGGGAGCGCGACTCTGCTTTCTTCAGCAGGGGCCCTGCCAGGTGAATTCGGTCCCTTTGAGAGGTGAGAACGTGTAGGGCGTCCCTGGGGTACCCATGAGTCATGTGCTTGCCTGCGGCCGAAGGCTCGAGAAGGCAGCCCGAGATGCCCGGGGAGAAAGGCGTTGGGAGCTACTTCTGGAGAAGCAGCGGGTATGAAGAGCCCTTCAGAGCTCAGTCCTGCTCGGACCCAGATGGGGTCACCCACTCCGCTGCAAGTGGTTACCTTGGAAAGCCCTGGGGGAGACTCCTGGTGCCGGGCTTCCCTGGCCTGGGCTCTGTGAGAGGAGTGGTCAGGGTCCCAGGAGGCCAGCTTTGAAAAGGTACAAACTAAATAATAGCTACTCAGCAAAGAGGGGTTTCCCCCACGTGAGAGGAGGAGGGGGAAAGGAAAAAGAGAAGGTGAAGGAGAGAGAGCAGAGGAGGAGAGGGGAGAGAAAGGAGGAGGAGGAGGAGGAACAGGAAGAGGTAGATGGTGGAGAAGCAGGAGAGGGCTGGGGGGACAAGGGAGAGCAGAGAGGGGACAGGGAGAGTTTGGTGGTGAAGTCAGAGTCTGAATTTAAGACAATGGCCTCTAGGTGGCACACAGACCGTAAGAAATGCCCAGAGAAGAGGCGGGGCTTTGGACTGCGAAGGCAGCTTCAGGGCTCAGTTCAGAAGCCAGGGAGTTGTGAGAGATCAGCCTCTGCCCAGCAGAAAGACACCCACCCCAAGCCTCCACCATCTTGATGACCATGGAGGGTGGGTGATAACTGCCAGAGTCAGATTATCCGAGGAGCACAGTAAGCACGGACTTTCTTGTGCTGACTGAGGGAACAGTTTCACATGTTTCCATCACAGCAAAGATTCTCCTTCTAGGTTGGCTGGCACCTGTCTCCCTCCCAAGCCCCATAGCACCTTCCTACATACAGACTCAAAGGCTTCCTTTACCCTTCCACTCCCTGCCAGGGTGGGAGTACCCAGTGAGCGAGGCACACTGGGGCCACGTTTTTTGTTTGCTTGCTTTTCATCAGTGAAACCTATAAGAACACCTTGCTACAGATAAGTAAGCACAAGTCAGCCTGTGCATATCTGGCTTACTGGGCAATGTGGCCATGGGTCACAGCTCCCTTAGGAAGCCACGGGGCCTTTCCTGAGGTGGGGTGAGCCCTGGGACACCATCAGCAACTGGGGAAGAGGGGGCTCCTTCCCAGAGTGCGCCCTGAGTATGCTTGGAGGAGGGCTGCTGTGCTCAGCTGTCAAGAGAGAGCGCTTACAGCTTGCTCAGCCCCCTGAGTGGGTCCCCTGTCCCTCTTACAAGCCCATGTCCTCTCAGCAGGTGCCCCCATGGGCAGGGGACAAGAACGGAGATAGGCGCTTGGGAGATCATGAGCGGCAGCTTCTCCTCGCCTTCTGGGGCCGGCCATTCTTCTTCAGACAATTCACACAGGCCTATCTATGCCCACCTGCTGCAAAGACAGCCGTGGCACTGCCTTGGGCCATCAGTGCACCCCGCAGCACCCCTGCCTGCTAATCCTTGCATGCTTCATGATACCACACAACGCCCAGGGACCCTCAGTTCACCTTCACTGAACGGGGCTACGGAGGATGATCCTGGGCAAACAGCCCGTCTGACTGGCTGCAGGGAGCTGTGGAGGAAGAAGACGCTTTTGCCTCTGTTTCCAGGACGCTGCTGGGGTCATCATGTCTTCTAGAATTAATACCAGACTGGACCCAAGGAGTAGATTCAAGATGTCCCAAATGTCCAACTCTTCCAAGACACTAATCTGTTCCATCCCCGCTGCCACCCCCTCCAGCCCTGAGATTAGTCCCTCGTGTCCCTGAATTCTGTGATTCACCACCATGTCCCACAGAGACCCACAGAATGTTGAGGAAATGCCTCACATGACATTTAGAACAGCGAGAGCTCTTCTGTGCCACGTTCAAAGGGCAGGCACCGAGAGGAGCCCAGGGCAGGACCGAGAGCCTGAAGCCAAAAATGTCAAAACTCACAGCCGGTCTTCTTGCTTCTGCCGCAGCTCAGTGCGGAAATGGGGGTTCTGGTTTTTCAGGTGAGGCGAGGTGTGTTGGAGCTACTTGGCAGTGCAGTGTATATAGCCCGTCCAAGGGAAACAAAGGATGGTGTCTGCTCCATAGAATCTTCTTGATTCCCCCCAAAACAAAGGGTGTGGCCTGGTTCACCCTCTACTAAAATCAGGTTTTCAGTCCCATAACCACCTCCCCCAAATTGGCTCTCTCCTCCTGTAAATGGTGAAGTCTCGGGAATGCAGGGACAGTTCTACCCTACCCTCTGGAGTTGATATGAGTCACCCGGACTCGATGGCAGTGAGTTTGGTTTGGTTTACTCCTCTTTGTGCTGGGGAGACCACCCTCCAAAATGGGACGAGAGCCACAGGTGTGTAGAGTCCAGAGCAATAATCTATCACATGAGGAATTAAGGCTGAAAGGGCATGTTAATTGACTATAACTGCTTGCAGCCTAGCACTGCTCTGTCCAATACTGTGGTAGTGACATAATCTGGTGGCAGTTTGAGGAGTCAGAGTGAAGGGGTGGAGTCTAGCCTGTTAATCAGGTCATACCGTGATGACCTCATTTGGAGACACTAAATAGCTCGCTGGAGGTAGGTTGCAGGCTAAGTCCATGTGAGACATTCTTGTTGACAAGCCACATGGAGACAGGCTCATGACACCCTGAGCCTTGGAGCTGGAGGAGCCACGTGGAGACCTCTGCCAGTGCTGAGATGCTTCTACCGCCACTGGATCCACAAGACCTTCCACCCACTGGCCTGTGATCTTCCTGCATTCGGCATCAGTGCATGTGTTTTGTGAATCTGAAGAGGGCTTTATAGCTTGGTATCAGACATATGGACTAATATCAGACTTATGGACTTGATTTGGACTGGGCTGGGATGATTCTCAATATTCAATTGTTCTTGTATATAAAGCTCTTTCTTATACACATATGAGTGTCTCTGAATTTGTTTCTCTAGTCTACCGGACTAACATAGATACTGTAGCCACCAGCCAAACCTGGTCATTTACATGAAAATCCAACCCCACCCTTCAGAATCCCTCACTACTCCAGACAGAAGTTCCCTGCTGCCAGAGGAATTTTCCAGACAATCTCTTGCATGCTGATGTTTGAGAGTCTGTGTTCACAGTGCAGGAAAGCCAGAGACTGGCCAGGTTTTCTGGGAAGTTATTTCTTCCCCCTAAGAGTCTCTTCCTGAATTTCTCTTTGTGGAAAAAAAACAAAACAACAACCGCCAGTCAACCAACCCCCAAATCCACTGCCATCAACCCTAACTCCTAGTATGCCTACATAGCTTTTAGTTAGCTGCTCGGTGATGAACCATTTGCAATCCCCAGGGACTCTAAACTGACACTCAAATGACAAATTCCGTTCCTAAACCATACTGTTGTGCTTCAAGTGCTGAGTAGGCGGGTGTGACTGGCGGGCACTACAGTGGGTGGCAGCGCCAGCGTGTCCATCATTGCATCAAGTTCTGGTGGATTTGGGGCACGGGTGGAAATAAGGTCATTTACAATGGTGACAATGGACCACGGGTGAATTAAAAGGAGGAAATGAAAGCTCTGATAAGCTGAGTCTCTCAATTGGCAAAGTGCCTTCTGATTCCTTCTCCAGAATTTATAAACATCCCAAGCATGGTCTTAGCTTCAGTCACTACATTTTTGTGTCTGAAGAATATAAAGTATGATTCTTTAGATACATACTCTCAAAACGGTAGCCCTCAGGCATGTGAGTGCCACATTTCAGGGTTCATCTTATCTCTGCTATTCTCCCACCCCCTGCCTGCCCCACCCACCTGTTCCCTCCAGCACCACTTGTGAGAAATCCCCTCTTGTTGACATTTACTTTTGATCAGGGGCGGAGCTAAGAACTGTGGCATCTTTCAGGTGCTTCTCACGGTCTTTTGGTGGACTGGGCACTGGTATTAGAACTTCCGCTCCCTAACCACTAGCATGGAGCCCTAGTGGCAGAGTGGCTACGTGCCAGGCTACTACCCACAGGTCAGTAGTTCAAAACCATCAGTTCCTCTTTGGGGGAAAGATGAGTCTTTTTACGCTCATAAAGAGCTACAGTCTCAGAAACCCGCAGGGGCAGTTCTATCCTGTAGGTTGGCATGAACCAGAACCAACTCATGGCAGTGAGTGCTTGGAACATCTAGCACGGGCCAGGCAGCGTTTTGTTCTGTTGAACATAGTGTCGCTATTGGTCGGAAGTGACTGGTTGGCACCTAAAAATAACCACCACTACCACTAGCAAGGAGCCCTGGTAGCATGATGGCTTACGTGTGGGCTCTTAACCACAAGGTCAGCGGTTCAAATCCACCAGTAACCGCAAAGAAGTTGAAACTAACTCCTTCTCTAGAGATGTATAGCTTAAAGAGCTGTCTGACCCTGTCCTATAGGGTTGCTATGAGTCAGAATTGGCTCATAATGGCAGTCAGTTTGTTTTTTGCCTTAACCAGTGGTATCCATTTCCCCTCCCCGAATACTGTTTCAGCATTTTCTCCCACCCTCCTCCCGGCTCCATATCATTGTGCCTTTCAAGTCAGCAGCTCCCACTCCCTGCTCCAGGGATAGGCCTAGTTGTTCCAAGAGGAATCCTTAGCAACAATTAGGCTAATTGGGGCATGATTTTTTCCCTCACCATAGCAACTAATTCAGATAAGGTCATATGACTGCTGTGGGCCACTAGCAAAGAAGGGGAAAGTGAGCTCAGGGCTTCTGGGAAAGAAGTTTGCCGTCTCTTTAAGAGACAGTTACTCGTGGAGATAGACTCTTGCTCTGTCCTCTGTAGCTGTGGCTGCATGGCCTGGGATGACAACAGCCATTTATCTCCTGCTCCACACCCAGGAAGAGCCCTGACAGCTGAGAAGGAGAGCAGGGCTCAAACCAAGGCACTGCTGGTCCGTGGACGTGGGCCAGACAGCCCCGGGATGGCTTCAGATGGTTGAGTTAGACTTTCTATGACTTTCAGGCCAACCTTGCCTGTGATAATCGCACTCTTCAGATCATGACACTGGAGCTAAGAGGACGTTAGTGACTTGTCTCCTTGCTAGTAAAGAGCAGAGCCAAGATACAGATGTTCTTCAACTCAAACGTGCCTCTTTTGTTTCCACCAGGAGGTCTTGGTTTTCCCCCCAAAGATTTGGGAGAGAAACAGTAAGGCCCCAATAAATGCCATCTTTGAGGCTCCAAGAATGATATTTTACCTTGGATCTCATTAGAGAAGGTCTGGCTGCTTGGCTTTTATAGGCATCTACAAAGCATACACAGACTTAGAGGCTCACGGCAACGATTGGTTGCAGCCCATTCTAGCCATTTCGTACTCTTTCTAGGGCCGTTAGGAAATTGCCTTGGAATCTTGACTCTAAGGATGGATGGGAAGCTTCTGGACAGAACTGCTGAGACCCAGGCCTTTCACCATCTGACTTACATTAAGCATCTCAGCTCCTCCCAAACACTCAACGACACGAACTCCGAGGCAGCCTGACCTCACGGTCAACCCTTTGCTCCCATTATCATGGCCAGGGGGAGCTGATAGCAGGCCAGCAGGCCCCCTGACTCTCTTCAATGCGGGGCCCTGTGGCCATTGCCCGGCAGACATTTTTCAATCTTTCTGGACTCAGACAACACCCAGGGGAGAGATCCTCCGTGACTGCGTGATCCTTGTCACTCAGATGGTGTCTCTCCGCAGCATCCGCTGCACTTGACCTTACCATTTAATGAAGGTTGCCCTGCCTGCTAATATCACATTGAACATATTGGGAACTGATCAAGGGAGAGATTTTCCAGGCAAAAGGTCACAGCTGCGAACTCATAGCTTCCCCTGCTCCCCTTGGCTGGGGGGAAGGGGTGTGTGCTTTCTTGGTAATCCCGTGGGATTAGCATTGGCTACTCTGCTGTTGTACTGACTGAGTGGGTGCTGGCATAGACAGCGCTGCCACTGAGCACTTTTAACCCTGCCTGGGAAAGCCATCTACACACCTGGAGATGCCCGGGCAGCTGTGCTTTATGGTCCATTCTAACCCTTCCCTGCTCTTTCCTAGGGCCTGTGGGAACTGGTCTTGGAATCTCATTCCTAGTGAGAGCCCACCACACTAGCCCCTTCCTGGGTCTGATGATTATGCGGAAGGGCCTGATCATATAGGAGAGCTGGGATGGAAAGCTGCAAGGGTTTCATTTCTCATGCCTGCACTCCTCTGCCTTGGTTGCCTGGACGATTGAAGAGCAATGGAGGTTTGATTTCGCTCCAAGTCAAAGGACCAAGGGTGGAGCGGCCCATGTCCAAAGCGGGCAGAGCTTCCTCTGCGGTGGTTCTGAGCAGTATGAGCTGCACCCGAAGATCAGAAATAGCTGAAGTTGATGCTTGGTGCCCTTCGGATTCTCCCCTTGCTACCTTCTGGGTCTCTGACAGTGGTAGTAACATAATCTGGGGTCAACTTGAGACGATTAAGAGTGAAGGGGTGGAGTTTAGTCTGTCAATCAGGTCACAGCTTGAGGACCTCATTTGGAGCTGCTAAGGAGATAAATAGCTCACTAGAGGTGGGACACACACTCACTCCCTGCTAGACACTCCTGGTGACAAGCCACATGGAGCTACGTTAGGGCCCTGGAGCTCGAGGAGCCACATGGGGACCCATGCCAGCACTGAGATACTTACACCGCCACTGGATCCGCTAGACTTTCCACCCACTGGCCTGTGATCTTCCTGCATTTGGCGCCATTGCATGCATTTCGTGAGTCTGAAGAGGACTTTATAGATTGGTATCAGACATATGGACTAATATCGGACTTATGGACTTGATCTGGACTGGGCTGGGATGTTTTCTCAATGTTCAATTGCTCTTGTATCTAAAGCTCTTTCTTAGGTACAGATGAGTGTTTCTGAGTTTGCTTCTCTAGTCAACCCAGACTCACACACCGACCTTCAGACACCTGTTCTCCTCCTTTCTCGCAGCTGGAAGCCTCCCTTCCATCATAGGCCTCTTAATGGGACAAGACTCAAGCCTGTGAGTTTCTCCTCTGGTGGGTCTTGTTCCATTTGGGAGAAAGACTTCAGGTGGGGACAGAAGTCAGACCAGAGGAAGAGAAAAGGTTTGAGGAGAACAAGTGAATTTACACAAGGGGACTTTGATGAAGCATGCCAAGGGGGCCTTACCTAATCCGAGGACCTGGTAGGATGTAGAGCAAGGCTTTCATTCGGCCAATGGCAAACTTTCCCCATGCGCTGGCTTTTCGGTGGGTCTTCAGCTATGGATGGTTTTCTGGAATTCACCTTCCCTTTCGAATTATGTGCACTTCAAACCGTGCCCTTGTCCCTGTGCCTGAAACCCAAGAACTACTCAGGGGTCGTGTGAAGGTCTTGCCTTCCCTGCCCACACCTTTTCACTATCTCGGGTCTCTTCTCTGTAGGAGCCCTGGTCTGCTAACCACCAGACCATCTGTTTGAAACCACCAGGTGCTCCTTGGGTGAACGATCAGGCTTCCTACTCCTATAAAGAGCTACTGTCTCAGAAACCCACAAGGGCAGCTCTGCTCTGTCCTACAGCCGCTGGGAGTGGGAATGGACTGAGGGCAGTGAGTTTGGTTTTTTGCATTTTGGGGTCTTTTCCAGTGATAAAGATCGGTGTCTTATCTACCCTTCATCTTCCATGGGAAGCCAGAGTACCTCCATTGTCACCCTCTTCCCCCTCCCCACAGTTCTGTCTAGCTAACAGGTCCTCCGGTACAGGCAGAAGACAGTGTTTGGAGGCAGTTGAGACTAAACCGAGGCATTCAAAGAGGTTATGAGAGTAGCTGCCACATCTCTGTGGAGGCAGAAGGGAGCGAGCCCCCAGTCCCGACAGGATGTGAGCAGCGGCAGACAGGGTGACCGAGCGGCTACGAGACAGCCCTGCGTTTATCCTTGGTTCAGACACGTCCGAGGCATGTGGCTTGGGCACATTCCCAACCTTTTGTTTTCTCGGAGTCCTAGCTTTTCCTGCCTTCACCAAGTTGTTAAGGATTGCAACTTGAGAGAACCTGTGTCTATGGAGACAGAAGGGAAACTCGCGGTCACCAGGGGCCAGGGAGTGGGGAGGCTTGTGCAACCCGTGACCGAGACTGTCCTACAAACCAGCGACCTGCATTCCTCCAAGGGGTGAATCCTATGGTCTGTGCGTTATTCCTCCTTTTAAAAGTAGGAAACGAAACAGCATGTCAGACACTTAGCACACGGCCAGCATAGAGTCCCATGGTCCATATGGTGGTGGCCGCCATTGCATTATCGGACAGGATACACTCTGGTGTGTCCTGGAGCCAATGTTCTCCTCGTAGCACTGTGGTGTGACAGGGCAGAAATGACCCGTGGAGTCTTCTAGGGGGTGGTCTTTATGTCAGCAAATCGCCACATCTTTCCCTTGTAGAGCCGCGGTGTGAACTTGAACCCCCAACCTTTTGGTTAGCAACTGCATCACCTGATTCACTACCAAGCTCCTTCCTTACCTGATCAAAACTGAAACACAGAACTCATGGCCACTGAGTGGACTCCCACTCATGAGCATTAGTTGAGAGGGTAAGCAACAGCAACCCCACCCACTGGCATTGAGTCCACTGACTACCACGACCCGATGGGGCAGGGGAGAAGGGCCTCTTTGGGTTTCTGAGACTGTCAATCTTTATGGGAGTAGACAGCCTCCTCTTGCCTGGAGCAGCTGGTGGGTTTGAACTGTTGGCCTTGTGGTTAGCAGTTCAGCATGTAGCCAACTATGCACCAGGCTCCTTAACTGATAGGATAGGCACACACCCCCACTTCTGTAATGAATGAAATCCTAAAAGAGGGAATAAAAATGCATAGCAGGCAACTTCCATTTAATTTAATTTGGATCTATGTAATTTGAGGACTTCTAGGGGGAAATTAATAATTTAACTGGTAAATAATTCAAAATGTTATTTGTATATTAAATATATATGTAGTGGAATGCAAAGTTTACACAAAGTAGAAAAACCCAACAGTTCAAATAAAATCTTTGTGTGAGTGGATTCCTGGGGTATGTATCTATGTAGATTTTCATGCCTACTCCCATGAAGAGTCGGAAACAAAACCTCTCCCTGCCCTCGAGTCCATGCCGACTCATAGTGACCCTATAAAGAATCACAGGCTCAGAAATACACGGGGACAATCCTACCCTGGCTGGTAGTGTCCCTCTGACTCAGAGTCGACTAGAGGACCGTAAATTTGGTCTTGAGTTAAACATTTTTAAAAAAAATTTACAAAGTGAGGTAGTTAGTTTATTGTGCCAACCTGGCCGATAAACACACGTGGGGTTAATTGAAGGGCCAAGGGATTAATGGCTCCATGAGCCTCGCCTTTCTAGTTCTCAGGTCTCTTGCTTTGTGATAGTCGGACCAGGGTGCAGCTGCCTTAGCAGTTCCCTGCTTCAGCTTGCAAGGCTGACTTCCTGCAAGACATCCCCAAGGAGAAGCCGCATGGACCTACCCTGATGCAGCCCTGAGTGCTGGAGCAGCCGTGTGGAGACCCCTGCCAGCGCTGAGATGCTTACACATTCACTGACTCGGCTTTTCCCCTGAAGTCGGCATCATTGTTGGACTTGTGGGTTTGGGCAGCACTGGGTTGGGATGTTTCCTTGATGCACACTTACCCTTTATATAAAACTCTCTCTTATACATGAGTTTCTGTGGATTTGTTTCTCTAAAGTACCCAGATGAACACACAAAGTGATAGGTGAAAAAAAAAAGAGAGAGATCCTGGAAATGGAAGGCCCAGCATGAAACCAGTGTGAACGATGACACCTTGTGGGAAACATCATCCGAGTCCTTTCACCTTGAACATAAGAAGGCCATTCCTTAGAGCAGGGGTTCTCCACCTTCCTCATGCCTCGACCCTTTCATACAGTTCCTCATGTGGTGGTAACCCCCCAACCATAGAATTATTTTCATTGCTACTTCATCACTATCATTTTGCTACTGTGATGAATCGGGCGACCTCTGTGAAAGGGTCATTCGACCTCCAAAGGGTTCGAGACCCACAGGTTGAAAACCAATGCTTTAAAGATATGAGATTTAAAAACTGAAGGCAAATCATAAGTCTGGTTGTAAACCATGCTACGTACATACCACTCCCATGCAAAGAATTTCCTGGATCTTCTGGGCTTGAAAGTGGACCACCTCTCTCTCCTTTCACCCAGGAAAAGTGTATGTGGCCACAGAAAACACTGGTTCTGCCCCTGGGCTGGGACCTCCCTCGCTCAGCATTCACTGGGGGACAGGATGTAGTCCCTGCCATCCTGAAGTTCCTTTCCTAAGACTGTGGATCCCAGGCCAGGAACGGCTCTTGTTCCCCAGGCAGCAAGATGGTGGACTACTTAGACAAATTTGGGGGTTATGCCAAGTCCAGCAAAGCCGAGGATGACCAGGCGGTTGAAGTAACTGCTCCATTCGGCTCTGTACCTCGGTGTGTCACAGGTGCACTGTGGGTGGAGGCTAGCTTTCCTGCAACTGAAACCCTGTCTTCAGCTCCCCTGTACCTGTGGAACTTTCCTTGATGCAAAGGAGGGAAGGATCTGGGGAGGAGGAGAGACAGACGGTGAGCTCATCCCAGACTCCTAATCAACTAAACCCACTGCCCTTGATGCATCCCAGTGGACAGCGACCCTGTCTCTGAGGGCTTCCGAAGCTGGAGATCTCTGGGCGAGCAGAGAGCCTCCTCTTTCTCCTGGGGGCTGCTGGGGGTTGCAGTCCAATGCCTGCCCACCCGCGGCACCCAGCCAGGCTCCCTGGACCCAGAGCTCTGCCAGTGCCACTGTGCTCACTGGTGGGTGATGCTGGTGTACCTACCTTACCTCCCTGCTGGAACACCTGAAGTTTAGGGCCATTACCTGACCCTCAGGGGTCTGCAGGGAGCCCCTGATCGACACAAATGATGAAGCACTGGGCTAGTAACCAAAAGGTTGGTGGTTCCCAGCCATGCAGAGGTTCTTCAGGAGAAAGGTCTGGTGCCCAGTTCGAGTCAGCCCACATGGAATCAACTCCACAGCAACTCGTTTGCTTTTCTCGGCTTTGGGGTGGGGGGAGGTGGGGGAGGGCGGAGGGGGCTGGGCCCTGGAGCCAGTTGGTCATTCAGTCCACACCCGGAGGCTTTGGCCCAGAGGCAGACAAAGGTTGGCCTTTCTTTGTCCAGCATCGAATTTTCTGACAACTGCCCAGGGAAATCGATCCTTGGGTCCAAAGGATCCCCTGCCCCTCTTCTCTCCAGCCAAACTCAGACCCCTGGGCCGAGTCAGTTGTCAGAATCTGTTCTACAGGGCTTTCTTCATAGCCGGTTCTGAGTCTGGATGCTCTGCTGACACCTGTCCACTTATGATGACCCTCCTGGTCTTTGTAATACCACGGGCGGCCCAAAGAACAAACAAGTCTGTCCTGGGAGAAGTACAGCCAAAATGCTTCTTAGAAGCAAGGATGGCAAGACTTTGTCTCACGTTCTTGGGCTATGCTATCAAGAGAGACCAGTCCCTGGTGAAGCCGAGGGGCAGTGACCAAGAGGCAGACCCTCAACAAGTTGGGGGGACCCAAGGGCTGCAACAACAGGCTCACCCCTAGAGCAGCTGTGAGGACGGTACAGGCGTGGGCAGTGCTGCATCCTGGGGGCCCCAGTCGCTAGGAGTCAGAACCGCAACAAAGACAGCAACCACACCCTGCGCCACAAGCCAGGTGAGCAGTCTTGGAGTGTTTGAATTGAGATGTGGCCTGGTCCGAGTGACAGAGTAGACCAGAAGCCCAATGAAGGCTTCTGTTCTCCACAGCCAGGCCTGGTGGGGATCCTGATGGGTCAGCTAGGTGAGGCCCAGTCATGGGGCCCCAGCATGGTTCCTGGTTCCCCACCCTCCACTGGCCACTTGTGGCTTGGTACGGGAGCCTTGTGCCACCTCAGTGAGCCTCCTGTGGCTCCCCGGCACACAGCTCCCTGGACGATGCGCTTCTACTCTCCTGGGTCACCTTATGCTGTGGGAGCATGTGGGCTAATATGTTCCCCCGACACCCCTGGGCAGTCATCAGGAAGCTGCGAGAGAGACCTCAGGCCTGAGCGGAGCGGAGATTCCCATTGTGAGCCCCGCTCAGAAAAGGGGACCTTAACCTGGGGCAGAGCTGGATGAGCGAGGCTGCGAGGAGACCATCAAAGGCCCTCTCAGTGGCCCTCCTGGGAGGACAGAGTGAGGGGTGCATGCCAGACAGCTGTGACTCTTTGAAACCCAAGTGTTTCATGATCACATACGCTGTTGGTGGGCTGTGGGTGGTGAGGATTAATACCTATGAGGGGCCAGCCTATGGCTCCCTGACAAATCCCAGAGGTGGGTGTCGTTCCTCCAGGCTCTGTCGGTCACGTCCTCTGTTTCGGAAGCCAGGAGAACATCTGTGGCCATGTCTGCTTTGTCTCCTCTTGACTTGCTGCAGAAAGAGTTCGTAATAATTATTTGCAAAAGCAGGTGGAGTGCTTTGAAGCAAAGCCCTGTATCAACAGGAAGAACATAAACAGTAGGCTTGCTCTCCCTGCAGGCTACACCGCCTCCCGCCCCCCCTTCTCCCAGCTCTGCCCTGTCAGCGGTCCTGCTGATCTCATCGTTTGAGAGGGGCTCTTCGACACCGGCGGAGGGGTGGGGAGGAGAACACTGGGCCCAGCAGTGGATCAGCAGACCTGAAGGGGAGTCCCAGTTTGACCCTTCATGAGGGTGCTGGCTAGATTAAGGCATTCGGCCTCTCCCCAGTCCTGTGTTGTTTCATGGACAAGGTGTGGAAGAGGAGCTATTTTAATTGGAGGATTTAATTAGGGGTTTCGGAGCTGTCTTCACCCACGTCCGTTGAAAAGCCCTAGGAAGTCCTGGCTCCAGCCACAGCTTCATTCTGGGCTACAATGATGCCACTAGGATTTGCTCCTTGGTCCGACTTCATCTGGGTTGGCCCCACTCCAGGATCCACCCAGAAGCGCTGGCTCAGCCTCAGCCTCTTCCCATACAGCAGTTAGACCAGCGAGGAAAGGGTGTGCTTGTGGCTCGGTGACCTGGTAGTGTCCTGGTTTCATTCTGACGGGACTAGGTTAAGTCATGTGCCTTCCCTGAACCAACCAACCTGGCTGGGCATTGAAGGTATGCGTTGAACTCACTCACTCACCCACCAAATGTTTACTGAGCACTTCTACATGTCAGGGACCCTTGTATGCCCTGATAAAGTAGTCGGGACAAGACACATCATTCCCAACCTCACTGGGGCTTGCTTACCAGCAGGAGAGGTAGAAATCTATAAGCGCATGACCTACAATGAATTACCAATTCCCTACAGGGAATTACCAATAATGAAAAGCGAAAAACAAACTAAACAACGTAACACCCACCTCAAAGCAGAGGGCGAGCGTTGAGTGAGCCAGGGTGTGGCAGAATGCTCTTCTAAGGGTGATGGCTAGGAAGACCTCGCCAAGTGGGGGAGCGTTTTCGAATGGAGTCGGAAGTGAAAGAGAACCTAATCAATGTGAAAATCCACACCAGGACGCTAGTCAGAGGAACAACTTCAAAGGTTCTGAGGCAGAACCAATCCGAAACTAAACTCACTGCCTCTGTGTCAATGCCGACTCATAGGGACCCGATGGAAGTGCCCTGTGGGTTTCTGAGACTGGAACTGTTGATGGGTGGGTTAGTCTGGGTAGACTAGAGAAACAGATCCATAGACACTCACCTGTGTATAGGAAAGAGCTTTAGATACAAGAGCAATTGGATATTGAGAAAACATCCCAGATCAAGTCCATAAGTCTGATATTAGCCCATATATCCGATACCAATCTATAAATTCCTCTTCACATTCATGAAACACATGCAATAATGCCAAATTCAGGAAGATCACCAGCCAGTGGGTGGAGAGTCTGTGGATCCAGTGGTGGTAGAACATCTCAGCACTGGCAGGGGTCTCCACATGGCTTCTTCAGCTCCAGGGCTCTAGTGTAGCTCCATATGTCTTGTCTGCAGGAATGTCTCACAGAGAGTGAGTATGTGTCCCGCCCCAGCAAGCTATTTATCTCCTGGCACCTCCAAATGAGGTCATCAAGCTGTGACCTGATTGACAGGCTAAACTCCACCCCTTCACTCTTAAGTCTCAAATTGACAACAGTTTATGTAACTACCACAACAGGCGTACAAAGCCTCATCTAACCCACCTTGTGGTAAGCAGCTCAACACAGCCCACTATTAACAGTTAACCCTTTCATTCCATCAAATATTCAGTGAACAGTTAAACTTGCCAGATTATTGTTGTTGTTTTTTAATGTTTACTGATAGGTTCTTATCTCTTGGGAAGCGGCTGTTGGTTTTGAACTGCCGACCTTTTGGTTAGCAGCCTACTGTGTAACCCACACACCGCCTAGCTAATTAAGGGAGTGGGGTGGGGTGGGGCATGGAGTTGAGCAACGTGGACAGAGCAGAGATGGTGGTGCGGTGGGAAAATGGGGTGTTTTGATGATCTGCAGTAATAACGGGAAGGAAATGGGGTCTCATTCAGACCACTGGAAACTTTTCATAAATGAAGAGATACAGACCGAGTTCTATTTTACAGAACTCTGCTCCGTGGGTGGGCCCTGGAGGAGACGGGACCCTCATGGGGGTTGGGACCCAGCATGCCATGGTGTCTGTGACTCAGGGAATCCTGCAGGTCATAACTTCCACTTCTGGAAACAGGAATTGGTGACCTTCCTAGGTGGAGATTAGGGACTGTTGCCCGAAGTTGAGGGGACAGGTGCTAGGTGAACACAAACATGGGACTTTCACCTTTTGTCATGTCACACAATTTTCTCCGTTGGTGCAATATTTTCAGCAGCAGCTTTTTTGGGGGGCAGGGCCCAGTGTTTAAGGACTGTATCTCTACATTCTTTTCCTTCCATTGGGAGGGATTCTAGGGACTAAGTGGTCCAATGCTTTTCCGGATGAGATTCTCGAGGTTTAGGGAAAAAAAAAATCTGAGATTGTTCATCCTCTTCCAGCTGATTGGAGCTGGAACTGAGACGCAGCTCTCTCGAGTCCAAGTGCTGGCTTTGTTCATGGAAAAATAAAATAAAATAGAGCTCAGTTTGAGGTAGTCAAGGGCTCAGGCTGCGCTGGGCTGGGGTTGAGGTGGGGTTGGGTAACGTGAGAGGGTTAACCCTTCCATGATCTCTTTCCCCATCTCCTCCCAAACCAGTGGCCCTGCCTCCACTCCTAACCAACCTTTTGTGGCCCCAGGCCCTCCACAGAGAAAAGCAAGAGCCACTCTGCTGTGCGGCCACTGGCGTCTCTTCAGCAACCCTAACGACAGTCCAGAGTCCAGGCCATAAACGGCAGGCGCGCATGCGGAAACCACCAGGCCAGCGTCTTCGTTTTATATTTGTATTTTAAGAGGAAGTTTTCTTTGCAGTCCCATGCTGCTATTCCTGGGGGAGAGCTGCCAGTGGGCAGTTCATTGCTCCTGAGCCCGGCGGGCAGACATCAGCCTCTGAGGCAGAGATGGAGTGTTGCAGTCCATAAAGCAAGATGGATGGGGTAGCTTTGCAGCAGTGGAGCCGGCCACAGCGACACCCTGGGGAGGGACTGCCTGGACACCTCTGCCCGGTGGGGCAATGCACGTGACACTCTCTGCTGTGGGGTTGGGAGCCTGGTGATGACTTGCTTTGGTACCTGGGGCCCAGCATGGTTCCTGATACATAAGAGGAACCAATACATGCTCAGTGAAGAGCAGGGTGCAGTGGCTGCAGCCCGTGTCTCGGGCACTCGTACATATCCTCTGGGCCATTTCCCGGGTGAGCCAAGGACCTGGTGTGGAGAGACAGGTGGGGGACGCGCAATGTGTTAGTCTTGTCAAGAGCATTGCAGAGGACAGCTGTGTGTATTCATCCAGGCCTGCATTGTTCTGCTAAGAAAAATCATCTGTGTGTGTGTGTGTGTGTGTGTGTGTGTGTGTATGTTTAATCCGTGGCCTCTGATGGTCAGAGGAGGCCATCACAGAGGCTTTGGGTGTGGTCAGTGGCTTTACTCATGGACATTGCTGGCTGTCCTCTCTGGGAGGGCAGGGAATGACACCTTGGGTGCTTGCTTGCCTGACCCAGACACAAGAGAGAGAGAGATATTCCTGGGTCAATCAAAGGCATTCTTCCTCCTGCGCAGACAGGCAGGGTGCTGATGGTGGGAGACACAACAGGGGGCAGGGGAGGAAGGGGGGATGGAGAGTCCTGACTGACTCCCTTGCTGTGAGGTTAGGAAAGCAGTCATTGGTCCCCATTTACTGCTTCTGACCTTGGACAGGGTCTTGGGTCCATCCAGGCAGTGGGCTTCAGACTCACGCTGTGCCTGGCCTCTGGAGACTGGCTGCCTGGGGAATGCCCTGTGACAGCCAGGGAGGCACAGCATGGGAAGTAACCAGTAGAGCCAGAGGCCTTGGGTGAACACATCCTGCAAAGGGGCCAGCTGGAGGGGGGGCCCTCCTCTGACCTTTCTTGCCTGTCCTGCCGCAGCAGCCCAGTCCCTCAAGTCTGCCCGGGCCCCTTGCCAGTCCAGAGATGACTTGACTCTGGGCTCCCCAGCAGCCCCACCCTCCCCCTTTGTGGAATATATGCTGCACGGAGGGCATCCTCAAATGCTTCTTGTTTGGGGTTGAATATGTCCCCCTCCTCCAAAGATGTGTTCTACTCTGACTCCCATATTGTGCCTAGAATCCCACTGGGGAACTGGGTTTTCTTGTTCTCTTAAGGAGGTCATATCCGTGTAGCGTGTGTCTGAAACCTAATTACTTCTGAGATCGTCAAGGAACCAAGTACCAGGGCAGGCTACCGAGAGGGACGGAGGGAAGGACTGTCCCTCGGAGTCAGCCGAAAAAGGCTTCTCCTATAGCTGAGTTTGGACTTCTAGCCTCTGGAACAGTGAGAAAACCAATTTCTGTTCCTTACCTCTACCCACTTGTGATATATCTTTTACAGTGGCACTAGGAAACAAAGACATTCTTGTATATGCTTTCCAGTGTGTATGTGTGTGTATAACTTTTTTTCTCTTTTCTTCTTGAAGTGGTGAACATCACCAGGTGAGGATGGACCCAAGCTTCTTGTCTCTCTCCCCACCTGAGCCCACACCCGAGGCAAGCTCTGTTGGCAGTGATACACACTCTGCTCTCCAACCTCATGGGTGTTGGTTGAGGCCTGCCCACTTCTTGCCTTGAGTACCACGTGTGCACACCTGCAGAGAGCAGATGTGACGTGTCCCTAGCCCCATACCAGCCCTGCACGCAGCCTTTCATTTACTCACAATCTCAGTTCCCAGAATGTGTGTGCGTGTGTTTTCATGAGAGGGAGGAGGCTACCTTTGTTCCATTGAAAACAGCAACTCAAATAGATGGGCAGCGGAGGGGACACTGAGGTTTGGGTCATAGGGGAGGGAAAAAGCAAACAAGTAGAACTCACTGCCCTCGAGTGGATGGTAACGCCAAGCGACCCTATAGCACAGGGTAGAACTGCCTGCCCCTGTGAGGTTCCGAGACTGTAACTCTTCACACGAGTAGAAATCTTCATCTTTCTCCTGAGGAGTGGCTGGTGGTGTTGAACTGCTGACCTTGTAGTTCAGAAAAGGAGGGGAAGAATGGTTGCCCTGTTTGAAGACAATGATTAAGGAGGTGGGATCGCGAGAGGGCAAGGTGGAGGGAGGCAGGGAGGGGTGGGGTGACACTGTCATGGGTATGACACCGGATGACATCAGCCTGGCTGTCTATAACATTTTTGTGCAATGTTTCAGCAGAGATTTATTATTTTCTATAAACATATTCCTGCTAGTTTTAACAACAAAAACATTTCCATAAACCCAGATTACATGACTCACAATACCCACGAGGCTAAAACTCTTTGTTAATTTACTTCTTGAACCTTCTAATGTGTTCTGGCCAGAGCTGCCATTATTACCCACTAACAACGAAGCTTCAGATCACATGGCTTCATTTGCATCTATGACAAGGATTTGTTCTCATTGCTACTGGTGTTTTTATGGTTGCTTGAGGAGGTTGTGTAGTGGGTTACGAGAGGCACTGAAAACCACAAGGTCAGCAGTTCAAAACTACCAGCCACTTCACAGGAAAAAGATGGGGCTTTCTACTCCCATAAAGAGCTACAGTGGTGGTTCTCAACCTGTGGGTCACAACCCCTTTGGGGGTTGAACAACCCTTTCACAGGGATCACCTGATTCATAACAGTAGCTAAATTACAGTGATGAAGTAGCAAAGGAAATAATTTTATGGTTGGGGGGGTCACCACATGAGGAATTGTATGAAAGGGTCGCAGCATTAGGAAGGTTGAGAACCACTGAGCTACAGTCTCAGAAATCCACAGGGATTGTTCTTTCCTGTCCTACAGGCTCTCATTGAGCTAGACTTGACTCCGTAGTGGTGAGATTTGAGTTTATTAACTTTTCTGCTGTTTTAGCTACAGTACTTGTGAACCTTTCTTAATATGTTGTAGAAGAATCAAGTAATAACTAAAGGAAAAGACAAAGAAAACTTTTAAAAGACTTCTACTCAGTTACCCATCAAGTTGTAACCAATCATGTTGCAACTGAATGTGCAGAAATAGTTTCCAAAGCAATTTTGTTGTTAGTATTCAAGAAATCTAAGAAGTATTGCATTTAACCCATTGACAACTATATTAGTCACATGGTATTCCATGATTAAAATTGATAATAAACCTTCCTGAGGATTCTGGAGGGTCTGATCCGGGAGGAGGTCTGTGGCAGGCAGGGCTTGAGGGGATACCAGCATCCGGAGTTTCTGCACTGAGTGACCCCATCCTGCGGCACCACTGTAGTCAGTGTTATTGACTTGCACATGTAGAAATTGATACATTACTGTATGCTCTGTTGTGTTTACTTTCAACAGCAAAAACAAAGTTTTAAAAATAGATAGAAGGAAAACAACAACAAATTATCTCAAATCTCCCTCTGCTTGTCCAGGGCGAGGGGCCATCCTGAAAGGAGTGAAATTCTCCTAGGGCTTTGACTAGGGAGCAGATCTGACGAGGAGCAACGCCCCAGGGCCCCAGCACAAGAGGAGATCTTGATCGAGAAATGCTACCATTTTGGTCCTCCATGCACAACACACATGCAACACACACACATGCCAGTTGTCTTTCTCTGGCCACCACTCACAGTAGAAATACTGCCATGGCCCTCCTCTGGGGGTGGGAGTGAGGAAGGGTGGGGGAAGGCATTTGATTACAGGCAGGGATACCCACCACAGGTGGGGAACAAACAAGGAGCCTTGGATTTCAATAAAGTCCAAACGGTTTTGAAATCCAAATGCAGCCAGGCCTCAATTACCCATGCTCGGGAAAGGAGTGTGGATAATCTCGAACAGCAGATTATTAAACAATCATTACTTTTGGCTTTGGGGAGGGACCATATGCTTTTTTTAACAGAGCAGCACAATTTCCTCCCAGGTTACCTTTTGTTCAAATTAATATTGCAATGATCTTGCATTTCTCCTTCTGCACCGGCTGCAGCAGAAGGGGTCAGACAGGGGTGTGTATTCAGAGACAGGATGAATGGCAGGGAAAACCAGGACAAAAGGATGAGTAGAGACATGACATGTCCTGATGCCAAGTTGAAGGGCCTGATTTGCTTCTCTCTCAGCTTGAAGAGCTGATGAAGATCAAGGATTGCAGATTTCAATATGGATTACAATTCAATGGAAAACTCCTCATAAGTGGACCAATAGGTAACATCATGATAATATAAGTGTGAAGTTGTCTAGGATTTTGTCTTGCTTAGATCCACAATCAATACTCAAGGAAGCAGCAGTCAAGAGATCAGGGGAAACCACGTGACAGTAAGATGGCGGTGCCACGGGACAGCTCGGTGGCCTTGTGCAAATCCAACCTGTGCCCCTTGGAACTGCTCTTGCTGCTTGCTGAACCACCGAGGACGGGCAACACGCCCAACTCAAAGAGTCATAGATCCAGAATAAGAAAACGTGCAAACTGTAAATGGAAGACACGAAACAATGAGTGACAAACCCCAGAGCCCACTGCTGTCCGGTCAATTCTGACTCATAGCGACCCTGTAGGACGGAGCAGAGCTGCCCCACAGGGCTTCTCAGACGGTAACTCTTTGTGGAAGCAGACTGCCCAGTGCTTCTCCCTCGGGGAAGCTGCTGGTCCCTAGCTGCAGACCACCCCACTGGCAGCTCCGTGGCTAATCCACTGTCCCACCAAGGCTCACTGTGAATTTATAAAGAAACCATACATTGTACACAAATCAAAATCCTTGTTTTCCTACAGGGCAGGGGGTGGTGGTGGGGAGATCAAGCAACACATTACATTGGGTAAATATGCTGCACAAACCTTTTTAAAGTCTTAAAACGCAAGGATGCTAATTTGGGAACTAAAGTACGCCTGACCCAAGCCATGTCTTGTCCATTGCCTCATCTTCATGTGAAAGTTGGACATTAAATAAGGAAGACCAAAGGAGAATCCATGCATTTGACTTATGGTTCTGGGGAAGAGTATTGAAAGTAACATGGACTGCCAAAAAACCAAACAAATCTGTCTTGGAAGAAGTACAGCCAGAATGCTCCTTAGAGACTTCGTTTTACATCTATTGGACGTGTCAGGAGAGGCCGGTCCCTGGAGAAAGACATCATGCCTGGGAAAGTGGAGGGGCAGCAAAGCAGAGGAAGGCCCTGGACAAGGGAGATTGACACATGAGCATGGCACAGGATCGGTGTTTCGTTGTTACACACAGAGCGGCTATGAGTAGGACACGATTCAACAGAACCTAAGGACAGCTTGACAAGAAGAGGCCTGATGTGCACTGGGGTAAGCCTGGGACTGCTAACCAGAGGGCGATTGGACGTTCAAACCCACCAATCACCTTGGGAAACGTTGTGGCTGTCTGCCTCCATAAGGATTTACAGCCTCCCAAACTCGTTCTGCTCGGTTCTGTAGGCTCATTGTGAGCCAGAATGGACTGAACCAGCAGTGGGGTTTAATCTGATGGTCACTAGAAGGGAGAGTGTATCTTAGAAAAAGAAAGAGCAGAAGCAGGAGGAGAGGGAGAAGGAAGAAGACGAGGAGAATAAAAAAGGAAGACGAGAAGGGAAAACAGGAGAAGAGTGGAGAAGAAAAAGCAACACATTAAACTCCACAGCACGGCACCAGCAACAAGAGGACCAGCTCTCCTGAGGCACTGCCTTGCTCCACTCGTGCTATCCAAGCCTGCACTGTCCCGATTCCCTTTCATAAACCTTCTCTTGGGAAGCCTGCTCCACCCTGCGGATGGAACACGAGGAGTCTGCCTCCCCGCCTTTGCTCAAGCTGCATCATCAGCCTGAAATGCCCCTTTCTTTCCCTGTCTATCCATATTTCACTCTGTTTCAAGACCCAGCACATTTCCCACCTGCTCCATGAAGCATTTTCCTGTCACACCCATTGGAAACAACTCTCTTTTTCCTCTTTCCACTCTGCTTTGGAATGCCCATGTTATCTTTGCCAACATATTCAGTATCAACTCCTTGAGACCAGGGAGAGGTGTTGGCTAGGCTTCTTAGTCTTCCTTTTATCTTCCGTTACGGGATGTGATTCAAAGTGGCTGCTACAACTGGGATGACAGCCTAGACCCTGCAGGAAGGCTTGAACAACACTAACCTAGTGGTTCTCCAACTTGAGTGAACTTCGACTAGCCTGCGGGACTTGGGGGGAAAAGCTTCCAGAGATTGGACCCCAGAGACGTTGTTTCGGTAGATTGAGAGAAGATCAGAAGTAACCTTAAATAAATATATATATATTTGTATGTATCTATGATATATATTTTATGTACATTATAATATATATAATATATGAGTATGTGTATATACATTACATATGTGTGTATATTAGACCCCAGAGATGTTTCAGTAAATTGAGTGAATATTATTTATTATATATAACAATAAATCTCTTTATAACACATATAATATGTATAGTTCCATATTATAATGTGTATGTTTTATATATAATATGTTATACATTATACATAGTATGTTACACATGATATATGATATCTGTAACATACAGATATCATGTAAGTACACACAATTCAATATTGTTGACATGTGCATTTCAGAGCCAGTGATTACACCAATCACGTTTAGCCATCACCCATGTCAGCTGTCAAAATCTCCAGACGCATGAACAGGCCCTCAGTGCTTCTGAGCTAGGCATGGAAAGCTAAAGAAAACCAAACCAAGCCATTCTTGTATTGTGGTACGTATAGAAGTAACCAAACATTTCAACCATATTCATGTGGAGGTTTGGGGATATTAAATACATTCATCATGTGGTCCCGAATGTTCCCTGGCCTTTCAGGGGAGCTCCCTGTCCTGAGTGTGTGTCTCTTTCCCCACTCCCTCCCGCCACCTCTGGCAACCAAGTGAAGCACTTTTTTTGGTCTTACATAAGCATTTCTTTACCACACACACAAAGAAACAAATACATTGCTCTATAATTTCTGAATGCAATTTACACATTGTTTTACATGCTATTGACTCAAAGAGCTGACTCTTGATTTATTTATTTTTAATCCTTTTACCGGGGGCTCTTACAGCTCTTGTTACAAACCAGACATCAATTGTATCTGACATCTTCATACAAATCCGGGTGAACATGACCGCTGAGAAATGGCTGTTTGCACGCACACACTGAAGATCATCCAGCCTCTTCCCCCTCAGATTGATGAAGACAGATTTGCACATCAGAGACAATGGGGCACATAGCGCCTGTTAACTGTTCTCTCTCCACTCCTTAAGGGTGGCTTTAGAGCTTTGTAAACGTGAAAAACAAACAAATAAAAAGCAACACAAAAAATGCTGCAAAGAGCAGGGCCTACGGTAGTGTAGAGGTCTGCGATGACTTCCCCACACTTCCTCGATCTGCGGCGGCACGTGTTCCCACTCCGTGGGCTCTGACGTCAGGGTGCCGCTCATGGCTGACAGCACACTCAACAGCTTTGGGGGTGGGCGCAGCACTGGCTGCATGTGCTAACTTGCTCCTTAGCTCTCCACACCGTATCACTTTAATGAATCATATGCATTCTGGGTGCTAAATATGTAGCGTTTCAATGCCCCCAATAAGTTCTCAAAATTATTATATCATGCCTTGGCACTGTTCCTGTGGGTGCAGAGGATCGTGCACACATAGCAGCAGGACACACCTTTCATGTTCCTGAAGCAAGCGCTTCTTGGAAGAATGACCATATTTATTTACGAAGACATAAGCGCTCGTTTTATAGCTGTGTAACTCCAACTGTGGTTCCGGGATGAGCAGTGCGGGCATTAGCTTGGAGCACGTGAGAACTGCAGCGTCTCAGGTCCAACTCGGGCCTCTTCTCTATCTGCTGTTGAACAAGATCCCCAGGTGAGTTGTGTGAACAAGAACATTTGGGAAGCTCCGCTCACTGGCACTTAGAAAGGGAAGCTACCTGCCGGCAGATCAAGCGGAATGCTGCGCTTCCAAGACCCGTGCAAAAGGACAGCCTGACGCATGCTAAGCAAAAACATAGACATTAGCAGCTTAGAATAAAATATGGAAGATAATGACAGAACTCATCAATGTCTATTTAAGTACATTAAAAAGAGCTCTTTCAAACCTAATTCAGACTCACTGCAACCAAACTCATTGAATCAATTACAACTCATAGCGACCTTGTAGGACAGAGTAGCACTGCCCCTGTGAGTTTCCAAGACTAATTCTTTATAGGAGTAGAAGCCTCATCTTTCTCCCTCAGAGAGGCTGGTGGTTTTGAACTGCTGACCTTCCTGTTAGCAGCCCCATGTGTAACCCAAGACGCCACCAGGGCTCTTCCAAAAGTTAAAAAAGAAAGAAAGAAATATGAGGAAAGACAAGAAGGTTAGATCGTACTTTGCTGTAGTTGGATTACGAAGATTCATTTTCTTCAGTGATACATAAAATGACATCACATCTTATCAGCCAAGGCCTCTCAGATTGAATGATATGTAGCTGGTAAAAGTACTACACATTTGGCCACCATTGACTTCACTTTTGGAGCTTAACTTTCAGTAAGCATTCAGCGAACGTTCCTGGGGAGGGCAAGCAAGCTGAGCTTGGCTGGGCACTGGAAGGCTAGTGGTTTCCACCCAGCGCGCTGCGAGCTGCCATGGAGGAAAGGCTGGTGGACCTAGCCATTGAAACCCGGACGGCTTCTGCCCCAAACGCCGTGCTGCCGTCCAGAGACTCCACTCAGCGGCGATGGGCCTTTGTTTTCTTTCATGTCAATGATCCCAGAATTCAAGTTATTTTTGCGTAGAAAAAAAATTGAGCTGGTTGATTCTTCTTTTTCAATTGTATACGTTTTTCAAGTCTACCTGTGGTATGCCATTAATATCATAATAGTTTGTTTTTCCTCGAGTCACTTCGTTTAGAATTTAGTAGATTAAAAAAGATGCGAAAGAGCTGACGTGTTGCTGGGGTGACACTGTCCTTTGCCAAATGGCGCTCAAAAATCCTCCAGACAGGAGCAGCCTGCCTTTGAGTGTTGGCACCAGTGGTCACCTGCTTTCTGCTTGCTTGTCTGTGTTTTCCTTTCGGTGGAGGTGGAACTCAGAAAACCTAAGGCTAACATGTACAACTCAGAAGCATCTAGCATATTTACAAGGCTGGGCAACCTCTGCCTTCATCTAGTTCCAAAACACTTGCATTCCTCCCAAAAGAACAGCACGCAACAGTCAGCACCTCCCCTCCCCCCCTCGCTGGCACTCACCAGTTTGCTCCCTGTCTGTGCAGGCTGACCGATGATTCAAACACGCTCATAAAAGGGAATCACACGAGATGAGATGCTCTGTGACTCACTTCTTTCATTTAGCATGTTTTTGATGTCCATCCATGTTATGGCATGTATCAGTACTTTGTCCCTTTTTATATTAAGAGTATTCCATTTTATTATTTATCTATATTCAGGAACCATGGTGGTGTAGTGGTTACCAGTGCAGCTGCAATCTGCAAGGTCAGCAGTTCGAAACCACCAGCCGCTCTTCAGGAGAAAGAAGGGGCTTTCTACTCTTGTAAAGAGTTACGATCTCAGACACTCACATGGGGGAGTTCTACAGGGTGGTCAAGAGTCGGGATTGACTATGGGTGTGCATCCACTCAGTGGCAGTGAGTTTTGGTTTGAGGGGAGCCTTTAAAAATCTCCAGGCCTTAGACCCCTGCTCCTGTCAATTAAATCAGATTTTCTGGAGGTGGGGGCCAGGATCAGTGTCTTTTAAACTTTGCAGGTGATTGCTCCGTGCAACCGAGCTTCTGAAGCGGTGACTCATTGGGCTCAAAGGGTAGCTGTCCATCACCTCTATTTCCCAGTCCAATGAAGGTTCTCACGTTAAATCCACAGCTCTTCAAGCATCTCCCTCACCGAAACGACTACTTTTCCAAACACAACATTGGCTTTCAGTACCAAAATAAAATAATCCCACCATTTATTTTGGGCAATCTTTTGTCAACACAACTAAGTCAAAATTAAAAGAAAAAACCCAACTTTTTGTACCCAATTTTGGCTCACAGCAAATGCCTGTGTTCAGAGTAGAATTGCTCCGTGGGTTTTTTGGGCTGTAATCCATATAGAAGCCCATCAGAAGGCCTTGTGTTTGCAACACTGCTGTGTGGGTTCAAAAAACCCATTGCCATTGAATCAATTCTGACTGATAGCGACCCTACAGGGCAGGGTAGAACTGGCCCTGTGGGTTTCCCAAACTATAACTCTTTATGGGAGTAGAAAGCCTCGTCTCTCTCCCACAGAGCTGCTGGTGGTTTTGAACTGCTCGTCTTGCAGTTTAGCAACCCAGTGAGTAATCCAACGTGACACCAGGTGAGTAGGCCAGGGCTACACAGTGGGTTATGGGTTGGGCTGTTGACCTCAAGGTCAGCAGTTTGAATCTACCAGCCACTCTACGGGTGAAAGAAGCGGCTTTCTTCTCCCATTAAGCATCACAGTCTCAGAAACTCATAGGGGCAGCTCTACCCTGTCCAAAAGGTTCCTATGAGTTGGCATTAACTTGGTGGCAGTAAGTTTGTGTGGGTTTTTTGGGGGGAGACCCAGGGATCTTAAGCTAAAGGTAGAAACTACAAGAAACCAGTAATCTAACTATAAAGCAATAATTACTGGTATTATCAGCATGTTGATATTACCTATATCTTTTCCTTGCATATGTCTGTATTCTAATGGACGTCCGATTTTGCAACTTGCTTTTCCCACTTCATCATCTTTTCACCTGAATGTCTCAACCTTTTCCCTTTCTCCTCTGCCCAGACCTCCACGACATCCGTTTGTTGAGCGTTCCTGGGGCTTTCACCTTGGCCTTCTGCTGTGAATTCTCAAGTCTCTTGTTAATTCCAACAGCCGAGCTCAGTTCAGAAGCAATAGCATGCTCCTTCTGGAATCCCTGTCTTTCCAAATGGCTCTGCCATCTGGTGTCCTACTGCGGAAGCCAGATGTGCCTGAAGCCATCCTAGATTCCTTGCATGCCTCACCTGTCACTTCCATCAAATTGTCACCGCATGGCCATTGTGTCTCTCAAATCGTTTTGAACCCATACACATCTAATTCTTCCTTGTTTGAACTTTCCTCCAAACCACCAACCTCTTTTCCTTCAATTCCTGCCACAGCCTTGCGCTGCTCTTCCTAGCTCCGAGTCCACTCCATACACCATCTGAATGGCTTCGTAAGGTCGCTCTGATTGGCCTTAAGGTAAAGTCTATACTCCTTCCTAAAACGTTCAAAACCCTACATATTCCAGTTCTTCCTTGCACCGCGCTAACCCACGCCTTGTCCACCAGGCTTCCGGAACACTGGATCGATTCCTCCTCATGGCACAAACACACTTTTCAGTCCCTCTAGTGAATCCCTTCTCATCTTCCAGCCTGCAGATGACTTCTCATTTCACTGCAGAAATCTTTACCAACTCCCCACATCTGGATTAGAAATCATTCTTTGTATCCCTGCTCCAGTATCCTGCACCTTTTTCTATAAAAGCACAAATTACACTGAATTTAATCACCTCTTTGCTTGACTCTATTTCCTTCCAGAGTGAGTTCAGGGACAGAAGAGGCCAATGTCCCTTTTGCTCGTCATTATGTCCCCAGAACCCAGCACATCAAATAAATAAAACCTTTGCCAAATGAACAAGTGACTCCCCTCATACCACACATGAAACCTGTCAGAATATGTCTCTATTAGGATATAAGTCACTACTTAAAACCTATCAGGGGGTGGATAATGTTTTCCTTTCACACTTGTATTAGTCTAGGTACTTTGGAGAAACAAATCCACGGCGACTCACGTATAAGAG
>NW_022103900.1:16878057-16879772 GCF_000313985.2 Echinops telfairi
TTCCCTGCCTTGGCTTTGCTGGGGATTCAGAGCGGACTGCTGGTTTGCTGCCAGGGGCTTTGAGAGGCTCTGCTTTGCAAATCCAGGAGCTCCTCTCCACGAAGCTCGCTTAGCAGCCAGGCCACTTCAGAGGGCTGCAGAAGCCAAGCAGCAGCCACTCGGGCCACAAACCTCCCCAGGCCAGCTGGGGGTGGCTCTGCTCTGTGCACCTGTGCAGGCTTGGGAATATTCATGTGAGGGATCAGAGGGATTCTGTGCCAAACACCTTGCTAATCGTGTGTTTATTTCCACAACAGTCAGCCCCTCCAGGTGGACTCTATGAAGGCAGTACCTCCAGGTGTAGAGATCAGGAAACTGGTGCAGAAAGGTTGTGCTCAAGGTCCCAGGGCCAGGACGGGGATCCAGGTCTACTTGACTGCAGTAGGAGCTGTCACACTGACCGAACTCACAGGAGCCAGCAAGCAGATGGACTCTGGCCTCGATGAGCAAGTCTTTCCCCACTCTGAGACGCAGGCATCTCAGCTGTAGGGGATGCTACACCTCCGCTTCCTGGCATGGAGGGGAGGTTTTCTCTGCCCTGCTAGCCTAGAGGTGAGTGGTGTGAACCCCTCAGCTGTATCGAGACGAAAAATCTGGCAATCTGCTTCCGTTAAGATGACCTTCCAAAAGGGGCAGCTTCACTCTGTAATCCAGGGACCAAGTCATGGCTTAGTGACAACTAGTAACAACCACAAGGGCTGTGGGGGGTGGGGGTGGTTGGAGGGAGATATTTTTAAAAAATATCATTTTATTGGGGCTCTTACAGCTCTTATAACAATCTATACATCAATTGTATCAAGCACATTTGTACATATGTTGCCATCATCATTTCCTAAACCTTTTCTTTCTACTTGAGCCCTTGGTATCAGTACCTCCCCCCCAAATAAACCCTTGATAAACTATAAATTATTATTTTCATATCTTACACTGACCACTGTCTCCCTTCACCCATGTTTCTGCTGTTCGTCCCCTTGGGGGGTGTGTGTCGATCATTGTGGTTGGTTCCCCCTTGTTCCCTTCTTCCCTCACCTTCTCCCTACCCTCCTGGTATCCCTGCTCCCATTTCTGCTCCTGAGGGGTTTATCTGACCTGGATTCTGTGTGTCGTGAGCTCTAGCTGTACCAGAGTACATGTTCCGGTCTAGCCAGAACTGAAAGGCAGGACTGCGGTCATGATGGTGGGGGATGAGGCAGCTGGCTTGGAGTAGGGAACCAGTGGAGAGGTCTGGGGGGCCAGCCCCAATCCCAACTACTAAGTGGACACCTCTCCCTCCCCCCAGAAAAAAATGATTTCAAAGGACGGCATTTAATCTGCAGTTCTTGGAGAGGGACATATCTGATCAGAGCACATGGGAGCAGATGAAGAGAGAGGAGGAGAGACTGAAGCACATCCTGGCCCACCAGGCTGTGAGGACAATGTTCCCAATTAGAGCAGCCATTCCACAGAGAGGACCACATGGCCAGCCCCACTATGGGACATGATGCCCCTCACTGACCCATAGCCCTACAGGGGACAACACCAGAGACACAGTGTGGGAATTGCAGCAGATCTGACCCCACCACACCGAGGAAAAACACTAAGGGGTGCAACAGAACAGCAAGAGAATGGAGCGGTGAAGTCCTCAGGGAATGCTGAAGGTGGACTTTGGGGCCAGGGTGTGGTGCCCCAACAGACTG
>NW_022103900.1:16881080-16883490 GCF_000313985.2 Echinops telfairi
GTGAAGGGACATATCGGACAGGGCAAGATATGACAAAATAACAATTTATAAATTATCAAGGGCTCATGAGGGAGTGGGAAAGGAGGGGAAAAGATGAGGAGCTGATGCCAGGGGCTTAAGTGGGGAGCAAATGTTTTGAGAAGGGTGAGGGCAATGAATGTACAAATGTGCTTTACACAATTGATGTGTGTGTGGATTGTGATAAGAGTTGTATGAGCCCCTAATAAAACAATTAAAAAAAAAAGAAAGAGAGGAAGACCCTCGACAAGATGGATTGACACCGTGGCTGCAACAACGGGCTCGCGTGGGAACATTGTCTGGGTTGGGGCAGGACCAGGCGGTGTTTGGTTCGATTGTAGGTAGAGTTGTTCTGAGTCAGAACCGACCCCACGGCACCTAACAGTAGGTTCCTTAGGAACTGTGCTGGTGCAGGGGACTGAGCAGGGGGCTGCTAACCGCAAAGTGGGCGATTCAACCCCACCAGCCAATCCGTGGGAGAAAGATGAGGCTGTCTGCTCCCAGGAAGATTTGTAGTCTTGGAAACCCTATGGCATCCTGTTCTGTGTTACAGCGTCACTGTGATTCACATGGACTCAGTAGCAGTGAGTTTGGTTTAGGTTGGTTTCCTAAATGAGACGTTGTTAACATGAATCTTTTTGATCTAATCACTCACTCTGAAGAAACGGCCTTTCTAGGTGGGGAGGCCAGGCAGGCGGTGAGACACTTCTGTCTGAGCTCTCAAACCACAGGGCAGACAGAATGTACGGATGAAAGAAAGCACCTGTGTTTGCTGAAGTGACCACAATGCTTCTTGTGGGTCTGGGAGGAAGAATTGTTGTCAGCAAAGAACTATGCTTTTGTTTGAGGGGGAAAAATCTACCCGCGTCTCCTTGGTGCTGGGAGATGAGGTCCTGACCTTGAGCTGGTGAGTCAGAAGGAAAGAGAGGAGGTCAGAATTCAGGAGTTTTGTGACCATGCGTGGGAGGGGGAAGAGATAAGAGGCTAGACAGGAGGGACCAGGAAAAGGGCCCCAAGGGAGCGCAGGCACAGGGGCCACAGCACCAGGCTGAGCCCAGGGAAGGCAAGCCAGTGAGAAAGCCTAGTGGAAGCCACCCATTGAGTCAGTTCCGGCTCAGGCTGACCATGTGTGTATTAAAATAAAACAAAGTTTCATAGGATTCTCAATGACTGGTTTTTCAGAAGTAGAACACCAGTCTTTTCTGTGAAAGGGCTTTGGTGAATTTGAACCTTCAAACTCTGAGGATGCAGTCAAGTATATTCGCTGATTGCACTCCTCAGAGACTCCCTGGTGCTGTACAGGCACGACACACCACAAGGACCCAGGTGGTCTGTCTGATGTACAATTCACTGCCTGCCCAGTTGCTGCCATTACCCCTTTTGGTCACAAAACCTTCAGAAAAATCTATGACATGCAGCTTGCGAATGCAGCGCTTTGCAGTAGAGGAGGCTAAGATGTGGTGCAGCCGGGCAGAACATCTCCAGAGAGGAGCCAGCTGCACCCTGCAGGAGCTGGGACGCAGCCCAGCCTCATCCAAAGAATGGGAGCTGAGCCCCGGGCCCGGCAATTTCACAAATCTATGGGGGGTGGCTGCCCAGCTTCCTGCAGGAGGTGGCATGTGAAATACTTGCTGCATGGACTTTATGTGGTCCTGAGGGAAATGGTGATCCACCAGGATGGAGAAGCTATGGAAATGATGGTTACGCACAGTGGAGACTGACTGGGCTTCCCTGGGAGCAGACTCCCTGAGGTCCCCTCATTCCACGCCGTGCCTTGACCTCCCCTTCTTGGATGAGATGAGCCCCACCGACACATCGCTGGGTGAGTTCTGAGATCATCGCAGTCAGGTTCTTGGTGAGACTCTTTCTGATAGATGTGCACATGTGTGTGCACAGGGGTGTGTATTTTTTTTAAAGACTCATCACCTTATTGAAAGGCTAATAAAAAGATGTTCTGGAAATAGAGATTAAGAAAACAAACCAATTTCTCTTTTCAAAAAAAAATTTTCCCTACTCTCTTCAGAGCCAAGTGCTCAAGTATGTGGAATTTAAATAATTGTTTTTAAGTCGAATCAATTTTGGAAGAGAGAAAGCGTTAGCAGTTTATAGACTCCTTGGGTCGTCAGCGGATTGCTGATTAATGACTCCGGGGTCTGTAATTATACTCCTGTCGAGAGGCTGAGTGTCCTCGATAAATCCAGGCTCACCTGCCTTCCCAAGACACCGAGAGAGGAGTGTCTTGATTTATCCCCGAGTTGGCACACATTCTCTTTACTGTACCTTCGAGAACACTCACCTACTTAATGGTCGGAGGGGTCACTTTTCTTCTAGCTTGTATTGAGCAACCTAGAATTTAAGTGTCTTGCCCGTGACTGTGAGCTGTTAATTGGAC
>NW_022103900.1:16883807-16892565 GCF_000313985.2 Echinops telfairi
GAACAAAGCGTTGCCGGGTCCTGCACCGCCCTCACCATTGTTCCCGTGCCTGGCTCTGTTGTGGCAGCCACTGGGTCAATCCATCTCGTCGAGAGCTTTCCTCCTTTTTGCTGCCCCTCCACTTTACCAATCAAGAGATGGTCTCTGTTTTTCTAGTCCTTGGAATGGCTTACTTTGGCATAAGCGACATTGTGCCAGTTTCCAGTCTAGGCTGCAAGAAGCCGGGCACGCTTTTGTTCTCTCTCAGGATCCTGCTCAGCTGCCATGGAAACAAGCCCAGTCTAGACTGCTGGTTGACGACAGACACATGGTCCACCTTTGTCTCTGCTGAAGCAACCCTCGGAAACAGCTTAGTTGACTTGCAGCCAAGCCTTGTCAAGACCAGAAGAACCACCCAGTGGAGCCTTAGCTAAACTCTCAAAGTGCTGAATCTTGCATTAAATACATGATTGTTTGAAGCATGGTTTGTTATGTAGCATTACTGTGGAAATAGATGACTGAAGTACTGGGTACTGTGTGCCAGCACTTTCTAGGGTCAGGAGTCGCAGAGAGTCAGTGATACAGAGCTGATTAAAACATAGTTCTTGTCCTAGGTGAATTCACTTTCTAGAGAGAAAGGTAAATGATCAACATGTGGTTCTCATGGGAAATGAGAAGAAAATGGCATGAACTTACTGAGCATGATCTGTGTGCTCAGCACGATGCCAGGCACCTTATCTACATTCACATCTCCCTTCATCTTTCCTCATAGGGAGGAGAGTGAGACCTATAGGAGTTAAATCCACTCCCCAAGGCCCTACAACAAATAAGGAAAGCAATGGGATTCAAGCCACAGCTGTTTGACTCCAAAGTCCATCTTTTCCCAGCCAGGCCTCGCTGCTCTTCTTTGTTTAAAGACAATATTTTCCTGTGTTTTCAGTGCAGGGTTGCACAGCCCTTTAGGTTTCCATTCAACGATTTTTGTGCAAATTGTTCAGTGATATTTGTGACCATTCTCAGACTTTCCATTCTGATTGTCTTGTTTCCATTAATCTAGTTTCCCTGTCCCCTTGCATTTATATCTTTGTTTTAACGTCATTTTTAACTGTTTTTTTTTCTCATATAGGTTTTTTTTTTTTGGCTTGGATTTTAAAAAGAAGCACACTATTCACAGGCAATACTCGTTACTTTGTGTACCAGTCTGTAATTTAGATGAGAGGTAGCCTGAGGCACTAGTTTTGGTTAAAGATTTAAAGAGCAACTAAGGCAATAGTCCCGGGAATTCCTCCAGTCTCGGCTGAGCCTGTAGGTCTGTTTGGTTTCTCGGGAATCTGAGCTTATGCTGCACGTCGCTCACCTATTCTGTCCATCATGGTTCGTCTACAGTGGCCCCGATCGGAAGGGTAGGCAGTGGCAGCTGGGCACCGCCTAGTTCTTCTTGGCTCAGTGTGGCCCATGCAGTCTGATAGTCCTGTCGACGAGCTTCTTCTTGGAGTCTGTGGTTTCCTCCTTTCTGTTTTGTTCCAGGTGAGTGGAGACCAGGAATTGTATCTTGGGGGTGGGGGTGGGGGGAGGGTGTCACCTGGGTGTCCTTTTATGTGTGTAAACATTGAGGAACCTGAGGAAGGGGCGCCGGTACTGAGGGCCAGGGTGCAGTTCTCAGTAGGGCTTGGCTAGTGGGGGAAATAGACTGGGAGAGTTCTCAGGCAGACCACCCAATTGACTCAGGGTGAGCTGTGACGATAATGACCGGGAGAGTAAGAGAGGGCATGAACTTGCCCTCGAACCCTGCCAGCCCTTTTTCAGGGACAGGCTGAAGCCAGGAAGACAATGTGTGAGAGGCAGGGTACATGGGAATGGGGGGCGTTTTATTTGCTCTCTGAGCCAAGAAGCATTTCCCTGCTACAGGATATCCAACACCAGACAATAGCTAATGAGGAATTTTGGCAGAATGGATTCAAAACAAAACAAAAGTGAAAAACAATCAAACAAAACCCACACGCACCCACACGCAATCATTACAAAGAGAAGTTCTGCTTTCCCTCCCTTGGCCTCTCTGAAAAGCCCTTGTAACGTGTTTGCTGTTGAGGATTGCCCTGCTTCCTTCTGAGGACTCTCCAGTCGTAGATTGTAGACGGTGCTAACGGCCCTTCCTGGGCAGTGCCTCAGCTCCTCTGTCCTCCCTCCAGCATTTTCTTCCCTCTCTGCAAGGTCCGCACCGATGAGCATGGGACAGACACAAAGCAGGACCTGGAACTTACCTTTCGATTGTGAGCTTCTTGAAGGGAGCATCCAGGCCTGCTGGCTTGATGGCTCCCTTACTCATGGCAGCCCTGTATTGGGTGTCCAAGGCGGTGAGTCTTTATGGGAGCGGGCAGCCTCACCGCAGGTGGGCTTGAACCACCGACCTTGCAGTTAGCAGCTTATCTGACAATGCCAGGAACAAAGGAGAGTGAAAAAGCAGAAAGCATTTCCTGAGGTCATCCCTCAATCACATCCCAACTGGCCTATAAAACACTATAAGATGCTCAGGAGAATTGTGCTTCTCAGGACAATAAGAGACCAATAGCCCCACACATGCTCAAAGACAAACAGGGGAAGGTAGATTCCGGCAGGGCATTGGATGAATGGAGAGGGAAACCCAGGTTAGAAACCAGGAGAGTGTGGACACACTGCGGAGATTACAACCATGTCCCAGAACAAGTTGAGTGTGAATTGTTGATGAGCAAATGAATGCTCAGTGTACACTTTCACCCAAAGCACAGTAGAAGGTGCAGAAAAGATGAAAACAACAAAAGAAAAACACACCAAAAAGCATGGCATGGCATGCTCCTCTGATACGCATTGTGCTGTATCTTGACGTAGAGCGAACTCAAGGGCCACCGGTCGGATAACAGCCGGTGCTGGCTGTGCGGGGGCGCTGGCTGCGAAGAACACAGGGAGCGCGGAGTGACTAAGATGTGCGAGGCATTGAGATGAGGGGTTCCAGGGGTCCATTCCTAGCAGCGAGCCGACCAAGTTGCTTTTGTTACTGTCCCGGTTTTGCTGACGAGGACCCGGAGGAGGAGAGGTCAAGGCCTCACCGTTGGCAAGGAGCTGCCTATCGGATGGGGAGGAGGGCATCCGGCCCCAGAGCGCCCGCTCTTCAGAATGAGGATGCTGGGGCCATGGCTTCAGGGAGTGCAGGGGGGTGGGGTGGGGTGGGGGGGGTCTTCCGTTTTTCACTTGATACACTTCCTCATTGATCGAAGTGAATAAACAATAACATTGTAAATCTAGGGGGGTAGGGGTGGGAATGGAGAAAATGAAAATATTCTATCTATCCACACTCCTGGGATGTGGGTAGGAAATTGTCGTGAAGGTGGAACAATTGGCCCAGGTCACACAGCTCACGGAGGATGGCAACATCGAGAGACCTGGGAGCTCTGGGCCTGACACTTTCCAGTCTCATGTCCCTCACCTCAGCTCTGGCTGGACGAGGGCACAGGTGCTGGGCTTGGCTGCAGACAGAGCCCTGGTCTGAGCCTGGTTTGCTGTGCTCCTTCCTGACTTCCAATCCCCCTCCCCTCTCCCCCCTCCCCCGGCACCCTCCCCCGCCGGCCTCCCTCAAATGGCCGCTCGTTTGTCTGTGCTCCAGACTAACCCTCCTGACTGTTCTCGGCTTCCCATTGGGTCCATGCGCCATGTTTTTCGACCTTCCCTCCTAATCAAATCAGATTGTGTGCCCGTCCACGTCTAATTCTTTAAGCCTATGGAGTCAAGCCGGACAAGCGAATCCAATTGATCCGAGTGACAGGTGACCACGACTTTCCTCCTTACACGTTGCAGCTGAATTTTAACAGAAGCCAACAAAGCTTGCAGTCGCCATTTCAGCAGCCAAGTCTGGCCAGTGGGAGAGGTATTGAAAAATCTCCGGTTTCAGAACCAATCTCAGGGCAACAGCACATCCTTTCTTCTGGCAAGGTTAGTCTGCAGGAGGCTGACCACCACCGAGGCCCATCTCTTCCTCCGCCAAAGAACTGCCAGCTTCTCGGGTCTCTCAGATAAACACCGGGGGCTGGGCTGTAGCCTGGGAGGAGGAAAGGAGCTCCTTCCTGGGACCAGCATTTCATGATTACGGCATCATTCAGTGTCTCGTTTCATGCTGCCATGTTGCCCTCATACTGACCCGTCCTCAAAATAAGAGAGGGGTCATTTCCTTTGGCTGAGTCCCTGGAGGCTGCGCGGCAGACAGGCTGCTCTTGTGCAGCTCCGGGGAGCAGGGCTACGTGGCTTGGATGCTGTGTTTACCAGGAACCTTGCTTCCCTGGAAATCCACTTTCTGAAGTCATGTCCACTTCCGCTCTCCTCTTGCACAGTGCACTGTGATGGCCCAAGAGGAACTGGGGTCGGGGAGCAATTTTGATCCTCATCCTGTATTTAGGCTGGTCCCTTCCCCTCAGCTCCCTGGAGCTGCTGTTCAGGAAAACAGCACTTGTTTTCCATGGAACAAAGGTTTCTGGAAGCAAAGACCATGTCCTGGCAGAGTCCTGTGTGGGTCAGAGAACAATGTTCCAGCAGTCCCTGGGAGGCCCACCTAGATCTCAGGGCCCGGGAGCCCGGAGGGCACCCCCACATTGCCGGAGTGCATTTGTGTCTGGAAGGGCAGACATCTGGTTAAAGGTTTAGGACTGAGTAATTTTGGAGGACGTTTGGTATACAAAGGGTTCAGAACATTTCTTCCAATAACATACTGAGAGACCTTTGGGCTTGTGTTTTTCACCTGTCAGATGTTCCCCCCTTACCTTATAGAGGTTGCATATAGATTTATTTATTTATTTTAGAAGTGAAAATGCAGAGATTGCTAGAATTGGACAAGTGCCAAGGATTGCTATGTGGCCCCACAATCCTACTATTTAAATTCAATCAGAGCAGACTTCCCAAGCATTTGGGATACCAGGAAGGACATAGCAAGATACTAGCCTCCTCTCAGCCTGAAAGTACCGCATTATGTAGCTTTATATTTCCCGATTGGTCTGTTAGAGCTTAACTTCAAATGCACTTGGTTGTAGAAGGCTCCATCTACAGTGGATGCTTTAATTCCATTTTGAGTCTTGAGTAGTTCAGACTCCACTTGAGTTCAGACCCTGAACCAGCAATGTGGCAGTTCTAGCCTCAGGAAGAGTGTCTTTGAAAGCAGATTACAACCTCGAGGTGAGCTTGGGGAGGGGCACTTTTACCCTCAAGTTTGCACCGAGAACTAGGGAACTTATTGAGGTGTGTCTTCCATGATTTACTCAAAACAGCCACAGACGTATTATCTGAACGTTGGAGTCTCGGTACCGTAAGTCACTGAGTCTCAGTATCCACACTGGTGAACTAGAGCTAACTATGACCGAAGGGGTTGTGAGAGGTAGACAGGAGCTTCCACTACCACTAGCATCTCCTCGTAACTGGTCTGGCAAGCACAGATTCAGACTGGAACTCTGGACTTTGACATTGGTTGGATAACAGCTATCCTGAAACTACTTCTATGCATTGTGCAGTATAAAATTAAAGCTATTTATAAGGCAACTCATGCCAACACCTATTCCATAAAGAAGAAGTATTACTGTTCATAGGACTCAGTCCTGAGCCTTTGAGACTGAGAGTTTGTGTGTGTTAGAAACCATCTCTCCTTCCGAAGAAGCAAATACTGGGCAGATGCGCATTTGATGTGAATTAACAAAAAAAAAATCAACGTATGAATCTGTGTAGGCCTCCTCGGAGAGTCACTGAGAAAACTGATACATCCACTTCAGTGAAATGTATTAAAATATTTTGGAAAATATTTTGATGACATGAAATGCGCTCATATTTAGGTGATTAAAAAATGGATTACCAAAAAATACCATCAGCATTCTGCTATTTTTGTGTAGGAAAAAATTCTATGTAGGAAACATCTGGAAATGTAACCACCAACATGCTACCAGTGATTATGATTGGGGTGGGGTTGGCAACTTCCTTTTCTTTCTTTCTGATCCACCCCCCCCCAAACACACACACACACACACACACACACACACACACACACTGACAAGAACATATATTACTTAGTTCATTGCAAAAGTTGTTTTAAATCAATAGAGCGTTGTCCGGCTTCCTCTGTTTTAAGTTCCATGGTAGATATGCTTTCCCTTCTGGGATGGCCAACCTCAGGACTTAGGCGTGCAGAACCTGGGGCTCTAAGCCCTTGGACAATTCCGAGCGTGTTGAAGCAGGTCAGAAGCAAGAGTGTTTATTTCCTGCCCAGAAACACTATGGCTGGTCTATTGCCAGCCTCTTTTCCCCTAGAGGAACTACTTGGAAAGCAAGACTCCAGTCCCTTGCAAGACCTCTCCCTGTCAACAGTATTTGCTGTGAACATAAACCAACCACAACAACAAACATTCACATGGGGGACCAAAGGAACATTGGTCGGGTCACCTTAAGGTTAGACATGTCCAGGGATGCTTCGATAATATTAATCCTCCCAGAGATGCTGTGATCCTCTCAACAGGACTCTCATCAACACCCAGACCATTAAATCTGTGTGGGAAGTTTCTAGGAACCCATCAGGATAGGGTGCATCTAAAGAAAAGACCAGAGAGCAGCTAGGAGGATGGGTGGGCAATCAATTCACACCAAACTGGTTTCCTGGCCAAACTCTATTGCCTGAACTTCAGAATTTTTGAGCCATGATACCTACTTTTTGGAACCATTTTAAGAATTTAATAAAATAATACTTGTGCACTCACACACAATTCTTAGAATATGACAGTCAACAAACGGCAACCTGCTGCTGTTTAGTCAACAACAACTCATGGCGACCCGAGCCTGTCCCAGGAGAAGTGTGCTCCTAGGGTTTTCAATGGCTGTTCAGAAACAGCTCGCCAGCCTTTCTGTACAAGATGCTTCTGGGTGGACTGAACCACCACCCTTTTGGTTAGCAGAAGAGCAGATTAAGCACTTGCATCCACCAGGGGCTCCACAGAGAACACTTCATTGCTGTTGCTGTTGCACGCAGCAAGTCCATTCTGACCCACAGCCACTCTTTGGACAGAGTGGAACCGCCCCCTTAGGGTTTCCTAGTTTGTCATCTTGGTGGGAGCAGGTCCCAGGACTTTTCTTCTGTAGAGTGACTGGTGGCCTGGAACTGCCAACCCTCGGATTAGTAGATGAGGCCTTTCATCACCGTGCCTTTGGCAGACAAGTTAGTGACTGTGGGGAATTAGAAACAAATACAAATGTAGCGCTTTATCCTCTAAGTTCTACTGAAGGCTGTCGGGAGACGGGTGCTAAAGTTGATCTGATGATATACCGGGTTGCTTTTTCTCTTGCTGATATTTCTCTCCTCCTTGGACAGATTCTGTAGCTGATCCACTCAAAAGGCTATCTGGTTAGAGCGTGTGTGTGCACTTGAGGGAGCTCAGGGGTTTGCAGGAAGCAGCACAGGATTTTTACCAGGAACTCGGCTGGGACCCACCCCAGGGGCCACATTAGAAACCAGCTCGTCTGGGCCACAGCTTCTGTGACAGGGATGGCAGAGTCACCCTCCTTGGGCTTAATCTGGCTCTGGGGGAATGGGTCTTGGGAACAGGGGAGGCAGAAGAGAGAAACTCTGGATGCAGATATGTCTGTCCTGCTTTGAGGAAGGCCTTGTAGTACTTCAGAAGCTGCAGACCCGTGAAAGCAGGAGTTAAACGTATGTTGAGTTTTTCCCTTTAATCTGGACACCATTACTTTTCTTTGGTTAAAGCATCATCTCATTACTTGTCTTGGGGGAAGCTAGCTTTCTTCTTTCTGGTGACAGGCATTTCTAATGGAGCCACACATCATCCCTATCTTCTTGGGGGTCTCTCGTTGTGGTTGAGGTGTCTGAGGGGGAGCCAGGGAAAGGAGAAATAGCCAAGGACGGACTCCAAGGAGAGGCAAAGCAGACACCATGGTGGGCTACCAAAAATAACCCAAAACAGCTGCTTGTCTTGGTATTCGTTCCTGCCTTGCTTCTCTGGGTGGGTGTTAGCATGGGCTCTCAATAGAAGCAAATCACTGACTCTTGCAGATGTATGCATATAAAAAGGGATGCCGATCAAGAAATGGCTCACACCATTGTAGACGTGCATAAACCTAGTTGGGTTCCCGATGGGTCAGATATAAGCTGACGGTTTTTAACAGGAAGCAAAAAGATCAAGCTGGAAGGCCGCAGGCTGGTGGATGTCAAGCTGAATGTATGAGATCGGCTGAATGTATCCAAGGTTGGCAGTTTGCTGATGGTTCCTGGGGTGGGCAGGCGATATAACAGGAGGTCGATGAACCAGATGCAGGGTCCAGACCCAGCAGTAGAAGTGAGCTATCTAGCTTCCACCCACTATCAGTCTCCACTAAGCCTAGACCACACTCCCAATGAAACCACCCTTGATTATACCGACTGTAACCAGATGAAACTGCTTGGCTGCTTCACAAAAGACCCCATCACAGAGGTGACCACACTATGTCAAAAACATAGCATGGGAGAGTCTTGGCCCAAGTTAACAGAAAACCTAACTCTCACAGTGGGGAAGCCAGGCATCAAACTGAGTCAGCCAAGCATAATATAGCACACCTCTCCATGTCTGGCAGTCTTTGGAGCATCTCTGCAGTACCCTGGGCAAATGGAACACTCTCTCTTACTTTGGTGGGATAGTTGACCTGGCCTCTTGTCAGTCTTGCCTTTAGGTTTGGGGCAAAGGTGTTCTTACTCTGAATTACAAAACACACACACACACACACACACACACAC
>NW_022103900.1:16892665-16901967 GCF_000313985.2 Echinops telfairi
ACACACACACACACACACACACACACACACACTACAGAACACGTGAGAGCCTCGGTCCCTCAGAACCTGGAGGTGGTGCTGGCATAGCTGACTCATGCATGCCCACAGCATCCGCCATCCACGCTCTCTGTCCAGGCTTAGAGCTCAAAACCCAAAGCTCAGAGTCTGATGCCCATACAGGTCTGTAAGTCTGTCTGTGGGGCAGAGACAGACGCTGCTGCAGAGGGCAGGGCGAGTTTCAGTTGTGAAAACGCATAGGGAGGAGAAAGGAAATAAACCTCTGGATGCAGCAGGTTCTTGGTCTCAATTGTGCCCGGTCTTCCTTTCTTGCTCCTCTTAAGATCGGAGTCGTGGTTCCCAGAGGACCCGATAGAAAACAGGGTGTTTCTAAGAGTTACACGTGGTGATGGAGGAACATTTGCTGTCTTAGCGCATGTCACTCTTTTATTTGTACAGATGAATGTCTAGAGGTAACATGTACGAAGCAGGAGGATAATTATTTTGGCAAACAGGTGTATCTTCATGCTGGTCAGTGCTGTGGAGTCAGTGCCAGCCCCCAGCAATTTATGCCCAATCGTTGCCAGGTCTGAACCCATTGCAGGAGCCACTGCGTCCACCACATTGATGAGGGTCGTCCCTTTCACGCGACTCTCGAGAAGGATGCCTCTCCCTGGGGACGGGCCTCGACTGATAACATGTCCAACGCATGTACAACAAAGAACCACGACCCTGCGTATTCTGGCTGTTCTTTTCCAACACAGATCTGTTCGTCCTCTGGGCAGGCGCCGCCATATTCAATATTCTTTCCCAAACCGTGTTTCAATTGTATCAGCTCATCTTTGGTCTTGCTCATCCATCGTCTCATTTTCACATGCACACGAGGTGACTGAAAATACCATGGCTTGGCGGTGGAGTACCTTAGTCCTCAGAGTGACGTCTTTGTTCTTTGTAACACTTCAGAGAAAACATTTTTTGCAGCATCAGATTTGCTGAACACAGTATGTCCTTTGATTTCGTGGCTGGGTCTGGTGGCTCCCGTCAGAGGAAATCCTTGACAACGTCATGTTTTTCTCTGCTTCTCATAATCTTGTCGATTGGTTCTGTTGTGAGAATCTTCATTTTCCTATGTCTAATTCACACTGAGGGATGTAAGTGATCATTGATCTTCAGCACGGTCGTGTCATCCGCACATCACAGGTTGGTAACAAGTTTTTCTGATCCGTATGCCATGTTCCTCTTCCTGTAGTCTAGCTGCTCCGAGTCTTTGTTCAGCACGCAGATTGGATACTATGGTGAAAGAACTCACTCTTGACACACACATTCTTGATTTCACACCACACAGGATCTTCTTCTTCTGTTTGAATGACTGACTCTTAGTCTTCGTATAGGTTCGAAGCAATGAACTGCTCTGGAATTCTACAAAGAATTCCAATTCTTTGTAATGTTATCCGTAAGTTAATATGATCCATAGGGTCAAATCCTCTGTTTGGTCCATAAAACACAGGAAACCATCCTTCTGGAAGTCTCTGCTTCTAGCCGAGACCCACCCGACAGCAGCATTGTTGCCTCTTAAGGATGCCCTCTTCCAAATCTGGCTTGAATTGCTGGCAGTTCTCTGTCCATGTACTGCTGCCCATTGTAAAGTTACCTTCATCAAAACTTCACCTGTGTGTGATAAGAAGGGGTTGTTGGATCATTTCTGCATTCTATTGGGTCACCTTTTAAGGGCATGGGTATAGAGGTGGATCTTTTCCAGTCCGTTGGTCTCAAGATTTCCTGTGGGAGACAAGTACATGCATTCAGCCGTGCAGCTCTTGGTGGAAACGTCTCCACTGGTTTTCCATTCATTCCTGGAGCCGTGGGTTTGTTTGTTTGTTTTTTGCCAATACGTTCAGTGGAGTTTAGACTTCTTCCTCTGGGTCATATGCTAACTCCTGAAATGTTAGACACCCATCAGTTCTTTTTGGCGCCGTGACTCTGCTTATTCCTTCCATCTTCCTTTGATGCTTCCCACATCATTCACTATCTTTCCCCCAGAACTGCTCCACACTTTGTTTTACAAAAGCCACGCCTTTAAAAAAAACGTGTTGTTTGTTATAAAGGAGTGCTTGCCCCGGCAGACATATTCAATATTTTATACAATACGTTATTAGTAGACTGATATCCTTTGAGAGTGGTCTGTGGTCTTCCTTGTATATTCCTGCTTAGTCTTGCAGACAAGAAGAGTGGGTCTGTACGTTGCTGCCCATAAGGGTGTGAGATAACGACTAGCATTTATTGAGTACTTATTACAGGCTAGACATGGCCCAGAGTCCTACCTGCCCCATCTTAGCAAGTTCTAGAATAAGCCCGCTTACAGGTGATGACACCGAGGCTCCGACGGGTCATGCGTTTTGCCCAGGGTCACTCTTCTGGTTAGCAGAGAGCCAGGACCTGAGGTCTACCCATCCTGCATCAAAAGGACAACCTCCAGCCTGAGTGAGCACAGGTTCTTGTAATGAGACTGTAGCTGCTGCCCTAGCATAAAGCAGGCCCTTCTGGGATCTGCCCAGGGTGGAACAACTGGTCACCGTGTCTGCTTGTTCCCTGGGGTCTCTTCAGAACAAGGAGCACCCAGGTCCCTACTTATCAGCACCCATCGCTCACTCGTCTTAGGGGGCTGTGGCATGGAGGTAGCGCACCCTGCTTGGTGCGCAGACGTGCCAGCACCCGCTCTGTTCTTTTCCTTTGAGACCCTTTTGTGTCTGGGCGTCTAACCGCCTCGGGGCAAAGAGATGAAACAGCGTTCCATCCTCGCTCAGCGGCTCAGCGTGTGAAGAGCAACACAAGACAGATCTTCTCGGCTCACTCCAATTGTGGACCCAATCACAAGCCCTGCCGGAGAACAGAGTGTGGATTATAGATGAAGCCTACACCCAGCGTCGCGGGAATTAGGTGGCTTACAAATGAGAGCAATATCTGTGTTGGGACAACAGCTACCTTGGGGCCCTCGTGGCTTTAATGAAATTCTATAGATCAAAGCTCTTTACACGCTCTCTGATTCAAGAACATACAGACTGACCCCTTCTCCACCTGGTTCCCAGGACAGGCCCTGTGAGAAGTGGCTGGGATCAGGGAGAGGAACGGGCATCAGTCAGTGGTTGACAACTGCGACTGACCTCTGGGTAGCCCGGAGCCCGGGGCACCTGGACTTCCAGAGAGATCTGTCCTCCGGAATCGGGGCCCTGCTCGGCTCAGGATGGGGCAAGGCATCCTCCATCCGAGGCCCTTGCCAGATGTATGGAGAGACAAAAAAGGACTGTAATCACCCCAAACAGCAGCCCCCCAGGTGAGGGCCGTGGCCCTGAGGGCTCGTGAACCCCTTTGATGGGCCCATAGGTGTGATCTGCTCTCGTGGCAATGCTTCTGTGTCCTTTCTGTACTCACCCTCCTTCTCTTCACCATGCGGACAGACGGACGGAGGCACCTGATGTGCGCCATCGCTGCAGTCACAGCAGACTGGGCGCAGGAGCAATTGATCACATGAGAGGGCGTGGGAGGTGCAAAAATGCAAAAATCACGCCATTCTTTTTGCTAGTTTTGTGTGTGTATGAAAATTCCCTTATTTTTCATGAAACATGCCATTGATACTTGTAGGGAATGGTAGAATGGTAGATCGAATGGTAGAATGATTCATATCATTACTTTTTAATGAATTATCAGATATTTTTCAAATCCCTCGGTTTTAATTTTTAATATTGCAAACATTAATAGATAGAACCCATGTTTGCACAAGTTCTCTGTGGGCCTCCATGTTTTCGTAAGCCTATAAAGGGGTCTTGAGACCCGAATGTCTGAGAACTACTTGTTGTAGAGGGGGAAGAGCGTTGAGCATTGCAGCCCTGGCCTCCTTACATGCCTCACTCTCCATCTCTAAGGAGCAGATGAAATGGTAGAGATTTGATTAGGCTGTCCTGATGGAAGGGGACCTTCTAGTGATCAAAAGATGTCTTTGAATTGCAACTCCATAAACTCTCCGGAAAAATCTAGCCCTCACTTATGAGTGCATGAGGAGAAATTCTGTCGCATGTTACGAAGGGGGTTCCTCTCGGCACCACTTCTAAGAAATCTACCCCTTCCCCAAGCCAAGGTCTGGGGTCAAGCAAATATGGGAAATATTAGATTTAGAAGGTCAATATAATAATGCACATTTTTCTCAGAGACTTCAATGTGAGCGAGAGTGTGCTGCATTTTAAAAATGTATTTGACCATACAACTTTTCTTCAGGATAATTTGTGGAACTCATGTTCTTAGGAACATGATTTGGGAAATGGCTTTACTCAGCAAAAGAGGGATCAGTCTCTCCAGCACTGGGGGCTAATCCAGAGTCTCTCCAGTGTGCAGGTGTGGGTTTGACTTAGGGGCACAGGTGGGCTGGGAGCCTCCCCTCTATGTGATGGGGTGAAGAGGTAAGTGGGCAGGGGGGTGAATTTGAAGTCCAGGGAGGAGCTGAGAGGAAGAGACTTTCTAGAAATGGAGACTTTCTAGAGGGTGTAAAAGTGGCGGGCAGAGCTTCCCCAAGGTCACCACCTCTGGGCAGCAGGGGATGGGAGAACAGCTATGCCCAGGGCAGATATGGCTTGACTCACCCAGCCCAGCTCCGGATGCTGGTCTTGGCCCAGGCCTGTTCAGACTCCCTTCTCTGAGGGCAGTGCTTCTGGGCTGAGCTCCTGCCCCTCCTGCGCTGCTTTGCTCAGCAGAGAGACAGCTGTGTGGGAGCCAGAGAATCATTGATGGAGGTGGCTCTGGAGGCGGATGCTCTGCCACTGTCACTCAGGGGGAGATTCGGAACCTCTCTCTACTTGGGTTTTCGCATCTGGAAAATGGAGGGGACAGTCCCATCTTTCTGACAACATTTCGGACAGATCACCTAGCTAATGGGCTTTGGTCAGTGAAGGGGATAAGTGATGGCCATTCCACCTCTTGGGGCTGGGTTCCTCTCTGGGCGGGTGACTGCGCTAAAGGGGTGGTCCCCCAGCCCAGGCTTTCTTGTCCTGGGTTTGTTGGATGGGCTTCCTGGCTCCTTTCGGGCTCTCTCTCATCGCACTTGCCACCCTGCCCTGGGCGGGGAGTTCAGCACAGACCTGCACTGTGGCATTGCCTGTCCGTAGATCTTTTGAAGGGATGGGAGGGAAGAAGTGGACCATTCAACTGCAATTTCAAGTTCAGTCATGCTGTCCCCAAATCATTTACCTGATTTCTAACCCTCAGGGTTATGGGTTCTAATCCAAGTGAAGAAAGCAGTGCTTCCTTCGCAGGGTGTTTTCTCCATCCAGAAGAACTCTGGAAGTGACTGGAGGTAACCAGAACATGAGCCAGAACCACAACACGAACCAAAAACACTACCCCCCCAGCGCCCGTCTCCCTGTCTGTGCTGACGGCGCCTGTTTCACAGTCTGAGATTCAGTTGGGCTTCAGTAAAGTCCACACGTTTCCGAAGAGCCAGGAAGAAGCACCAGAGTGAGATATTCAAACCCCCTACCGGCTTTCTTGCTTGTGAAGCAGATTTGAGAATCGTAGCTTGAGTCAGAGCGAGAATCAGCCCACTACAGATTCCTGGCCCACCTGAACTCACCCAGCTGACAGGCCAGCCTCCCTGCCATGCAGAGCGCACCTAGCGAGCCACCTGTCCCCGGGAGGCCAGGTGCCCTCTCGCTCTGGCCTGGGCAGTCAAACGGTCTGACTTTACCTTTGTTCTCACCTTCATCAGGTGAGCGTCTCATTTGCCCTTGAAGAGATGAAAGGCTTCCTTCTGCAGCTTCCAGGAGGTCTCACGTTCCCTTGGTGTGGACGTTGAGGGATATTGACTGAGTGGTTTTTTTGGGGGGGAGTGAAATTTCCCCACAGACCACTCACTTTATCCCAAAACCTAGGGCAGGGGGGTAGGGGCCCATCCCTCTCTTTGAGGCGAATAGCTCCTCATCCCTGAGGAATTGTGTTAAGGTGGCAGCAGCAAAGTCCTGAACAACTGTGCTTTCAACCAGACGAGCTGTGAAAGGTCTGCCTTCTCCCGCCATCCTATAATAAAACGACTGCTGGGAGACACAGCATTGCCGATATGGTGTTTCCACAATGTTCCCAGGGACCTCAGCGTCACAGAGTACACCTGTTAACCTCTGGCCTTTCTCCTGGCTGCTGGAGCTCCGGTCGTCATCACATGCTCATTCCAGGCTGGAGGAAGGAGCTGGGAAGGGAGCCTGCCATCGAGTCAGCCCCCTTCAAGGAGACTTCTTAGCATGTCTCGTTGTCATGGTACTTAGGTGCTATCTAGTCAGTTCCCACTGATGTTGTCCAATGGGCTGCCTGACCCCCTTGGGCAGAGTCTGAGAATGCCTTTTCCCTATGCAGCCCCCACTTTCCCCTACCCACAGAGCCCCTACTTTTCTCAATCTCCTCTATAATTAGGGCTACCCAATGGGAGGGCCCAAAGTATGCACGACGAGGTCTTGCCACCTCCCTTCTAAGGAGCATTTTGGCTGTCCTGTGTTCAGGACAGATGTGTTTGTTGTGCTGGCCACCCATGGTACTTCAAGGTGAAGTCGAGGACCAGGGCAGCAGACGGGCACTCCACCAGATGGAGTGAGGCGGTCGCTGCAACAGGGGCCCGACTAAGAAAATCAGGAGTTGGAACCGTCTAGACAGCACCTAACCACAAGAGGATCCAGAAGTCTCTTTGAAGGGGCTGACTCAATGGGCAGGCTCCATTTTCTCAACTCCTTTCTCCAGTCTGGAATGAGGATGTGATGACCGGAGCCTCAGCAGCCCCCGAAAGGCCCGAGGATAAGGGATGCATGGAGAGAGTTGCATGGAGCCGAGGTCCCCGGGGACAGTGTGGAAACACCAGGTCGGCAATACGGTGTCTCCCAATGGCAATGGAGGGGAAGCCAAGTCTCTCACAACGTGTCTTGGCAGAGACGCTGCAGTAGTCACCTACTCTGGTGTCAATTTAAGGATTAAGAGTTTAGGGGTGGAGTCTAGGCTGTCAATCTGGAGATAACCAATAAGACTTCTGTGTGAGCATGGCCTTCTCCTGAGAATTCTGGGAAATCTGGTACTTCCTCCTTGGAGGAGGAAGACACCTCTCTCTCTGTCACTCCCTGGGAGACATTGCAGAAGACAAGCCCCATGGACACAACCAGACCTCGGATGCCGGAGAAGCCACAGAGAGACCCCTGCCAGCACTGAGATGCTTACAACGCCACTGGACCCACAGACTTTCTACCCACTGGCTTGTGATCGTCTGCATTTGGCTTCATTGCATGTGTTTCGTGAGTATGAAGAGAACTTTATAGATTGGTATCAGACATATGGGCTAATATTGGACTTACGGACTTGGACTGGAATGGGTTGGGATGTTTTCTCAATGTTCAATTGCTCTTGTATATAAAACTCGTTCTTATAGACCTATGTGTGTCCATGGATTTGTTTCTCTAGTCGACCCAGACTAACACAGACTCCATGTTTCAGGGCTTTGCAACTGCCATGGTAACCCAGCTCCTCGGCGATGGCTTGTCACTGCCTACCACAGCGTGGCAATGTGGCCTTGGAGGACAGTGCGATTGGCTCCCACGTGGTGGAGCATGAGTGTTTCTCCAGGTAAAGGGTTCAAGAGCGACAGGCCTGATCCGTTTCAGTGCCAGCCCACCTTTCCCGGGATGGCTTTGCTCCTTGATAAGGGCTCATCGCCAAAGAAGCAATGAAAATGGTGGAGACACGCGACGAAGGCAAACATGAAGACGAGGTGCCGAACGATCTGCCCACTGAATGAGCACACTGGCTACGTTACCTCATGTTGCTGTAACAGAAATTACCACCCAATGGCTGCCTTTCCCCCAAGTCTACTGCCTCACAGGTGTAGGAGGCTGCGAGTCCGAATTCAGGGTGTGTGCTCTGGCGTCGCTAGGAGTCGGCTTTGACTTGATGGCAGTGGGTGCATGTGGGTCTGCTCGGGACAAAGCCCTTTCCCTCTGTTCTGGTGGAAGGTCCTTGCCTCACTGGCAGCCTCCTCCCAGGCTTGTCTCTGTCTCTGCTTCTCTTGCTTGCTTCTGGCCTCTCTTTACTGACTCAATGCGTGTCCTACACGAATCCTGCCTCATTCACGTAATCAAGATGACCCAGTCCCCAGTGGGATTATAAACCCCCACTCGGCACCAGGGAGCGGATTCCCCCTCAGAGCAACCCTGCAGGGCAGGAACCATGGGTGCAAATCTGCAAGGGAACAAATCTTTCTACCTCCGAATGACTGGTGGCTAGCAGCCTAAGGAGTGATCCATGCTGCCACCAGGGCTCCCAACATGGATTTTTTGTGGTTGCTGTTAGGCGTCATCTAGTTGATTCCGATCCATAGTGACCCTCTGCACCACGGAACGAAATACTGCCCAGGCCAGCAGCATCCTCACAACCGTTCCTGTGCCCGAGCCCGTGGAGGCAGCCGCAGGGGCAATCCACCTGTCCTTCTCCAGGGACTGGTCTCTCCTGACCACACGTCCGAGGTATATAAGATGAAGTCTTGCCATCTTTGCCTCTAAGGAGCACACTGGCCCTACTTCTTCCGAGACAGAGCGCTTTGTCCTTTTAGCAGTGCCTGGTATTTTCAGTATTCTTCTCCAGCACCACAATTCCAATGCACGCATTCTTCTTTGGTCTTCCTTAATTTCCAACTTTCACATGCAAAATATATTTTAGTTCTCTTGAAAACACACACTATTATCTTTCGGCTACATTTTAGGGACAAGGAGACTTCTAGTCACTGTTCCAAGTCCCTAGTGTGATGATGTTAGTGAACATGTAAATATTTATTCAGCTATAGTACATGCCTCCTAGTCGGTTTTCATAAAATTGTTTTGTGGAGGCTTAAGATGCATTCCTTATAGCCCAACCATTTCTACAGTGACCAGTTCCCTCCTATGACCCCCATTTCCAACTGCACCCCAATAGATTGAATCTTGTTCTCCAGGCTCCAGGAGTTTGGGCACACCTCACCATACTAATTCTCATACCCACAAAGGGAGACCTGCCCAGGACTGGGAGAACAAAACAGAAGGTAACCCTGCACGGCCCTGCCCCATCCTCCCAATCGTTCCTGTGCCTGAGCCCACTGTTGCAGTCACTGTTCAGTCCATCTCGCTGAGGGCCTTCCTCTTTTTGCTGCCCCTCCCCTTTACTGAGCACGATGTCCTTCTCCAGGGACATCCTCAATTCTGAGCCCTGCACAGGGAGCTTCACTTTCACCCACTGCCACTGAGTCGGTGCCAACTCATGGC
>NW_022103900.1:16905210-16918701 GCF_000313985.2 Echinops telfairi
GAGGGCAATGAATGTACAAATGCGCTTTACACAATTGATGTATGTATGGATTGTGATAAGAGTTGTATGAACTCCTAATACAATGATTAAAAAAAAAAAAAAGAAAAGCCACTGTAGACAGCACTGACTCCACGGCCGGGAGCTTGGTTTGATTTTGGTTAGTCAATTTAGAATATTTCCAATGATCAAAATATACACATGACCTTTTATATGTAACATTTACCTGCCCCCACAGGCAGCCACAGTACGACTCCTGGAAGGAGGCTCATGCAGAGGGTACCTTTAGTGTCGGCCTTCTTTTGACGAAGTGCTTCCTGGGTTTGTTTTTGGAGCTCATCCGTCATTGTATTAGGGGCTCACTCCTTTCCTTACTTGTGGCCAGTCTGACATCGGGAGTTCCTGGGGGTGCACAGGGTTAATGCACACAGCTGCTGTCCAAGAGGTTGAAGGTTCAAGTCCACCTAGGGCACCTGGAAGAAAGGCCTGCTGATCCGATTTAGTCACTAACGATTCTCTGGAGCACAATGAGTGAGTGGCACACATGGGGTGATTATGAGATGGAAGCAATTCGACAGCACCTGTTGCCTATTTTTATCATTCCCTCAATTTATTTATCCATTCACCTATTGAATATTTGGGTAATATTTAGTTTTTGACCATCAAGAATGATGCTGTTATAAATATATTTAAAAAAATCTAGTAAGTGAACAGCTTTGGCCAAAAGTTCAAATATTTTCTCCTGGTAACTTAAAAAGTGATCATTGTGGTAAGAACAGACACAACAGAAACCATAGCAACTCAATAATTTCTACAGGTATAAATCAGCAACATTGCCTAGAGTCTTCAAGTTATGTAACTCTTCTACCTAATTACTTTCATTTAAAGTGAATTTATTGTGAACTGGTAGGGGACTTACATTTCAGATAATCCATTTTGAATGGAACAGTTTAAACTACTTCGCAAACCTCCCAATAACTAGCCCTCCCCCCCACCCCCCATCGATGTCTCCTCTCTCTCATGGATTACTGTTTTCCCCTTCAGCAAAATTCATCCCATGAACCCCCTAGTCCAGGACTTCATCTTTCCTCTTGTGCTTTGGTTGGATCATGGAAATAAAATCGCCATCTAACGGATTCTGATAATTTGTTCCTGCAAATGTATTAGACTAGACTTATACTAGGGACCTCCAAAACATTTGTGGGAAAATGTCATTATCGTTTAATCCCATTTTCCATGAACTTTTTGATGCCCCCTTGTGTTATGAATTAGTTAACGTTCACAACCTGCTTTTAGGGGGCATCCTTATTTTAACTCAACGCACATTAGAGTGAGCAGGACCCAAGTTTCCCCGAGTGTTCATGGAACACCAGTGTTGGTAGACAAGACGGATCTGGGTGACGCATGAGTCATGTGTCTAATAGTTGAATGCTCACTTTTTGGGGCTAGCTTTTATTTCTGGTAAGTAAAAATGGTTTCGCTTAGAGAAAGGAGTCCTGGTGGCAGTTTGGATGCACCCACTACTCTTTGAGAAAGATGAGATGAGGCAGGTTTCTGAAAGGACTGTTGCCTTGGAAACAGTATGGGACTTCTACCCTTCCACCTTGCCGTATGGAGCTCTGGTGGCTTGGTGGGCTCGTGTCAGGCTGTTCCGCTGTTTGAAACCACGTCACTCTTCACTGCCGTCGAGCTCCGGGCGCAGCCACCCATGGCACACTCCTCGTCGGTGGGTCTCTGAGTCGGGATTAACTCAATGGCAGTGATTTGGTTTGGCTCTGGAGCTGTTCGGCAGGGTCACTAAGAGTCAGCGTTGACTTGATGGCAACAGGCTTTTGGTTTCTCTGTCATTTAGAGTGCTGATAATTTCCTCTGGCAAATGGAGGTCACCGTTGCAATGTTCTCAATACATGAGGGTTGAGTTGAAACCTAGTTGCCTGATTCTTAAAAACCCTGGCGTTAGGGTGCAGTCTAACACCGATGAAACACAAACATTCCTCTAGTTCTTTAATGCTTCCTACCCCCAACTCTCATGACCCCAGTTCTGTCTTACAAATCCAGTTGGACCGGAGCATGTACCGGTAAGAGTTCTCGACACAGAATCCTGGACAGATAAACCCCTTAAGAACAGTAATGGGAGCGGTGATACCATGAGGGTAGGGGGAAAGGTGGAAGGAGAAGGGGGAGAAAGGGGGGAAATGATCTCAATGATCTATGTATTAACAGCCCCCCCCACTCCAGGGACGAACAACAGAAATGTGGATGAAGGGAGACACCGGATGGTGTAAGATATGAAATAATAATTGGTAATTGATCAAGGGTTCATGAGGGTGGGAGAGTGGGGGAGGGAGGGGGACAAAGGAGGAGCTGATACCAAAGGCATAGAAAGAAAATGTTTTGAAAATGATGGCAACATATGCACAAATGTGCTTGCTACAATTGATGTATGGATTGCTTTAAGAACTGTAAGCGCCCCCAATAAAATGATTTATAAAATATCAACAACAACAAAACAATCCTGGCATTATGGTTAGACACACCATGGCTGACCCTCCTCAGGCACGCATGTTACTCTTCCAAGTTCGCTTCAGGGTCTGTCAGCTGGGATCGTTGTACAGACTTCGCGTTTGCTGTTCCATGTGAGGGGCAGGGATAATGCATGTCCTGTTCTTAGCACATAATGATGCTCCCTCGTGAACTCTGGATATTTCAGTCCAATCACCAGCAATAGACACTGACAACCAACACTGAAGCCAAGGGTTAACTGAAAGAGTTACAAACTATGAGGTCTTCATGTTTTAATCAATGGCTATAACTTTAGACAACTGGGCATCTCAAAAACAAAACTCACTGCCATCGAGGGATTCTGACTCATAGTGACCCTCTGAGTAGAGGAGGGCAGGAATGTCCCCGTGGGTTTCTGACACTGTGACTTTTCACAGAAGTACACAGTCCCATCTTTCTCCCGAGGAGTACCCAGTGGTTTCGAACTGCTGACCTTGTAAGTTAACAGTCCAGTGCATAACTACGACACCACGAGGCCCAAAAAACAACCAGCAAGGAAAAAAAAAAAACAACAACCAAGTACACACACAACGAAAGAAAAACCTCACATCTCTTTGTGACATTTATCAGACAGCACAAACATGGCTCTCAGTCTCAAGAAATGGGCTTTACAAGACATTGATCTTCAACCTTGTCTTCTTCATCCATATGCCTTTATAGCCCTATTAGTATGTCTGACTGGAGGCGCAATGTGGATTTTCTTGCAAACCCAATTTAGGTCAGTTGTTTCCTGTTCCAGGGGAGGACCTGGGCCGCCTGGGGCACTGCAAGCAACAGTCAGTTGCAGCCAGCCTGCACAGGCCACCCAGGCTCCTGCGTTTCCCTGGCCCTCTGCACGAGGGCCTTCCACCTCAACTCAGTCATGGAAACGTCAGGTTCAGGGAAGCCAGCAACTCAAACTCCAAAAGACACCAGACATTTAAAAAGTCCCGAGGCCAGTGGCTGGGGGGAAATTCAGCAACTTCCGCTATCCAACAAAGGCTCAGGTAGTTTGCCTCCAGGAGCTGACTCAGGCATCGTTTCAGAAAACCTGCCTCAGAAAGCTGCTCTCTCCTGCTTGAACTTGTATTTGCATTTCATGTTGGATCCTACTCTAGGGGGTACAACCCACACAGCGAGGAAGAGCAGTTTCCTTTGGGTCCCGTTCCAAATACTCGTAATCACAAGGGCTGGCGTTTAATCTATGATTCACACGATGATTATAGACAGACGGTGCCAAAGTCAACATTGACGGGTGAAACCTGCCACATGGATTGTTCCCCAGCTTTCTATGGAAGATGCAGGATGCAGTTCGTGTACCACTCTGTTCAGTATTACCGAGACCCTAACTGCTGTATCCCTGGGCCTCCCCCTCCCCAACTCCTACTCCAGCAGTCACCGAATCTCATGAAATGACTCAGCACAGGAAGCATAGCGATTAGGTTTATGACATTGGTGGCAACAAGATAAAACCATTCTTTTTTATGTAGAGATTTTCTTATTAAAAATGATGCCCAAAGGAGCCTTTGTCAGTTTAGTTAGGGGCGGGGCTGCTGGATGTAATTTCTGTTAGGTAAAAACCCACCACCCACTGTAGCCGAATGGATTCCAAGTCCCAGAGGAGACGGGCTCCCTCGGGCTCCAAGCCTGTGTCTCTGTGAAAGCAGCTGGCTGCAGCGGTCACCTGTAGGCAAGGGCCTTCTCGTGAGTGCACGCACATGCACACGCACACACAACACACACACACAACTGTCGAGTAATACCTTAGATCCAAACAGACCGTTCCTCAGAAACGAAAGTCTACGGTACAAAGAGGAGCAAAGTTCCCAGCCCTGGCCTTGGAGACGGAAGGCCGCCTAGCCCACTGTCTTCACTGTACCCAACTGGGGCACGCCTAGGAGAGTTAGAGGATTACAGCCAAGCTGTGTCTGACATGCAGTTAGATCGACATTATGGAACCTGCTCTTCCACATTACATACGGAAAACTACGAAGGACAAAAAAGAGGACAGGGAACAAATCTCCAAGGGTGAAATGTCCACATTTATTTCTCGTCTATGTGCATAGAAAATGGCAGTGAAGTGTCCTATGTAAGAGGCAGGGAATGGGCATGGCACAGCGGAAAGCAGACTGGACTTTGTGCTTCAGCAGTTCACTGCTCATCTTGAAAACAAAGGATGCTGCCGGTGGTTCTACTTGCTAACGCTTCCTCGGGTTTCCCACGTGTGTTGTAAGCCGTCACTGTCTCCAACTCTCTTCAAACGACACACTGCATTACAAATGATGGCACTTAACCAATGTGGCATTTCCATATGTACACCAACCGAAGAAATTTACAAGACATAATAGCATACAATCTTGACATTTAGTAATAGCAATAAAACATGTAGGGCATCCATTTAATTTTTTTTCTGTACAAACTATCAGAACATAACTTTATTCACATTAAAAAAATCATCTTTAATTTGATTTGACCTACACATCCCCCATCTCATTTCACCCATTTCTCAAGCCTCTCATCACGTACGTCGCCCACACCTTCACCAGACTACAGAATCTACAAGTAGTTACACCTAACGTCTAAATAGAAGGTAGAAAGTCCTCTCTCCCAAAGATTCCCTCACTTCCCTGATAATTCCTCAAAAAAGAAAATAAAGAAACATTTGCTCTTCACTCCTTCCTTTCATTTCACGTTCACGGTCACCATCGACTCAGCAAGATGGGCTTCCCATCGCAATCCAAACAATGGTCCAGAGCGTCCCTCTCCCGGCACGTCGATGCTACACCCACGAGTCTGGGGACCCTGGGTACTGTTCGGCTCTGTAAGAAGGTTGTTTAGTGGAGTAAAAGTCTACGTAATTGGTGGTCGACTTCAGTCCATACTGTGAGGAGTAATCAGTAGACGCTGGGAAGTGGACACGGTCGTCAAAATAAGGATCTTCATAGCTATGAGGAGACTGTAAGTACAATCGGTATGCATCAAAGTTCTTTCTGCTGGGGTCATCCTGCGTGTAACACAACTGCTGATGCTGTTGACAAAACGAGACACCAACGTAAATGAAACAAGCGTTCAAAGAAAATAAACGTGTGCGTCCTGCTTCACATTTTTAAAGCAATATGTGCTATGTAAGGACTTTGGAGGTAAAGGCTGTTTCTGGTGAACACATGCTTGCTAGTGGACCTGCACCTCTACAAGGCGGGCTGTCCAGGTGCAAACCGGGCCCCAGGGGAGCTCCAGACCTCAGAAGCAGGTGGGCCTGGCTGCTCCTCTCCTTAGTAGCAGGGGCCCTCTCTGTGCTGTGCAGAGGGCCCGCATCAACAGAACCATGTGCCTGAGTTTTGCCCTGTGCCACAGGGCAAGAGTTCAGAGAACTATGTGGCTTGGTGAACAACAGGGGCACGCTGGACGCGCTGCTCTGAGCTGAGACTATTAAAGGAATAAGCCATCCCAGGCTGGCAGTCAACCACAAGCAGCATGTGAGCACACAGTCCTGGACTGGACCTCTGGGACTAAGCGAGACCTCCTGCAGGAAAGGCTTCTGGAGCCGGAGCTCCCACATGGAGCTAAGCTGTGAGGAAGGCGAGTGGACACCCCCAGAAGGGCCCTGGCCTCCTGTCCTCTTTGTGTGCAGCCCGACCTCCGAGCGCCTCCCAATTTCCTCAAACGTCTCTGGCGGGAAACTGTCATGGTGCTCACATTTTCCTTCTCTGACCACACCCGTCTTCCCACTTTGTAAAGGGTCACAAAGTTGTCTGCAGTATGGTCCACAGCTAAACACATTCTAAGGAAAATTTATAATGTAAAGGAACAAAATTCCTTTAACGTTAGATTGGTGGGTCTGAGGTTATTTTGCCTGACTAGGAAAAAACAGCAAACCTATAGTCGAGTCATGACAACTTTTCCCTTCGGGCCACAGAAAACAGGGAACAGAGGGAGGTCTTAGGAGACCCAGCTGAAGGGCAGGACAAACAAACTCCAAACTTGGTGCCATCGGGGCGATTCCGCTCGTGGAGATCTTAAGAGGGCTGGGTCGAGCTGCCCTGGTGGGTTTCCGAGACAGTAAGTCATTACGGGAGTAGAAAGCCGTATCTTCTCCCTGAGGAGTGGCTGGTGGTTTGGAACTGCTGACCCCAATGTGTGGCCATCACACCACCAGGGCTTGCCAACAGGCAGGATTCACCTTCTTTTGTGGAACCCTTCTTGCTCAGGTTGTATCAAGGTGACTGACCCACGAAGGCAGAGGCGTGAGTGTGCTGATACAACCACCAGCCCACATTCAGAGAAAAAGTGGGGCCCAGCCAGGTGGGAGGGGAGTCTCCCTTGAGCTCCGGGAGGAACGGAGACCTGGCTGTGGGCTCACTGCTTTATAACCGGGCGAGAGTCATGGAGGTGGCGATCGCAGCAGCCAAAGGAGAGACCCGTGAGACGAGAAAAAGAAAGGTGTTTACCCGCCTTTCCCACACAGAGGCTGGGAGGAATTTTCAGTTTTAACGGAAAAGAGAGCTGTAAAGGGAATTGTTGGGCAAGGTAGTCTCAGCAGTACCGATTCGGACACTCCCCGACCTCGGGCTACCGTGGAAGTGACTTGCTGAACCCACAGACGAGTGTCCCGGGAGCAAAGTGCCCCTGGGAAAGCTGTGCCCCGAGAGTGGGCACGGACCCTCATGGCGCCCCTCCCTGCTAATGGCCCTTCTGCCCAATGACATCACAAATTCACCTGTAGCCGTCTATTTTGTTCTCTTGCTGGTGAGGAATAGGAACTCATGTAAATTGGTGAAGGTTTGCTGGAGCCTGTAAGAAAATATTTTATGATGTTAAAATGTGTGATCATAACTCTGTCCAATTAGGCTTCGTGGTCCCTGCACTGGACGGCCGAGTCCCTACTGGCCCGGCATCCCTGGATCTAGCCTGGCACTGCAGACTGTGAGGCCGTGGCCCGGCATCCCTGGATCTAGCCTGGCACTGCTCACTGCAGGGCAATTCACCAAAACAACAAACTGACTGCCATGGAGTCCATTCTGACTCCTATCGACCCCACAGGGTGTCAGTCTCTACAGGCACTGATGGCCTCATCCTTCTCTCACGGAGCGGCTGGTGGGCTTGAACTGCTGACCTTAGGTTAGCAGTACAAGGTGTAACCCATTACATCACCAGAGCAACCAGAGCTAGTGAAATGGCAAAGTCAGCTGTAGGAGTGCTTCGCACACAAAACGTTTCTTTCTTAGGCGTGGTTTCATCGTGGGGAACGGCTGCTGGCCATCCTTTTCATCACAAACCGCCGTCTGGGGACTGCTGCTGCCCCTCGGCCGAGCGTCCAGGCCACAGCACAGGGCAGGGAAAGGGCCAATGAAGGAAGGCGCGACTCTCCAGAGCCCCAGGTTTCGGAGGGGCAGCACAGGCATGGTCAGGCCGAGGGGCCACAGCCATGTTGAGCCAGGTGGTAGACAAAAACAACTTGGAAATATGACCAGCGTCGCCCAGGGCCGCTACAGGCGCTTGATGGTGCACTGGTTAGCTGCTTTGATTGTGAAGGCTCATGAAGGGTTCTGTGTTTTTTTTTAAATGAGGAAAGAGGCACGTACTTGAGGCAGATTCGTTTACTGATGTCAGGGAAGGAGCTACAGCAGGGCATGTAGAGTAAAGCACATGCCTTTTCAAAACAAAGCAGGCTGCTGTCGAGTCAGACAGAGCCACTGCACACGCCTGTGTGCGTCCTTGCAGAGCTCCGTGTCTGAAATGTAGCCTCTGCAATTTCCGAGCTATCAATTGCCACAGCAACAATGGTCGATGCGTAAACAGTCCTGTGACATCACCGTTTCAAAGACAACCGCACATCTGAGACTGCTCCCTCTGCAGTAGTTAAATTACCACCACCTTTTATTTATTTCGTGCTAATAAATAGGTTCATGGGGGGAGGCGGTGCCTACTGCCTTGTTGAAGTCTGCTGTAGCTATGATGGGTGAGATCTGAGAGTGGGGACAAGGGGGGTCTCGGGCACCCCTGGGGCTGGCATCCTTTGAATACATTACAGGCAGTACCTCGGGGACGCTGCCGGACAGCGCCAGACCTCCGCAGGAATGCAAATGGCATGGTTACGAAGCAAGCCGCAGGTCTCTTTTGGTTTCCCAGCATAGATAAAACCTATGTGTACACTACATTGTCATCTAGTAAGTGTGCAATAACCACTGTGAAAACGCTGGAAATACCCAGAGAATTACCCAAGTGTGACTCTAAGTGAGAGCACGCCGTTGGGGAAAATAGCATGAGAGACGTGCTCGACCTGGGGCTGCCGGGGCCTTCTCGATCACAGAGGCAGCCTCTGCACCGTCGGTGCCACAGGTGCACAGCCTTCCGACTAGAACACAGAAGTGGGAGCGGTACGCAAGCCTGCCGTTGTTGTGAAAAAGATAACCCGTGTGAGAAGCAGATATGTTGCTCTTCATGCAAACTCTTTCAGGAAAACAAATGCAGCCGATCTGGGGGCTCAGGCTTCCACGGGGGAATAGGCCAGTCGAGGGGCTGCAGCCGCCGCACACACGGGATCCGTGGAGCTGCTGTTCCGTCTGGACAGGGGGAGCGGCTGAGCGGCAGCCTGGGCTCCGTTCTCGCTTGGACAGCCCGGTGCGGTGAAGCGGAGCCCCGCTCGGGGTGCCTGCGTGTTCCAGAGCAGAACTGCGCTCTCCGGGCCTTTCACTGGCTGCCCCTTTGGGACAGGATGGCCAGGCCTGCCTTTGGTGGGACCTCTGGGTGGGCTAGAACCTCCCACCTTTCCCTGGGCTGGCCAACAGGGCACTGTTTGCTACACCTAAGGGTTCCTCGCATTTGGACACAGCCCCCTTTCCATCTGTGACCCCCCCCCATACCACAACACCGGCTTGTCTTACTGAAAGCATGTGGAAAAGACAGCAGGCCCGGAGGTAGGGCACGGGGAGACGAGCACCGGGTTGGCCGTGGGGGGAAAGACATGATGTCTCACCAGGCAGGGGCTACCTCCCAGGCGACTGGACCGGCACCAGGAAGCACGGCGTGTGGATACCACATCATACACATGGCTGGGGTCTTACCAGGGTACAGGCCTTTATGGGCGGCATCCCCTTGGCTATTGTAATACTGCATAGGTGGCTGGGTCCTATCGTATTCAGAGCGAGGGTCTCTGATTCCTAACAGTGCTGGTGAGGAAGAGGTGCTGCCGACTGAGGAGAGGCAAGAGGAGGAGAGAGAAATGAGAAGAAAGATAAATCAGATCAATGCCTGTGGAAAATGCCCACCAGAAAAACAAAGACCACTGATTAGAAATGTCACAGCAGTGGGCGCTGGAAAGGTAGACCGCAGAGGTGGAGAGCAGCCAGACCAAGCCCCTGTGAATGCACCTGTGGCCACCCAAGTCAGCGCCTGCGCCCACGAGCAAGCTGCCCACTTAGGCAAGGGTACCCCGGAACCACACAGGCGGCCGGGCCACCGTGCGTGGGTCGTCGTGACAAAGGTGGCCTTGGAAACCCACTTTCTTGCCACGCAAGAGTTCGACTGGCTATTTTATGATCTCAGCTTAGGTACTTATTAAAGAATCCATTATCCGCTATGTATAGCTCTTCCAACTAGATATTTTATGGTCTGTTTTGATTTCTAATTATTTCAAGAATATCTGCATCCCTCAATGTGTCTGGATAAGACTGCCCAATCATAAAATTTCTAATTCTTTTTATGGTGACCAGCTGTCAGGGAAATTATGTAAGTAAGCCAGTAATCCTGGCTGATCAAAAAGCCCGCAGGGCTGAGAGGCTCCAGCCTTCCCACACCACCACATCTTAAAAAATCATTCCCGCTTGAGCTAAACATGTAATAATAACATATCTATCTATGAATATCCTTTTGGACATTTTCCCTCCCAAGAGAGGGAGAATAGAAACACTGAAACTAATTTTTTTTCCTCACTGAAAAGCAATCTTAAAGCTCACTGTCACGGAGTCAACGCGGCTGCGGAGTGACCCTGTAGGACAGGGCAGCATGGCCCCCGTGGGTTTCAGAGACTGTAACTCTTGACTGAAGTAGGAAGCAAGTCTCTCTCCTGCGGAGCAGCTGGTGGTTTCAAATTGCCGACCTTGTAGTCAGCAGCCCAACCTGTAACCGCTATGCCACCAGGGTGCCTACATTCATTTTGCCTGTACTGAGGTCAACTATAAATGAGAATGGCCACTCAGCCCCTTGAGATACCTGCAGGGAGTGTTCTCCACACCGTGGCCCCAGAGGTGCTGCACACATTGGTGCTTTCAGGGAAAGACTAACTCAGGGATATTTTAAAGTCACTTCACTCACCATTGGGGTTGCTCCATGTTTAATGTGGGGAGCACGTATGGGCAGTATGGAGGTACTACTCACCTTGTTTACATCCTAGAACGTAGCAGGACAGAAGACAAAGCTGTCTGCTCCACTCCCTACCACATCTTCCCCCCCACCCCTGCCACCCCCATCACACCAACAAAGGATTCTACACTAGTGCCAAAGGGATGTATCAGTCTAGAATAACTGGAGACATCAAGTATAAAACAATACCCTGTTTTTGGCCCAAATACCAACAAGTATCTAGGAACATGGGCAGGGGCTGGTCAGCACTGCTCTGGGTGCATCAGGTCCTGAAATCATGGCTTAGCTGTCTGAAAACATGCTTTTGCCAGTACAGGTGCCTTCTGTTAAGCGGCCAAGGCTCTGTTTCCTCTGGCATCTCCAGCCCTGATTTCCTATAGGATTCAGGTATTTTCAGTTAAGGAGACAGCCTGAGGCTCCTCCTGGGACCTCAGCAAGAATGTTGGGGGTTAAAAAAAAAGGGAACAGATCTCTTTTAAGAAAACAACTCCCAATTTAAAAGCTAAAATATTAATATGCACCATAAGAAAATATATATATTTAAACCCTGAGATCAAGGGGTGCCATCCAATTACTTGGCCAAAACACTGGTCTTTTGGGCCACACTTATCCACATGAAGAATAAGACTGCCAGCTACAGTACAGATGAATACAGCAGACGATACCAAGAGGTAGGGATGGTGATTGAAGGCCGAGTGAAAATAAGGTCCTTACAACTTTCCCTGCTTCATTTATTAAGAATTAAACTCATAGGATAGTTCTTGGCTTGGTAGCACTTCATCCTTTCAAGAAAAAGGTAAAAAGAAGTCTAGGTCTCAAGTCGGATTTTCTTTCTTTCCACCAAGAAAGAAAACGGAAACAGAGCGAGGGTCTCAATTCCCAATGTAAAATCCAAGGGGATCCACACGGACCCATCCCTAAGGCCTGTACCTATGGGTTCTGAAGGCGGCCAGGTTTAATTGGTGTGAAGAAGCAAGCAGAGGTTACAGAGCATTCTCCCGTGCTGCGGGGTCCAAAGACTGAGCCCCATAAACGCTGTTTCTAGGAGTGTTCACCAGGAGAGCTGACACACCACTTTAAAGGACATTCTAAATTTATGCCCACTTGTTCTCACAGCTCTATGGAAAGTAACATGCACAGCAACCACTGAAGTGGCGCCCCCTACGGGTCCAGTGAGGGCAATCTCTTCAATCCCAAGTGCCACCATTGCATTCGGAGAGGAACAGATGTTAATAACTGCAAACTTTTGGGAGAAGCACCTTCCTGTCCGGCCAAGAGCCTTTCACATCTGTGGTACCCCTGAAGGTCAAAACACCTTTTCTAACAATTTCTTGGACTTGAGCTCAGGGGCAATCCTACCCCTTCCCACCCCGCCTGTGTCTACTGTGCTTGAGGAAGGGCCCTGTGACACACAGGGTTAATAGAAGCTGCTCAGTGGGGGCCCCAACTCACTTCAAGTGACATTAGGGCACACGCCATACCTGCCACACCTTAGACAGCCTCTATGCAAAACCTGGAGCTCCTTAAAGTGTGATCCTCCACAATCCTGCACATAGATTCGCGGCCCCTCCTCCCACCTGGTGAGGCAGACTCTCAGGACGAGGGCCCTGGGTTACGCTTATGCCCTTTGGCTGGTGTAAATTTGTACCGGCTTTAAGATCGATGGAGGAAAGTAGGTTTGCTGTCTACAATATCGTTAATAATCCCCATAAAGAAGGCTCTTGCTTGATGGGCAAATTTACACACCTCCTGCCCCCTCCCCCCACAGGGTTTGGGGTGGACAGGCTCAATCAGTGCGCGCTCCGTCTTCTCTGGCTGGGAAACCATGCTGTGTCACACAAAAGTTCTCAGGGGAGAGTGACGTTTACCCACTGACCTGACTGCATGACGGGTGACATCTGTTGGTTGGTGGTAGACAGGGAAGGATGCGATTTGAATCGGTCTCGCTCGAGTGTCGACACAGGTGTAATAAAATGGTTCTGATTCCACCCATCCTGTGGAGTTACAAGAGAAAAAGGGAATCTCTCACAATGAATAATGGCATTCCATTACAATACATGATTATGAATGCATGCTCCCAGGAATGCTAATTGTGCCGGAGCTATTCTTGTACATTACCTTCTTATAAATGCTCCGGAGGTCCCGGTATTGCCACAATGTATTCAAGACCTGGGCTGCGGCCTTCACCACTTTTAGAGACGACCTAGGGAAAGAGGGGGGCTGTAGTGAATGCGAGTGGCCAACCCCAGGCTCCCAGTTAGGAGAGCCAGGCTGCAAACCAGCGGCCAAGAGGCCTTCTCTCTGGGGACCACAGGGCCTGGGGGGCTGCCTGGAAAAGAACACCAGAGAACAAGGTGCGCTGGGAGCCAAGCTCACGCAGAGCTGGCCAGACTGTGGCCACCAGGCACCCTGCTGTGTGGAGGAGCTGAGCCGAGCCCTAGCCCTCTAAGTGGAGGACTGTTTTCAGGGGCCACCCCCAGCCTCCCTGCCCCCCAATGGTCACCTTTTTAAAAAAATTGTTTTATTAGGGGCTCATACAACTCATCGCAATCCATACATACATCAATTGTGTAAAGCACATTTGTACATTCA
>NW_022103900.1:16921272-16923380 GCF_000313985.2 Echinops telfairi
GAGTCTCTAATCCTAGTGGTGGCACTTCCCCAGCCACTTCCACTCCCACCTCACACACATCCAACTTCCTCTTCTCAGCGACCCAATCGTGACTGGTCACAGGCACAATCGGGTAAAACCACTCCACCGGGAACCTTCCTAAATTTTAAGTTTTCACAAAGGTCTGGGGAGTAAGACAATACACCACCATACCAAGAAATGACTGCTGATGAAATTCTGGGCATCCAAGGCAGCCTCTGGAGGGTAGACTTTGGGGGGTGGTGCCCTCCTATCTAATAGCACCCCATTCTCAACTGGGGCTTGATATCTCTACTGATGTTTACCTGCTTGCCTCCAAGTGGGAGGCAGCTGAAACAGAGGCATGAAAGGCACACCAGGCCTGCTTCTGGGGACAGGATCTGTGGCACGTGTCCAGTGCACTCCTTGGTACAAAGAATGAGGCCAGGTATCTTTGGTGTACAGTTCATGATGAGACGAAGCCCGACGTGGGAGAAAAGGACGGAAGGGCCTCTGCTTCATGACGTTTTCAAGAGGGTTATGGAGTCTCATCTCCTACTTCTCTCTTCCCATCTTCTCTTAAACCCATGCCCTTGTTCGCTGAGATGCAAAGGTGTAATGCCCTCTCCCCTAAGCACTGGACCCAGGCATGCCTTACCCCCCCAGTGTGCTGCATCATCATTTGGTGCACTATGTCTTCCAGGGAATGCAGGATCCCTGAGGGGCGGGGGTGGGGGGTGGGGTTGTATTGGTTTGCCTACTGCTGCAGCCGGCATCTCGAACAGTGCCTGGCACACAGCAGAGGCAATAAATACTCGGCGAATAAAAAGGAAGGGAAATGTGCGGATTCCGAAGCGGGCCTGGTCCAGAGCTTTTCAAATCTTGTCAGGTGGGCCACGTGCAAATGGTAACAGCACCAATTAGGCATTTCTTCAGGTTTTTGGTATGCTCTTCAACAATGAAGGCTACTTACATGAGAATTCAGAGCATCCACGGGGGATCCCTGTTATCTCAGGGGGAGAAGGAAGAGCCAGTAGAATTGACCTATAGCTTAATATTTCCTTAGAAATAAAAAGAGGGGACTATGTACATCCATTATTATCAACACACACACACACACACACACACACACACACACACACGAAAAAGCGAACTTAAAGAAAATATGGTTCGATATTCACACATGTGGTTTCTCAGGGGTGGGCTAAGAATAGAGGTGTTTGCCAAATTATTACTGTATCTTAGAGATTCCTCAAGGAGTATTAACTAAACGACTAGATGAGACCCAATGTGAGGTCTAGTACTGTCTTTCAGCCAATTTAATATTGATTACCCATCGACTCTGGCCAGGCAACGTTTAAGATGCTGGAGGAACAGCAGGGAACAAAACAGGCAAGGGTCTGCTTTGGGGAAGCAGGAACCACGCAAGGGAAAATACACCAGTACTGTACCAGTCAGAAATCCGAGAGTGCAGGAGAACAAGGAAGGGGAGGGGTGGGAGGAGGAGCCAGTGTGCCACGGGTCTCAGGGTTTGGGAGGAGGCACAGCACGTCTCTGCACACCACTTCTTGAGGGATTCTCTGATTGGGCACAGTCAAATTTCTAGTCATTGCTATAACTCTGTCACAAAAACACTCCTATTTTTCCACAAGTCCTCTAATCCCGATTTCTGCTGCTCAGCGATGAAGTATCATCTAGAAGCAAAGAGAGCTCGTGATGTGAGCCTGGGCTGTGTCCTGAGGCCGCCCTGCAGCCCTGGCTGCCAGCGGGGCTCGGAATGCTCCCTGGGCACCCAGCGGAGAAAACAAGCCCACAACGAGCATTTGCGTAGTTCTCGCGGGTCAGGCCCTCAGGCGGATAGAGCCGAGGGCACACGGGAAAAGGCACAGCCCCATCTCCCATCAGTGCATTTTGGCCAGAGGAAACCACCACAGCGAATGAGCTGTAAGAGACAAAACAGTAGGAGTAGCTGGTGCAAGAAATTAAGCACCAGAAAAGGAGCTGCCTGCCAAAAACGCCTCGCTCAGCACAACAGGTTTCACTGCTGGAGACCGGTGCTTACTTATCAGCTTGTAAGAAAGGCAGAAACAGATCCTCCCCAGCATGAAACG
>NW_022103900.1:16923909-16935958 GCF_000313985.2 Echinops telfairi
CCAGAAGTCAGCCAGTGCCCCAGACTAGGAATGCCAGTCAAGCTGCTTTAGCTCAGCCATGTTCAATAACAGGGACGTAAAGGAAATGTAATGAAGTTTACTCTTCATCGCATTCCTACAAGTCACAAACGACGGTGCACCTGATCCAAGCCATAGGGTTTCAACCATCTCATATTGTGAAAGTGGGACATTGAACACAGACTGAAGAAGAACCGATGTGTTTGAGCTATGGTGCTAGGGAAGAACACGGAAAGACCCACGGACTGTCGGAAGGACAAAGGGGTCTGTCTTGGAAGAAGTAGGGTCCGAATGCTCCTTAGAAGCAAGAACGGGAAGACTTGGACATGCCATCAGCAGAAAGCAGTCCTGCAGAAGGACACCGTGCTTGGTGAAGGAGACGGGTAGCGACCTTCGACAAGGTGGACTGACCCAGTGGTCGCCACAAGGGGCTCAAACTAACCATGGTTGTGGGGACGGCCCAGGGCTGGGCAGGGTTTCATTCTGCTACACACGGAGTCGCTGTCAGTCAAAGCTGACTGGACGGCAACTAACAACTACACGGGCCACAGATGCCATGAGCCCCTCCCGTTTTAAAACGTCTTGTTGGATTTGGACCAAGTAAAGTTACCAAATAACAATGCTCATCAAATCTTTCAGGACTCGGTGTGAGCTGGGTACAGTTACAAAATTTACCGAGCTGTGGGCATGCGGACCACAGCCAGTGTGATGTTATGGATATAGCCACATCCTAGTTTCTTTAACACAGTGGTTCTCAACTTTCCTAATGCCGTGACCCTTTCGTACAGTTCATGTTGTGGTGACCCCCAACCATAAAATTATTTTCGTTGCTACTTCATACCTGTAATTTTGCTACTGTTATTAATCTGGTGACCTCTGTGAAAGGGTCGTTAGACCCCCCAGGGCTGGGAGGTGCTGCTTTAAAAGAAACAGAAGCAGCATTTTGTTATTAAAAAATATGGCTATGCTATCACTTAGGAGTAATGCAATAATAATAAAGTTCTTGAGAAGACATGACTGGGAGGAGTACCTTAAATATTGAAGCATTTTATTATAGAAACTCTATTTCTCTTACTCCTCTCCAGAGAAAGATTCTCTCTAGCTTTATCAGTTTCAATTACCAACTGACAAACTGGAATAATTACACTACAAACAAAAGGAATTAACACAAGCTCAAGTAAATATTATCTTAGTGCCTCTCCCCCTGGCCCCCATGCTAATAATTGAGTGGATGGTAAATGGGTTTTTATTAAAGAGCTCTTTATACACAATGGCGAGCAGGAGGAGACAAGCCCTGACAACATGCCTACATAATTGACAGCATGTGTCCACAGGGAGACTCTGGCAGAGCACAGCCAACACTACCATGCAGCGCAGAGAGCAGCTGATGCCCCGGTAAGGACAGAAGGCCGAGGTGGAATTGGGAAAGAGACGGTCTGCTAGATGAACTGTGTTTCCCTGCCCCAAATATATGGCCACCCGGTGAGCCCAGGATTTTCAGTACATGTAATTCTCTTCCATTTTGCCACCTGATGTAATAATTCTATGTGGCATATATCCCAACTTCTAGGATGTTAATGCGGCTAGATGTAATCAACAGGATTAGAGTGTATCGTAAATCAATCTCTTTTGAGATATAAAAGAGATGAACTAAGTGAACAGAGCTTAGAGGCACTTACGACCACCAAGAAAGAAGTGGACATGGATCCAAGTCCTTTAGCTACACGGTCCCCGCACTGGAAGTGTGCTACACGCAGGAACGAGTGATGCCAATACACACGGCGAGACCCACGGAACCCTAGGCCCACAGATGTGGAAAGGAGGCCAGGAGCAGGCAGAGAGAAAACTTCTAGCCTCCTAAACTGTGAGAGAATGAATTGCTTTTGGTTAGTAGCACTAGGTAACTAAGACAGATGATGAGTTAAAAGCAAACAAAGCAAGCTGATTGCCGTCCTGCTGACTCTGACTTGCGGAGCGCCTACGTGCCACAGAGCAGAACTACTCCATCAGGGTGGTGAGGCTGTGATCTTCCATGGAGCAGATCGCCGACCTTCCTTTCTTCTAAGGGGGCTAGCGAGCGGTTCACTGTCAGCCTTTGGAGTAGCAATCCATTGCAAACTGCTCGTGCCACCCCGAGACCTGGGCTGGAAAGTCAGCGCCGCGATTGTTAGGACTTTGGAATGACCAAAAGGTGTTTTGCTGAGGCAGTTCACTCTGCTGGTGGTGCCCACGGCACCTGTAGCTGCAGACAGGTGGGCTGGTCCAGGCTGACTACTCACCAACAAAAACTGCACACCCCTGATCCTATAGTCTTGGGGCACAGCTCCAGTGCCAGTCAGGAATTGGTAGCACTGGCCCTGCTCCTTCTATACCACCTGGTATCTTTTTTCTAGTTGTAGAAGGGCAAGCCAAATTAAGAACCTCCAAATTTCACATGCTTCTCAAGAGAAATCAAGTGCCTGGAGAAATCATTACAAAACAACAACTCCTTAGGGCCCTGAAGAATTTCTCTCAGAAAATTGTGGGCACTAAGAGTGGTAACACGTCAACAGGAAGTGGGATAGGACCCTGTCCTCTCCACAGGGGAAGCTCTGGCTCAAAGGGACACTGTGTTCAGACCAGACATGGAGTTCAGCTTTATTTGGGGGCAGACTCTGTGTCCGGACTGGGTGACAGGCCCGTGAGCCCCCACATTTACTTCTCACAGCAGTTCTCTGTGGGAAACCTCACTGCTTTCTCTTCTTCTTCCTCCAGTCTCCCCTCTCCGAGCTCATCTGACAGGAGCATTTTAGACAGGCTCAGGATATATTCACGCCAGTCCATATAATGCTTAAAAAAAACAAAACTTTTTATTATGAATTGCGGAAAGGCTGACAGAGCAGACCAATCATCAAGAGTTTGCATACATTACGTTTCATCTCACTGATTACAGTCCACTCAGTGTCTTATGACCCACACCATTTTGTCCCTGTGTTTCTGTTTCCGTTCTTCCTTCCTTCTGAATCCCCCTGAAGCTTGTTCTTGGGGAATGCTGCCCTTTCGCTCTGAAGGGCTGATGAATCTTAGGTGTGTGTACCCCACTATGGTGCCCACGTGCCTTTTAGTTTCACCCCTCTTCTGTCCTGCAGAGGGGAGAGACCGATAGCTGCGCCCTGGATGGTCATTCACAAGCTTTTAAGACCCGCGTCCCGCGTCCCTACTCACCAAAGCATGAGGCCAAATACTGCCTTTGTGGGTTATATTATGCCAGTTGACCTTGGTCCCCCCAAACTGTAAATTCATACACACGCTTGTCAAACCTCTTCCCTAAGCTGTCACCAGCATTTCCCCCATATACGGGTCACAGTAATGGGAACAGTGTGGCACTTGGCAGTTTTAAGGGAGTGCTTCATGCTGGCTAACCCATACTTAGGGCAGCAGACATCATTGGCACCCTTTCCAGGATGGGGTTGAGTAAGTGTTACCTTTCACTTTCGGTCTAGGGAGGGAACTGAGCCAAGGTGCGTTATATAGGCTGCCCAGGTAACAAAGACTGGGAGCAGATCTAGGGTTGAATCCAAGGTCTACATAAAGGTTATCAGTCTTTTCTCTATCTTCTGCGTGGGCTGAGACAATGCCTGGGACACTGGCAAGGCAAGCAAGCTGCGTAGAGTGCAAATTCAAGGAGGCACTCACTTTTAAGTGCATGCAAGTGCCAGTCCTACACGTGCAGAAACCTGAGAGTGGGTGCCTCCTTGACGTTCATGTGCTAGGGTTTCCTCCTCTGACTCTGCCTTGCTGCTCCGGGGTGGAAAGGGACTGGGGAAGGGATCTTTCTCACTCTTGGGTGGGCATTCCAAGGGGCTAGAGAGGGAAAAGTTACAAGTCATTAACGTGTACTCTGTTTTAATTGAGAACAGGGTCGTGTTAGTGAATTAGCAGATAGTAGTCTCAAAAACAGGGAGGGGAAACAAAGATTGTTTTGTAGCTCAGGAAGTTTAACTCTCTTTGGACAGAGAGACACAGACTCTCACGAGTGGTGTTGCACTGCAAACTACAAGCATTTCTTAACATGTCCCTTCTCTGAGCAATGCTTTAGCTAGTAAGCCTGCCTCCTGCTGAAAAACTTGGTCCCAAAGGAGCCAAGTACGCCACGCAATTGGGGACTAGGACTCCCTTGTTCATGGTTTTAAATGTCGTTTTATTTCTATTTAAAAAAAACAAAAACAAACAAAAAGCCCCAGACAGGACTGTCAACCCTGTAGTTACTGTCTCCTTATAACTCACTGCCATCGGGTCCATGCCAACTCACGTGACCTGTGTCCTCTCGCAGCGCGCCGTCTCATTAGGACTTACCTATGAGCTCCTTGTTGCGGACGTCGAGCGCCATGTTCCTCAAGGCGGTTGCCACGGAAGAAACGACTCTATCGTTATCCATTCTCAGGAGTTCCACAAGGATGGGGAGCCCTTTTTCTTTTCGGACCGCCGCCCGGATGTACGCTGCAAACTGGAGAGCAGAAGAAGGCCGTCAGTGGTACATAAAACAGAGGACCGTTTTTTGTGACGTAACTGCAGCCTTTGAAACAAACGAAAAAGAAGTGTGAAAACAGATGACTAGATTAGATGTTTTTCTTCCAATTGGAGATTAAAATCTGTGATGTCAGTAAAGAGAAAACCACAGTTTGGAAGAAAGGACAGGATGATTGATTTAGAAGCAAAAACCCCAAAGCCTGGAAATCTCAAGCTACCATCTGCCAGATATTTTTTTGTGCAGAAAGGAGAAGACAGTGATTACTTTCTACCTTAGCTACATAAACGTGATTAAGGAAAGATCATGTGTTGTCTTTGCAGTTGGCACCACGCCAGGTCCAGAGGCTTAAAATAGGCAGGCAGAGACAGTAACCGATCAGCACACATTAAAGGCAAGCCGGTGTCTGCCAAGACATTTTCCCCTCTAGCTTCCCTGCAACAAAATTTATATTTCAGCAACCTGTCAGAAAGATTGCTTGGGAAAAAACCCCTTGCCTCAGAAGAAAGGGAATTCTCCAGAAACACCAAGCATCGTAACTCATACACACTGATGGGAGAGTAAGTGTATCTGTGTGCAAAATACTTTCACATTCAAGATATGGGAGCTGATTATTCTATTTGACATCTAGCTGTCAAATCCTTTTATCATTATAAGGCACCTCTGGACAGTACAGCGAGCGTCTGTGAACTGGAAATGAGCTCCAAGTCAACAGTGAAACCCCCACCCCCACGCCACATCAGAAAACGGTCTGCAATCGCGTTAGGGGCTCTCATTGATGTGCTCGCCGGTGAAGATCAGATCGATTTTCAAAATTTAGGAGAATTGACACATGTTCGTAAGACATCTGATACTTTCCTGTTGTGGTCAAGTCCCAAGAACAAAGATCTCCCAGTCCTTCAGTGAACACTGAAGTATGTGCTATCTGTTGGGTATCTTATCTTAATAGTTCAAGTCCAAGGAAAAGACTCGTTTCAAAGGCCTGTTAAGGTCCTTTATATGAAACAGACTTTCCAACTCAAGTGAAATGGCTCAGTACAGCGGTGAAGTACACTAAGGTGGGTTTACCAACTCCCTTCCTGACCTGCACCAGAGCCACCTCCCTCCCTCCCACCTCCCCTGGGCGTCTCATCTCTTCCCTGGATCTCTGCGGTCAGCACTGTCCCCAAACAGCCCGACTTGATGGCACCTGTGGTTAGGATGATCTGGCTTTCTTAATGAGGGTCCTGTTTTTGATAAACTATTTCGTATGCTTTCCAAATCACTTAAACGTTTATATTTTAAATGAACTTACCAGCTAATTTTTTCATTCACTAAATGGCCCCAGAAATGAAAATCTAAAGAACCCTTAATCACCTCTACTGTAATTATTGTCTTTTTAAAAATTATCAAGTGATCCTCAGGTTAACAGCAGCTGAAAGTGAAGACGGGGGCTATTACAATAAGCATTTACATGTGTCGGGCCTGTCGTAGGTTCTCCTCATTTCTCACCTCATTCAATCCTCACCAGCATCTCCTGACCCAGTGACCAGAGTGCTGTTTAGACTCACTGATGCTCAGAACAGAGTAGAACTGCTCCTTATGGTTTCAGAGACTGTGAGTTTTCCTCCTGTGGAGTGGCTGGGGGGTTTGACCGCTGAACTCCAGGTTAGCAGTCCAATGCTTACCCACAGTGCCACGAAGGCTCTGTCAACCATTTTATATTAAGTTATTTTTTAAAAAAAACCAAGCTCTTCATATCATGAAGTATTTTTATACCTTCATTTCATGGAGGAGGAAACTGGGAACAGAGAGGCTATTGCTTCTAAGGTCCTCAAGAGAGACTGTCTGGCTTCAGAGTCGGTGCTTAGCCACTAAGCTGTAGAGTTTTAATTACGAAATAAAGGATAACCACTGTGACTTAGCATTAGTCCAAAACTAACTCAGCTTAGCAATGCTGTTCTTCATCATGGATAATAGAATTGCCACCAATTCTCTCTCATTTGGGGGAACGGTGATGAGGCTGGCAGCCAAAGAGAAAAAAACCAACCAAACAAACAGACATTAGATTTCTAATAAAATACACAGGAAATTTACAGAAGTTGGAACTATTTTTTAAAAGGAGTTCCTGGAATGTTGCTAGATAATGCTTAACAATTTTGAAAGAACTTATTTAAAAAACGGAAACGTCCTTCAACTGCTACCGGTGGGTAAAGAAGCAAAGAAGTCCCTAGAGGCTACGGAGATCTCAAAAGAAAAGATCGTGAAGGGTCTGCAGGATTGTCTGGAGCCGCTCCGTCTGTGCACAGTCCTGGGAAGAGAGGAGGGAGGCACCAGCGGCTCCTCTCTGCCCCTGGCAGTGCTGCTCGAGCTCCGGTGCGCCCCAGGCCCTCGTCCGTCATCTCTGGCCTCAGAACTGCACTGCATCCCAAATGGAATTCCGTTCTCCCGGTCTCTGCTCTGCCACAGAAGGGGACTGGCTGACGCTGCACATCAGACGTGCCATGCCACTCGTCTGCCTAAGCCCTTGGAGTGGCCCATCTCGCCTACAGCTCATCTTTCTGGGCCAGTAGCCTAGCTACCCGGGCTGCTCCTGACCTGCCCTCTAAGCTTCAGTGACCATGGCCCATGCTACCCTCTCCTCACCTCCTGGCCTCCTTCTGGTTTGGTTGCTGAGCCCAACCTAAGATTCTACTGCTGATTTCATGTCTTCCTGGAAGCTTCCCTCTGGGTAGCGCTCCTCCTTCAGAAGCTTTCTATCTCCCTGCACCTTTGCTGTAGCACACAGGTCCTGCGGTTCTGGCACAGTCCGGGCAATCCGCTTTTCTCACTAGCCTTCCAGTGAGTCAGGGAATAGGTCATGTTTATCTTTGGGCACCCAGAAACAACAGCTGCTCTCTCTCTCTCTAGTACCTACCCTTGGCCTAGACCATGTCTAAGCAACCGTGTTCGTTTCATAGCCCATCTGACTGGCTTCAAAGATCCCAAGAAGTGTGGACAAGTGGAGGATCTCCTACCTTCCAGTTGCCAGCAGAGAGGTTCTGGAGAGAGCCAGCAGAGCCTTCCAAGGTGGCTGGGTTCGAGCTTTCTGCTAGAAGAGTCAGATATGGTTTCACCACCGATGGATGCCACAGCATCTCAACCCCCTTTGGGGACTTAGACAGCCCTGGGATAGGACCAACTCCATCCCACTGAAAGACAAACCAAACAGCACACATGAAACGGAAGCAAATGGACACGAGAGGCAGTACTTGAACATCTCCATGTCTGGACTCAGATACAGGGGAATCTGTTTGCTGCCAAGTATGTGATTTCTTACACCCGAAACATGACACGTTAGTTTCAGGTCAAATAAAATGCTAACTTGATCCTCCTGTGGCGTCCTCTTTTTCTTCTTCTTCTTCTTCCCCCAGCAGCTTGGCTCCGAGTCTTTGCTGGGAGACTCTTTTCCTAGTAAGTCATCCAATTCGTTGAGCCCCAGCAGCCGGGCCTGAGGGACTTCCAGTTCCAGCCGATAGGACAGGTTCCTCAGGGTGCACACACAGTTCTCCACTGTCTGAAACCCAACACAGCGTATAATTAAAATCATTACAGCACATCAATGGAAAAGGCTTCTGTCTGACAGCTACTGATAATAAACAAATGGAGACGAGGAAATAACTATTTTTTACTTAAGGGGAGCGGAAAAAATATCTACAGAAAGAATTAAGATTCCAATTTTTCTGAGTACCCCTCAGACCAGGTGCACAATCATCTTTGTACATGTTTAGGTCTGGTTTTATGCTGATAAAATGTTCAATTGCTGAAAGATTACATGCTCAGTGTTTCTGCTGCAGGGCTGCTGCAGGGGCAGAAATGTGCCCAGGATGCCAGAACCTAACTACCTCCTGCTACTGTGGACCATCCATGTGACAAGAAGTGCCACCAGCTCTCTCCCTGGGGATAGCCCTACCCAGCTGCTAGCTCCTTCGCTCTCACAGCCCTCTCCTCCCTCTGTGGGATGCACTAGGATTCCTTGCTCTGTTGCATTCTGCCTTCTGAGTAGGATCTCTTCTTCCTTTAAAGGCCAACTGTCACTTCAACTCATTCTATTTGGATCCAAGTTCATGTTTGCCCAGCAATCTCCAGTTCAAGTGGCAGATCTTTTGGGTCAGTAGGGCTCGAGCAGGAACCTGGCTGTCACCTTGAAGCCCTCCTCCCCCTTATCCCTGAACTTATTACTCAGCAGCATCCATCCTTTTTGGCTCAGCTTCATCTTTTCGACCCGACATCTACTGGTGGCCTCTTCTAAGCCAACCCATCCTGACCACTGTGCTATTGAGTTCCTGAGACAGTTCCTCCTTCCCGATTCCTCTGCAGATTCCAGATCCTTGTCACGGTCGAGAAGTGCCGGGCGCGCTGCCCGTGCTAGCACAGGGAAGGAGAAAGTAAAGGGCTCCTGCTGGAACAGACCGACCAGCAGGGCAACGGAGGGGCATGATGAGGGCACAGGTTGGGGCTAACTAGAGGTGCATGAGAAAGGTGGGGCTAGGGTGGGAGGGGTGGACTACCAGTGGTGGTCATCAGAAGAGAGAGGTTGGAGGGAGTACCCTGCCTCAACCAAGAACTTTTATTCAGCAGATGCACAGATACAGATGAATTCAATTCTAGGAGTCGGGGATTCAGAATGGGAAGAAATAGCTACAGGGACTAAAGGCTCGAATGAACCTTGGAAATCACAGAGAGCCAGGTCCCTGCCACCCCATCTGGGCCCTGTTACAACATGGAGTCACTCCGTGTGAAGGTCCTAAAGCTATTTTTGAAAGGAGCCTGGTGAAATAATGATTGGATGTGAGGCCATGGTTCAAATCCACCAGATGCTCCTCAGGAGAAAGAGGAGGCTTTCTGCTGTTGTAACAATTCATAGCCTTCCAGAAAGATATGCTGAAGTTCTAACCCCTCTCAACTGTGAAAAGTAATCTTGTTTTGGAATAGGATCTTGCTATCAGCCAAAAGCAAGTTGCAGGCAAGTGCAATGGTTAAATGCTTGTCTGAAAATCAAAAGGTCAGTGGTTTGAACTCACCTCCCATTCTGAGAAGGAAAGTCCTGGCAGTTTGCTTCCCTAAGATTTACAGTTTGGGGAGCCTATGGGGCGATTTTACTTTGTCCGACAGGGTCACTATGAGGCGGAGTTGCTCTCGACAGCAATGCGCTTTTCAGTTAACAGGGGTCCCATCCGAGCGGTACCCTTATGAAAGAGAAGCAGCACAGGGAAGGCTGGTCCTGGGGAGATGCATCTGCAAGCCAGGGGATACCTGGATGCCAGAAACCGAGAGACGGGAAAGGACCATTCCCCATTGGCTTTTGGATAGAACGTGGCCTTGCTAGCACCCTGAATTCAGACTTCTGGCTCCCAGAATGGAGATACAAATTCTGTTGTCAAAACTCACCCACTTGGTTGCACTTTGCTAGGGCAGGGGACAATTGCAACATACATAGTGTAGCTCGGGGCAGCGCTGTCACCTGCTATCACGCCTCTCACAGGACCGACCAGCCAAGCACTGACCTTGCTGTCGTAATCAGATGTGTTCACACAGGTGTGGATCACGTACAACAGCGAGTCCACCAGGCCCTCACAGGATCGCATTTGCTTCCGGGCTTCCTCCCCCGCAGAGCTGAGGTTCCTAAATGGTGGAGACACACAGGAGCTGCTGAGATGAACAACTGACTCGCTGGCCACACTGCCTCACCTGGAAGGTCTACGACAATGGACAGCAGATGGCAGCCACCTCGATTTGGTTGGAGACGGCATTTTGGAAAGCCCATTGAATAGTCAGCTCCACAGTATGCACACACACGGAAGGGAACTGGCATTTGAAGGTTGCCCATCACAGCACCTAACAACGTCCAACCTTCTAATGCAATTATGCTGAGACCGGAGCTCTTTGTGCAAAAGGAGAAGCCGACAGTAACTACCTCACGGAGTTGCTGAGGAAGAACCGAGTTACCTCTCATAAGCAACCGGAACAGTGTCTACCACAAAGAAGCTGCACTTGGTAACTTTTACACTTGTTTGTCTCCCTTGCTGGGCTGCACACTGCTTATATAAGTCCCTAGGCCTCTTATGGGGTTTTGTATGTCTTAAGTGGTCATTACACGTTTCTCACATATCACTTCTTGTATAAACATCTCAAGTTAGCTATGGACACTTGTTTCTGCTATAGTTTTTCTCATTTTCCCTCCAGAAATAATCATCCCCAAAAATTGTCTTTGGTCTCAATCATATTTGAATATTTTATTTCCATTTGCCACCACAAGTTATGACTGCGTTATAAGAATCTGTTGCATGTCCCAAAACAGGGGTGCCAGACTAACTCTGATGTTCGGAATTTGAGAATTTGAAAATTCTAGACCAGAGCAGGGGCTTGGAAGGACTTTTCCGTGCTGTCCAGTCAGACCTGGCTCAAGGCTATCGCACGTGTGCAGAGCGTGGTTCGCAGTCTTCCTCGTGCCGCAACCGTGTCATATGGTCCTCATGTTGCGGTGACCCCCAACCATAAATTATTTTTGTTGCTATTTCATAACTAATTTTGCTACTGTTATGAATAGGGTGACCCCTGTGAAAGGGTTGTTTGACACCCGCCCCCCCCAAAGGGTCACGACCCACAGGTTGAGAATCGCTGGTGTACAGTAAAACCATGCTGTAGGGTTCAGGAGCACATAGCCAGTCATGTCCTCAGAGGTGCCCCTGGTTGGGTTTGAACCACTAACCTTAAGACTGGTAGTTAAGCGCTTAACCACTGTCAGAGGCCCTCCCCCCCTTCTCCTTTGCCGGCAGCACCGACTGGTTGGCCTCTTCCTTTCCTCCAGGGATTCCGAGCTTTCCCTCCCTCTTGCTGCCTTTCTTCCTGAGTCTCTTCTGTCTATGGGTTCTTCCGGGAGTGCGCCTGGTCGTGCTCGGGCTCTCTGGTTGGCATTTTTGCACGCTCCTAGATGGACCGTGCCTCCCACACTTCCATTGTTAGCTCAGAACTCCACACCCATTTAGCCAATGGCCTTCCAGGCATGACAACATCGCTATCTCATGAGACATACCTCAAAGCAGACATGGCCAAAACAGAACACTCCCCCCACTGCTGGATGCCATCAACCCCACTTTCAGAAATCCCCGAGATACAAAGGTTGAGGAGTTATCCGTATTTTCTCCCTTTTTCATACCCTTTGTATTAATTAGCAAGCCAAACCCGGGGTCATGGTCCCTTCTGGTGACCACTTTCCCCTTTCCACGTTACCATCAGAAACCAGTCCTATCGCTGCCCTCCTTAAAGCCTTGATGGCTTGCCATGATATTTGGAATAAAATGCAAACTCCTTCCTCTGATTTTCAAAATCCTCTATCAAGGTAATAAATACCCTGCTGGCCAGTAAGCTCTCCCTGCCCCAGATCTTTGACACTGACTGCCCCTTTGACAGTCACCCTTTGACCTCCCACTACCATACACACACAGCTCCTGGAGGCAACTGAGATCTCATTTACATATTTATCTGTGAGAGACTTCCCTGACC
>NW_022103900.1:16936132-16947253 GCF_000313985.2 Echinops telfairi
GACCTAGGAGGCTGCCTGGCACACAGTGGTAGTCATTAAAAGTTCGCAGCCCTGGTTCACTGGAGGAGAAGAACCTGAGGGTGATTCCCGCCTTTGGGCTTTTCCTCAGGCCTGACGGGGCCAGAGCCTGGCGGGGAGGATGCTGCTTCCCCTGATGATCAGTACGAGCTGCGACACCCTCTGTGAGCAGAGGTCCGAGTTAGAAGAGCTTGACTTTTTCCATCCCCCTCATTTGCCATAAACAGTGGAACAGTGGTTTCAGGACAGCACCAGCTGGTGCACCCTCCCCCTCTCAGTCTCTGTTGTAGAGATATTGAGACATCTCCACTTACATGCTATGTGTTGTGCAATGAGTGCTGCCATGTGTCAAAGGCGATACTAAGCACACTCCATGTGTGTGTGTTGCCAGGTCCTTACACCTCCACAGTTGGTATCACTATCCTTATGTTGCAGATGGGGAAGCTGAGGCTCAGGGTTGGTAGTCAGGCCAGCTGGCTGGAGGCCAGACACCACTCTGCCTGGGACACATGTGTCAGACCGCAGGGCAGACTTCAGGTGGGGAAATCGAGTAGATATGGAGCCAGTGATTGTTAATGGCAAGCTATAATCAACACTATGTGCAATATGAGGCTTTATAGATTTTAAATGCGAAAATGTATTGGGGCTCATTTTCATTAATTTATTCTAACCAGTGGTGCCTTAAATCACATACACATCTTTGTACTCTTCAAAGGCAAACCGATTATAACCATCACCCACTTAAGCAAAAACCAGGCTGCTAACATCACTAATCAGAATGAGGTAACCAGAAACATGCGGTTAAAGCGGAAAATACTGAAGCACCAGGATTTAGGCAGAAATCTCGGTCTGAAAAGGCCTGAGTACCCACAGAAGAACCATTTCAAAGAGAACTTCCTTCAGGCCACAAGTCTATTCGCATAAGACGTTCTGCACAGGATAACAAAGTCCAGTGGACGGCGTTTTGAAACAAACCTGGAATCTTCGATGCACATAAAATAAAGTTCTCTTAGAATGCATTTAATAATTTCTCTATAATGACATTTACTATATCATCTTGAAATCAACGAGAGAGAATAAGTAAAGCACATACCTCAGACAGCCTGTCGTGTTCCGCAGGACTAGTGAGGTCTGGAACTTAATTTTATGGTCATCATCAAAAGAAGAGTTGTTCCATCCCGAGTGTGGAACGATCACAGTGTTTGTTAAGGTGGAGAGAGCATCACGGATGATGGTCATCTTCACAGAATCACATGAGGACAAATTCCAAAGAACCCCTAGAAGAGATTTTCAAACGTCAAACCGCCATTCGGAGACCCTGAAGTCCGGAGAATACAAGAAACAAACATATCCGCCCAACTAGATGCGAGTCAAGTCTATTCTCAACCTCATCTTTGACCTGCATTTGCAACCAGGTGAAGGGTGGCCCCTAGCTACGTGCTGCCGTCATAATTCTAAGTTGTAGTGCCTATGCTCAACCACCAGGTATGATTGTGGCTTTTGTCGAGCAATTACAAAAACCCAAATCTTTTTATTGCGAATTGATGAAACGTGACAAAACAGATCATCAATTTACCATTCAACAATTCATGCATTTTATTTCATCTCATGGATTGTAATCCCCTTAATTTGGCATCGTTTACCCCACCTCCTCCCTAGGTTTCCTAGGCCCATTCCTCCCCCTTCCTAACGTTTCAGAACTTCTGTCCTTGAGTAGATGCTGCCCCTTTTTGCTAAACAAATGGTGAATGTCTCAGTGTGGGGGGAGGCGTAGGGAGAGATGCAAGAGAGGGTTGTAAATAAGACATTCTGTGATTGTTGTAACCCGCTGTTCACTTCATTGTCTCATACAAGCATTTCTAGAATTTTAATACTGGGAAAGAATGGTTCTTCCCTTGTCTTTTGAAGGACTGGTATGTTTTTCTTCATAATGGTTCCCTTTCTTTCATTTGCTACCAGGAAGCTCAGGCTTAAGTTGAATGCTGTAGTACTTTATTGAGACAGAATGTTGCTTTATTTGCTTCCTCTTCTATATTTGGATGAGGACTAAGCACTTCTTTTTGACTTTAAGAGTTTATTACCAGGTGCTTCAGAAGTGTAAGCTATTGATGTTCCCTTTTTGAAGATATGGGTGAGACTAACAATAACTTAAAAATGACTCAGAACACAGTTGACCAGAATTGCTAGGATAACAGACTTTAAATGTAGCTTATCTTACAGTGTAAATTAAATTGAAAAACATTTTAGGGGTTTTAAATTTCTGGCCACACTGATGCATATTAAGTTGTATGGCACATTTTCTAATGATTGCTGCTTGAGAAATTAGAGTGAATTCAAGAGTACACCTTGTGTACTCTGTGAGGCCATTTCTCATGCATCCATTCTCCTGAGAAAGCAGGGACGGGCAAAGGAAAGGTGGTACAGTCGCTCTCCTCTGGGCTGAAGTCCCTCACCAGCCTGGCTCAGTGCTTTTTGAACTCCCGACACTCCGAGATGCTGCGGCTCTATCGATGAGGCGGGAGTTGGAGTGCATCAGCACGTTGGGCAAAGATGGGATGGAGAAGTGCTGCTACAGTGCGAGGTAGCTGAAGGACCCGGCGTGAAAGCAGCCTGTTTGGTCCTCTAGAGGCCCGGAGAAGGAGGGAGGTCTGAGAGAACTCACAGGGTCTCCCCTCCACACCTGTGTTTGTTGGGTTTTTAAGGAAGGAGGAGTAAAAACAAAGCACGAGAACTGAAGATAGTTAAAAATAAAATTCTGAGTACGAATTGAGTGAAGACTGTCCCTTCTCTGGCACTCTGCCTGGACTTTTCCATTCTGACCCATCCATGAGTGAACGGTCACGAATGGCACTGCTGCGTGTGCTCTGCCCTGGACCAGTGCGCAGGGTCCAGAGTTCTGCTTCATCTCTGTGCCCACACTCTTCTCCTTCCACTTGGTTTTAGCTTCTAGACCTCACTGATGTGGCTGCCTTGTTCCCTAAAGACTTACCATGTCTCTGGTCCTTCCCTTTGCTCCCACTACAAGCGAAGCCTTTCAGGACTTCACTGAGAGGTGGGGGCAGGAGGCGGGTAGGGGTTAGGCAGTCCACTACTGGAAGAAGTACAGATGTCACTTCATCTCTGAAAGCTCCTTCTACCCAACATACCAGACCCGTGTTCCTCTAGTTATTACACAGATAAGATACTAGTAAGTCCATAGTACACACTCTAATTGCTTACAAAGTAAACAGAATGACTACAGACAGAGCTGTTTCTTCATGGAGTCTTATACAGTTGGCTACATATTTCTATATATTGTTCTGGGCTTAAAGTTGTGCTCGCTGAACTCTGGGCTTCACTGGACTGCCTGGCATCGGTGGCGCCAAGACCCCTACCCCACCCAGCCAGAGCAGCGCCATGCAGATCTATTCTCAGTACTGAGCTTCAAGGGAAGCTCTCTTTGAAGAAAGGGTTTCATGTTGAAAAGATCATTGAAGCCGTGGGCCTGGGGTGGGGAAGAACAGTAGAGGACTGATCATGGCAGGGATCAGGGAGTTAAGGATGAGAAATGATTCTTTGGCGGTCTGTCCTGACCTAAATCATGGAGGAAAGAGGTAGGAAAGCACATGGGTGGGAGCATATCAGGGTGGGTGACACAGGCAGACATATTGCTGCGACAGTGGAGAATGTGGCTTTTCACATTTCCTGCTAACCAGGCCATCGACACCCAGCCCTCAGCACCTGTAGGACCTGCCTGGGGGTGAGCCAGCTACAGTGGCTGCAGCTGTCTTGAGAATGCATGGGGCAATGGCTATTTTCTAAGCTCTTCCACGGCTAACTTTAGAACATGTGATTCCTAATGTCTCTCAAGCAAATTCTCTCCCTGCCAAAGCTGTTCAAACTCCTCACTTCACAAATCTCCACACACAGGGGAAAGCGGCAGATGCTCATCAGCGCCCTCCTGCTTCACAGACTAAACACATCCCAGTAAAATCAAATGCAAGGCAGGTTTGTGGTGTGTAAAAGCTGTCAGGTCATACACCCTTTATACAAAATTAGATTCATTTTTACATGAAATCCAATAGCCTGAGTCACAAACATAGGTGGGAAGATGTCTAAGATGAGGGTGGTTTTTAAGCACAGTCAAACCTGGATTCCAGTTGGTGCTCTGATTCTTGGCAAGTAAGTTTGCTTTCCGTTCCTCCTCCCCCTACTCTTGGCAGGAAGACAGCTTACAGGCTTGAAGATTCCTTGATTTTCCTTGTTACTTCCAGGATTTTTGTCCTGCTTTTTTTTCTTCTTCTTCTTCCCAGAAATTCAGGTCAGTGGAGCTATATATGGTACAGGATGCACTACTGCTAGGTATTATCTTTATATGAGTTCAAACACAGCATAAACATCCACAAATCAATATAAACAACAGTGACATCACCATTTACTGGGATTTTAATCTGTGACAGGCATTGAGCTCCTTCGATCTACTCTAAAGAGGGAAGCTACAGAAAAGGACTTAAATCCACACTAACTTATTTCATAGGTTTGAAATTCGACTCATTTTTTAAAGGATGACTGCTATTTCTAAGTTTAATCGAGATATAGATTTCCCTAGGACAGTATATTGTGAGGTGCTGTTGGCTCTCTTCCAACTCACAGAGACCCCTATGCACAATGCAGCAGTGAGAGACACTGCCTGATCCTGTGCCGATCCCTCTGTGGAGGCCTTTCTCCTTTCTGTTGGCCCTCTAGTCTACCAAGCACAATGTCTTTCTCCAGGGACTGGTCCCTCCTGACACCACATTCAAAGTAGGTGAGACCAAGGTAACCATCCTTGCTTCTAAGGAGCAATCTGGTTGTATTTCCTCCGAGATATATTTTGCATCAATTCTTCTTTGGTCTTCCTTATTTTGCATGCACTTCCAGCTTTTGCATGCACATGAGATGATTAAAGATACCATGGTTTGGAGCAGGCTTGTCTTTATCCTCCAAGTCACATCTTTGCTTTTAAGTATTTTAAAGAGGTCTTTTGCAACAACAGATTTGCCCAATGCAAGCCATTGCTTTATCTCTTGATTCCCAGGATGTTGACTGTGGACCCAAGTAAAATGAAGTTCTTGACAGTTTCTTCCTTTCTTGATGCTGCCGACTGGTCCAGTTGTGGGGACTGTTTTCATGGTGAGGTACAGTCCTTACTGACCGTTGTAGTCTGTGATCTTCTCAGGAAGTGCTTTAAGCTGCCTTTACTTTCAGTGAGCCAGGCTGTGTTATATGCGTATTACTGGTTGTCAACGAGTCTCCCTATAAACTTGCTATCACATTATTCTTCATATACTCCATCTTCTTGGATTATTTGCTCAGCATACATACCAAATAATTATGGTGAAAGGATACAACCCTGATGTACACCTTTCTCAATTTTACACACAATCTTCCTTGTTCTGTTACAATGAGTGCTATGACTTGGTCTACGTACAGGACCCACGAGCACAATGAAGAGTTCTGTGATACGCTTTCTTTGCCACGTTATCCACATTTTTTGTGATCCACAGAGTCGACTTTGTATAGCTAACGACACACAAGTAAACTTTTTTCTGGTATTCTCTGCTGTCAGGTCCTCTTTTGAATCGGGTTAGACTTTCTGGCAGTTTGCTGTTAATGAATTTCTGCAACCATCTTAAAAAAGTACCCTCAATAACGTTTTACTGGCAAGCTAATGTTAATTTAATGCTTTTGCTCCCAATTTCCACATCCCGTTAGATGATCTTTCTTGGGATTGGCCATGGGAAGGATGGATTTCTCCTAGTAAGTTGGCCAGAGAGTGGTTTCCAAATCTCTTGGCACAGATGGGCAAGTATCTCAAACATTCCACCTGGTTGTGGAAACATCTCAACTGATGTCTATTAGTTCCTGGAGCTTGACTTTTCACCAAGGCCTTCAGTTCTTGAACATATTGACTTCGAACAGTTCTTTCTAGTGCAATGACCGTGTACTCCTTCCCTTTTCTCTTATTGCTTGCTTCCTGCGCAGATCAAGATCATGCCCATACGGTTCTTCAGTATTTCAGCGTATGACTTGAATTTTTTCTTCAGTTCTTTCAGTTTGAGAAATGTTGTGTTCTTTCTTTTTGGTTTTCTAACTCCAGGTCTTTGTACAATTCATGGCAACATTTAATTTCTTCCATTCACTCATTCTTGACTTGCTCAGTCAAGAACAAGTCTCAGAATCTTTTCTGATATCTATTTTGGTCTTTTCTTTCCTGTATTTTAACTTCTTATAGTTTATTTATAATTGTCCTTGATGCCATCTTACAACTTATCTGGTTGTCAGTCATCAGAGTTCGATGTGTCCAATCCATCTTGAGAGGGTCTCTAAATTCATGCGAGATAGGCTCAGAGTTACACTCGACTCTCATGGACTTGTTTCCATTTTCGTACTCTTAAACTTGCATAGGAGCAACCGATGGTCTGTTCCATCATCTGCCAATAGCCTTGTTCTAACTGATGTTACTGAGCCTCTCCATCATCTCTTTACAGAGGTACATAGATGATTTGATTCCCGTGTATTCCACCTGTTGAGGCCCATATGTGTAGTCATTGTCCATGTTGTTGAAAAAAAGCTATTTGCCATGACTAAATTGATGGTATTACAAAATTCTATCAAAAAACCTCTGGAATTATTTCTATCATTAGGCAAATATATCAAGCATAAATGCTCTTGCCATCATCCAGGAGTTTATATGTACTACTGCACATGTGTAGGACACACAGCAGGTGCTCAAAATTATTATTATTTTTTGCTAATAAGTCCTGTATTTATTTCCTGACCTCCCTTTTATTTCTGCCTGTTAGACTTAATTCTTAAGTGGTATTTCTCACTGAGCCCTTTCTTAAAACTGCGTGTTCAGAAGTGGTTTAAGAACTGTAACTAGAAGAGATGGTTGGAAAACTTAGAAGACCTAAGACGCTGGGTCACCACTCCTGCCTGTTCTTCACACTGAGAACAGAAGGGAAAGTGGCCCACACTACCACCTGTAATGTTAGCTTAGCTATGGGAAATGAAGAAGTCCTCTTTGCCTCTCTACTTCACAGAACCTAGAGCGAGCAGTTTCACGAATACACCAAACATCTCAACCCCCAAGCTGCAAAATAGAAAGAATCAACGTTGCAAAATTATAAAATGTAATACCATTTTAAAATATATAACCCTCAGCAGACAAGCTGACTGTGCTACCTTTCAGTCCAGGGGGATGACTTATTGATTCTACAACCAGTCTACTACAGAAGTTTAGGCTTTCATTTCTGTAACTCCAAAAAATGTCCAGTGATTCTTGACCAGAAAAAAGGGAAGGGTTTTATTTTGGCTTGAGATATAGCCTTTAAAGGGCAGCTTTATCATCCTTCGTGTTGTGTTTCATATTTTCCTGCTAATCCTATTCTTTCCTGTGTAACACAAAGAGCCACAATATTTGGTATTTATTTAATTAACCATTTGGAACATCAAAGTAAATGTCAAGTTACTGATTTTTTTCTTCTCCACATTTTTTAAGGTAATAAATATAAAGTCAAAATGAGCACTCTGATCAACCAATATTGGGTAAAAAGGTTTGATTAAATTTAAAAGCCTTAGTTTTGGGGCTGATTAACATGGCCTTTCTACTAAAAGTCAAAAACATCATCGTTAAGACCAGCTAATAACACCTGCATGCTGTCCGCCTCGCTAAACCAGCAATAAAACAATGTTCTCTCCACTTATTCTGTCCAGGGTTCCATTTAATACTTCAGGGAGACTGTTCCTAGGGCAGTAAGAAATGAGTAGAAAAGATACCAACTCCCAGATGTAGCAAGACCGATGAGAAAATGGAGAGCCTAAGGATCAGCATTCTCCCTCAACCTGATAACCCCCAGCTCCGACATCCTAATGCAAAATGTGCTTCAAAAATATTTAGCAGCATACTCCATTATCTCCTGGTTCCTAAACAGAAAAGTTAAAAATAAACCAAATTTGGCTGAGGAAATTTGAAGCTTATTTAACTTAAAGCAATTAGTTTTTCGTTGTAAGGACCAAGAACATACATATAAAAATTAAGTTAGAAAATACTGGGGAATTTCATGCATATTACTGAATCAAGTATTGCTTATTCTCTGCCACAGAAAAAAAGTACATATAATTATAAGTAACAAGTAATTACAATGAAACACTGCCATGAGAGATGAAAGTTCATTTTCCCTACAAAGAATGAATAAAGTAATTAAAATACCATTTCACATAAATCCTAACTGCAGAATTCTGAAAGAGCTCACTTTTTAAAGCTAGCTTTATAGCTATTCTAATGGCCAACTGTTAATTTTATAGTCAAATTAGAAGCTGATTTTCCTGATTAATTAAATAATAGCAACTAAGCAGATAACATTTGGAAAATGTGATTTCCATGGCAGCAGACACAGTATTACCACCCAATTGCTTTTCTTTCATTTTTATATAGCCTTCAATTTATGCCCATCTCCAAAAAACAAGTGCTTGTGAACAACACAAAATGGGGAAAAGATAGCCGGAAAGATACACCAGAAATGCCACCAAGCATGCCCCAACAGTTCCTTTTATGAGTGAGCTTTATTCTCAGTGCCTGTCCTTGATGCTTTGTCTCACTCATGACCCCTCGGAAGACATCCACAGGACAGATTTATGGAAGGATGCAAGCTTTAGGGGAGTGAAGGCCATTGAGCAAGATAATGGACGATGGGTTCCTGGCTCCAGAGTTCCTGGTACAGAACAAGCATCAGAAGGAGTCAGTTGTCATGACTACGCTCCAGCTCTCTGGGGTCAGGAGCCCTGCCTGGGTAGAGGTGCTGATCCCTTGCTGGCACTTCTACATTGATGGGTTTGCTGGAACACGCTGGCATCATGTATATTCACCATGCATGCACTCTTCAGAACAGGATATAGAATATTTTGAGTCAAAATATTTTGATGTCAAGACAAACATGATAATCTGTAGATTACATATAGGAGCCAGGGTATGTGTGCACCTTGAAAAACCACAATTTGTTGACAGTAGAGAAGGTCAGTGGACAGCGAGTCTTGCACTTGCTTCGAATTCATCCTTCCCTTGTTACTGCCTAGTAAAAGTGCATTTCCCTTCCTTTTCTTTGAAGTCCTAAGGTTCTCCCCTTACCCTATGTAGAGATGAAAAAAAAGGAGGAATCGCCGTAGTTTTTTTTGTTGGGAAGATGCTAGGGTTACACTGTTCTGTCACAAAATGGCCACTTGCATGCTACCGCCCCCTCTTGCCTTCTGAATACACACCACACAGAAAGAGCCTGCACAGACCTAGGCTACCTACCACCGCAACCGTCAGCCACACGTGGCTACGTCAAACTGAGATGTGCTACAGTATAAAATACACACTGGTTTACAAAGATGTGGTTTTTAAAAAAATGCAAACAACGCCGTGCGATAATTTTCATGTTGATTATAAGGGGAAATGCTATTTTGGATACACTGGTTTAAATAATACAAGTGGTTTCCCTTTCCTTTTTAAAAATATGGGTACTAGAAATTTTAGAATCATGTATGCAGGTCACATCATATTCCTATTGGACAGCACTGGTGCAGACACTTGTTCAATTTATGCCAGATTCTGAGCAAGAGTGGTAGGCGAGACCTTGGCTCTCAGGAGGCTTTTGCTGTGACAAAGTGTCTCCAGAGAGTAGGAGGAGACATGATGCTGACTTCCATGTCCAGGGTGCTAGGTACTCTACACACATTCTCACAATGACACCAAGAAGCAGGGGCTGTGTCTGACAGGGCACTGTGACTTATGCCTGGGGTCACAGAGCTGAAAAGTAACGAGCTCAAAAAGCCCCATTCTCCACGAGGCCAGGCTGCCCTTACACGTGTTTGAGAGCCTGTCGATTTCTCTTGAGCATGACTGGAGACCACTGCAGTGGAATTGGAGTGACGAACCAGGGTAGGAGAGAGGCCTTCAGGTGCACTGGACCCTAAAAGCAGGGCAGGAGGGGAGGCTGGTTTTGCTGTGGAGGAATTCTGAGGAAGACAAGCCTGGTGCAAGGTCATGCCGAGAGACAGACATGCCACCATCTGAGAAGCGCATGGAGCCTCCCAGGGCAGATGTTCCTGTCTGCCGGGGCCTCTCCCTGTTTGGTGCACCTAGATCCTTCCCAAAGCTCTTCCCCCAGTTACTGTCTTTGCCCTTGAGTGGATTCTGACTCAGGGCAGCCTTCTGTGTGCACAGCAGAATTGCTCCCTAGGGCTGTGACCTTCCGGAGTACCAGGTGCTTCTGGCTGAGTCGCTTGCTCCACAAGGTGCTGGCCCAGACAGCCCTCGAATTGTGGCCACCGTGTCTGAAGTAAATGGAGCAAGCAAGCTATGTAGTGGGGGGCGGCGGGGAAGGGAAGGCCCAGAGACCGTCGGAAGGGGGGTTCCCTCCAGCTGGTGAACTTCATCCCTGGCAGAAAGACGTGGGTGATAGGTCTTCAGTGTCTTCAGAGAGTATGTGGGCTAGATGGCTTTGCTGTGATTTCTTTTCAGGAACAAAGACGGTAGATCACAGATTCCAGGAAAAGATCTATCAACTTCTAGAGAGCCCTTTGCAGAACCGCATTTGCATTTCAGTATATTTTTCTTTATTCTAGGTAATTCTAAAACCTGGAGGATCGGTGGGGAGGATTAATGACGTAATTAGCCATACAGTCCTACATTCTCCGGAAAGGTGTTTCCACAGAAAATAAACAAGCTTACAATTTACAAGTGCTGACTGAGAATCGCCTTAGCGTGCATGAACATCGGGTCTTTTCCTTCAGAGAAGTGTCTGTAAAAGGGTGCATAAAAGGCAATCCTCCTCAGAGAATGCTGATCAAATCGCCATGAAGAGGGCCGAGGGCAGCAGAGTGGGCAGCGGGCCAGTGACCACTGTTATTCAGGTGACTCCAGTCTCCGACAGCATTAAGCCATTTACACTATTAGAGAGATTCGCCCGAGGAAAAGTCACTGATTCACAGCTGGCTTTTACAGCTTCCAGGCATTCACTTAGCCCCCTCGTCTGTTCCCAGCATGAGCGTAAAGGCAGAAATGTCCAGCCTCACACGCCGTGGACAATCAGCCAGAAG
>NW_022103900.1:16948602-16950155 GCF_000313985.2 Echinops telfairi
AACATAATTTTTTGGTTGCAAGATCATGGCCTCAGTTTTTTAATATTATAATCCAATTTGGGAATAACTGTACTTTCTCCGGCTTCTACGTTTAACCGCAATAAAAGCAAAAACTACCTTGGGAATGAACAAAACATAACCAAAGGACCCAAATGTATCAGCTCTTACCAAAAGAGCTTATTAGGTTTCAACCTGGAATATGTACAGCACAATGAAGAAAACACAAGAATTATGTTACTTACTGGAGGGCTATTTTAATTAACAGGGACAGCCACACTGTCTTGGGAATACACACTTGGCAAAAGCCCTTGTTTTTTTCTGTTGAAAATAAAGATGTGACCAATGTGGACCCTGAGCAGTTATTGCACATAAAGCAAAGGTGAGGTATCTTTTCTACAAAGAAGAGCTAAAATTTCTTCAACCATGTACACTAAAATTTGCAAATTGAAACAAAAAGACTAGAAAATAAAGAATCTGGATTAATAACTGGATGGAATTACATAATATGAAGACTAATAGAATATCTAGTTTCAAGGAAATAGTAATTTTAAATATTTTGAGCACAATACACCTACACAATACACTTATTGACTATTTCATTATCCAACATTTTGCATTTCTGACAGTAGTTAAGAATCTATTATTCGATGACTGTGTGCATTAACGATCTATTCCTGGCAGTAACAAAGCCGAGGTATGAAGCGAGAGTAACGCTGGCTGTGATGGTTATGGTTAAGTGTCCAGCTGGAGGGGCCATGACTCTCAGTGGCTTGGCAGTTAGGAATGATGCAATCTGGCACTTATTTAATTTTGTGCTAATCTTCCACTTTGTGCTCTGATGGGTTCACCTTCCATTTTCACATAACACTGTTTTTGTACAATTGACCTTGTCTTTGGAATGTGTCTTGATCAGTGAACAGTCTGTGGAGTGCAAGCGTTGTAAGATCTCATGATCTTAAGTTGGCTGTAATCTTCACTGAAGACCTCTACGATAACCTGCAAATAACACACACTGTGCAAGCTTGGTGAGGTCCACGGGTTGTTGGTCAGGTACTGATAGAAGGCTGAAATTTGGAAGGCTATGTGTTTTCAATGGGTTTATTGGAGATGGGCAGGTGGTAGAGAAAGATAGCTGAGGACGTGATCTAACACCCTGCTGTCCTGTGCTTTCGTAAGGATAGTTGGGCCTGGGTATGCTTCCCTGGCCAGCAGGGGTTCTGGAAGGTAAATCTAGGGTTGAACAACTGCCTTCTTGTTGCTTTCTGGAACACCCTGCTGCTAAGCCTTCATCCCATGCAGCAATGAGGTCTTTCTTTCTCTGGCTTTAAACATTTGACGGGACTGATTTGTGCAACAATTCAATATTAAGACAGCTGATTGCTTAAAAATGAGTGTTGAGGTCTCTTCTAACCCTGAGACTCTATAACTTAAAAGTCAGTTTTCAAATCTAATGTGAGGAAAGATTAACCGAAGAATAATAGCTCAAGGATCTCTTGATATTTACATTCTTTATAATATATCAGAGATCATTCGTTCTTAAAATATTATGAACA
>NW_022103900.1:16951968-16952784 GCF_000313985.2 Echinops telfairi
GTTTCTTAAGGGAAGTCACTGGGGAATGGGATTAATTTTACAGAAATGCTGTTTAAATATCTTGGAGTAAAATATTTCAGGCATAGAAAAGTTAAAGCAAAACCACCTAGGCATCCACCATTTAACCTGGTCAAATATTAAATTTTACCTGGTTTCAAAGTTTCCTTTAAAGCAATGGAGGTAGATTGAGCTCCCAACTCCCAACTCCTTTGCTCTGCCCACCAGAGGTACCCACTACCCTGAATCTGTTTTGGACCCTTCCAATGTACAGTTCTACCTTTACTGCAGGGCCTGTACCCAAAATAATTTACAGTCTCCATCTGCTTATTTATAAACTTGAAACAAGTGGTATTATGCTGCACTGATATTTTGCAACTGTTTTTAGAAAATATTCTCTATTGCTGTATTTAGCTCTAATGCACTGACTTTTCACATCTCTCTCTATATTCCATACATAGACACATATCTATATTAAGTGGTTTCGCCGTATAGAATGCACTGGTTTATTTAACCATTCTTCTGCTAAAGACTATTTAAATTGCCATCCCCCACTTCTCCGTGACAAGTAATGCTATCATTAATTCATACTCCTATAGAATCATTCTTCCATCTCATCCTCAATTAGAACCCGGCTGGCATTATACTTACTGTTCATCATCTCTCAAGACAAGGCATGGCTCAATTCCTCCTTGGCTCTCACTCCGGACCATCACACTGTTTCTCTAATGTGTTCCCTTTGAAGCAACCCAACACTGCCTTTCCACCACGACACAGTTCAAGTTGTTTTCTCCAGACTAATGACCTCCTCACCGGCCT
>NW_022103900.1:16953263-16956199 GCF_000313985.2 Echinops telfairi
TACTTAGCCTCAGTACTTCTTGAGGGCAGGACCTGGGGCTTACTCATCTTTGTAATGTCAGGGTCTAGGGCATTACATTCTCTGGGAATACAAACAGGCACCTAGGTACTGGAGGAACTGAAATGGAAGACAGTAAACTCATTAGGCACATCGTACCTTTACAATAAGGAAGAGACAGCCTATTTAAAACAAGTTGATGTACTGTGGAATACATAAGACAAGACAATTTAGTCAGCTCTCCACAAACAAGAGACCTCTGCTAGTTGAGATCTATGCCTTACAGGGTACAGCAATTGATACAGACAGAGGGACTATCTACTCAGCCTTCATCAGTTAGGAACATCAGCACCTCTAACTCACCACTCGCTGACAATGCCACTATGTAAGGATTATATTGTAGATGGTTTAAAACAGTTGCTTCAGAAGTTCACCTTCTATACCTACCTGTAACAAGCTCCCTTATTTCTGCATCAATAGATTTTCTCAACAGTCGCAACAAAGCTGGTATACCACCAACATTCTTCATTGCTATTTTATTTTCATCTGTAGACTTGCCAAAAACCAGGTTTCGGAGAGCACCACAAGCATTCTTCTGAACTTCCAACACTCTGTGGTCCAAAAGGTCAACCAGGTGCTTGATTCCCCCTAACCTACACACCTGGAATGAAAACATTAGGTACCAGCCTAAGTGTCATGGATTCACCACGGGGCAAACAAAAAGTTGTTGTGGGAAAATTAAGGGAAATGGATAACTATAGAATATCTGAAAGGGTTATTTTCAAATAACACAAATTTTCTAAGTTTGAGAAAACACTCCAAGATGATACTCATTTCCTGGGTTTATGGCTTAGAAGTGAGACACCTAAGTGGATTAATGTCCATGTGCAGGGAGCAGCCTCTGCACACTGGTGGGGACTCATGCTCTCAGGCCAGGGGTGTAGTGACCAGAAACACAAACACAGCAAAACTGTATGCAGGGCCAGAGGCAATGCAGGAAAGGACTGTGGACCCAGGTGATTCCCTTTCTAGATTTGGCTCTCTAGGCTACGCTCTCTCAATCTCCCGCCAAGTGTCAGTTCATGAGCAGAACTGAAGCTATCTGGACTTTATGCACCGCATCTACCTTTACTGGTATGAGAGTTTACATATTGAGTTAATGAAAACCACTTCAGTTCAGTAGGACACTGCAAGGGGGTGGGGGTGGGGGTGGGCGTCTATAGCTTTAAAAGAAAGAATGTGTAGGTTAGAAACCACTAGTTAAAAACTAATGTTTTTATCGATGTCCCAAAATGTTAAAATCTGAATGAAAATATTCTTCTACGTTTCATATTAGTAAGTTTGTAAATCCTGTTACTTCACTCAACTGTTTGACCTGATGTTGACAAACCATGGGGTGGGGGTGTGTGTGTGGAGCGGGTGTGTGTGTGGAGCGGGGCGCTCCCTAGTTCAAGGCGTACTGTAGTTTGTAACTCAGATTTTTTGAAAGCTGTTTTCAAATGCAGCTTAAATAGACTTTTGTGTGATGTTTTATACAGAAGCCAATACAAGGGATACATGCTTTGAAAATACTAAAAAAGGCTCCAAGAAATATACTTATTTTAGTTTTCCCTGAGGTATACTGGGTAGAAATCATAGAGTATCTGGTATCCATCTCTAGAGATGGAGGCCATCTCTAATGGCCTCTGCATTGCCTCTGGTATTTCTTAAGCACGTGACAGCTACGTAGGAAGGCACAGTTTCCCAAGTCATCCAGCCGTGGGGTCCCGTACCTCCATCTTCACTTTGTTGTCCCCGAAGCACAGGTGCTGCAGGTAGGCTGCGGCATTCGCCTGCACCGACGGGAACTGGTGCTGCAGCATGTGGATGACTTCAGGTAATTCGGGATCTCGCCAGGCAAACTCCCTGCACAAGGAAAGCACGGTTTCAAAAAGGAAGGCCCCAGGTGCTAATTGACCACTGAACCGATGTTTGTTATAGGAAAACCATTTAGGGGAGACAAACATTGGAAGTTACAAAGACCCTATATATACACAATTATATGCCCCCCCCCCCATTGAACATATGTAAAGATCCAGATGCTTATGATCTTACAGAGATTATGATGCACAGAAGCACAGAAAGAGATTCATAGGAACGAAAGAAATTCTTAATATAAGTATGCTACTCTGGTTTTCCTCCTCCTGTTTCTATTTTTATGCCTTTCCATCTAAGTAGGGAATTTGCAGGTGCAAGGCACAGGTAAACAAATGTAATTTGGCTAAGTGAGATGTCATGCTTCAAGAGACAGAACGAGGGGATGGTGGAAATAGAGCTGGCATCAGCCTAGAAATCTCTAATTTGTGAGTTCCACGACTTTTGAAAAGCATACCACGGCTGCTCTTCATTATGTAACAAAAAGTCCCTGCCAAGTTGATTCTGATTCATAGCGACCCTATGGGACAGAGCAGAACTGCTCCTGGAAGTCCCCAAGGCTGTTGATAGGAGCAGAAAACCGAAAATCTTTCTCCCTTGGAGTGGCTAGTGGATTTGAACCACCAACCATCTAGTCAGCAGCCCCACATGTAAGCCCCCGCCCCAGCAGTGTTCCTACACCATATGACATGCTTGTTTGGGACTGGAATTATCTTCTCTGCTTACTTGGCCACCAATAGCTCCTGATCCTTTAGGAGAGCTTAGGTCTCACCAAGTGGATCAGGGGCCCTCCCTACCTGTCCTCTGGGCTCCCAATGCAACCTCTGCTGAGTCAGAGCACCTGCCATTAAGAGTCACAAACCACCTGTGTTCCTACTTAGCCTCAGTACTTCTTGAGGGCAGGACCTGGGGCTTACTCATCTTTGTAATGTCAGGGTCTAGGGCATTACATTCTCTGGGAATACAAACAGGCACCTAGGTACTGGAGGAACTGAAATGGAAGACAGTAAACTCATTAGGCACAT
>NW_022103900.1:16956628-16958071 GCF_000313985.2 Echinops telfairi
TGTAAGCCTTTGACCATAGGATGAAGTTAAGAGCTTATAAAAAAATGGACTATTGTGGAGTACATTTCCAGCCACCTCTGATACACATGGAAGCTGGACAATAAATTAAGAAAACCAAAGAAGAACTGATGCCTTAGAATTGTGGAGCTGGCAAAGAATACAAAATATTCCACAGATCGCCAGAAGAATAGATCACTTCCATCCGCCGTGGAAGAACTACATGCAGAATCCCCTTAGAAGTGAGTATGGTGAGACTAGTCCCTGGAGAAGGATATCATGCTTAGCAAAGTAAGAGGTCAGCACAAAAGAGCAAGATGCTCATGAACGTGCTGACACAGTGGCTGCAAAATTGAGCTCCAGCACAGTGACAATTGAGGACTGGGCAGTGCTTTGTTTGTGGCACTTAGTGTCATTATGATGGGGAATGAATTCTTCAGCATCCAACACGCACAGCAACAACGTTACATCAAGCACATGTCAGCAAGAGCTTTCCATGTATCGCCTCGCTTACTTTCACAGTTGTCAAAGGAAATAGGACCTATTAAATGGCATAGCTCTATTGATAGGGAAGCCTGGCTTAGTAATTCTGTAGTGGAGGCTCTTGAAACCCAGCTTGTTTATATGTTGTCCTACATACAAAGAAAAGAAAGTTAATGGATGTTTTGAGAGAGAGTATAAACAGACTGCATGTCTTTGGGAAGCTAACGCTGGTGGAAGAGTAGAAAGTGTACTAGAACCAGAAAAGGCAGGTAGCAAGCAAACTATTCCCACAAGAAACCACAAAGCTCCTAGAAACACACTAGAGTTTTTCCTTGATTATGCTCTGTCTTATCCTTTTCATCCAATCTATCAACAATTTAATATAAACCAAATCTATCCACCCATTCCATCTTACTGGATCATCTATGCTTGTTCTGCCTCAAATAAAAGCCCGCTCTTATATCCAGTCTTTGCAAACTACCAGGAAAAAGCCTACACTGCATAATTTAGATGCCTGGTTTTAAGTTTTAGGTTTGTCAATTATTATGTGATTTTGAAGATGAACTAATTATTTGGAGCTTCAGTTTCCTTATCTGTAACATTGAAACTACTTCACAGGTGGTTGCAATGATTGAATGTAACATGTATTAATATTTTTAAATGCTAAATGATGATACAGGTGTTATATTAACAATCATCATTCATGAGAAATGGGCCACTCTAAATAGGAGCAGTCTTGGGAATAAATAGCTTTCTTTTAAACATTGAAACCCTGTTAACCATTTCTAATGAACACTGAGCTAAAACCTATTATGTAATTCCATGCTATAGTTAAATGGACACAAGGAGCATGGTTTAACCCTCCCTTGACTCATAGAGATGACAAACATCCATTTGATTCCTTATAATGGCATAGTGATGAGCAAGATCTTCGGAAATCCTTGGGTGCCATGAGGACCAAAG
>NW_022103900.1:16958687-16961212 GCF_000313985.2 Echinops telfairi
GTAGTTACGAGCTGAGCAGATACCAGCGATGGGTGGTGTTAACATCAGCCCAGTCATAGTAAGGACCATCCTGACTCATTCGGGCATTCAGTCAAGGCTCCAAAAAAACCCTCAGGAGAAAGGACCAGGCTGTAGAGCTGACAATAATCGAAACACAGGCATGTCCTAACAGAACAAAACCATCCCTGACAAGGTAAGAGTCAAAGTAATTTAACTATGCGACCAAACAAAGATCAGAACCCTAAAGGGAATAAAATAATCCAGTCTCGATAATGTATCATCCACAACAGTCATAACAGAACTTTAAAATTACTAGAAATAAGCAGCAGAAAATAGTGACTTTAAAGCAGTGGTTATCAACCTTCCTAATGCCATGATGCTTCCATACAGCTCCTCAGGGTGTGGTGACCCCCCAACCATAACATGACTTTTGTTGCTACTTCATCACTGTCATTTTGCTACTTTTATGAACCGGGCGATCCCTGTGGAAGGGTTGTTCAACCTCCAAAGGGGTTGCGACCATAGGTTGAGAACCACTGCTTTAAAGCAAAAGGCCACCAGTAGCACTGGGTTTAGAGACGGCCTAGACGTTGGGATTGGTAGGACTTCAGAGTGTTTACTATAAACGTACTTAAACTCAGTAAGAAGATGGGCATAGGAGTGACACAGGGCACTTCTCATCAGAGAAATTAATTTTAAAAAGAATTAAATACAAGTCTCTGAAATTAAAAAATGAAGTCACTGGACAGGTTTAACAGCAGACTGAAGATTGAAAAAGAAAGTATAGTAAATTTGAAGATAAATCAATAAAAGTATATCCAATATAAAGAATGCAGAGAAAATGATCAACAATCTATGAATAAAATGTTGACCTGTGGGGCGATAATCATGAGGTTTAATTAGGGTCCCAAAGAAGCAGCAAGAGACATTGGGAAAGAAAAAAAACGGAAGAACAGCTGAGTGAAAATGCTCCAGTGTGAGGAAAAGCCTAAATGCAAGCACCTCAGAACCAAGAGGGGATCACTGCTAAAAGATTAAGAGAAACATTTGGAAAGAAGCCCCAGAGGAGACACTTTACCTAGCAGGAAGGATGACATAAAGACTGGCTAATATGAGAGTAGCCATACCAGGAGGGGAAGGGGAAGGGTGGGGGGAGACAGGGGAACCGATCACAATGATCTACATATAACCCCCTGCCTGGGAGACGGACAACAGAAAAGTGGGTGAAGGGACATAGCGGTCAGTGTAAGACACAAGGGGAAAAAATAATGTATAAATTATCAAGGGTTCATGAGGGAGGGAGGGTGGGGAAAGGAGGGGGGAAAATGAGGAGCTGATACCAAGGGCTGAAGTAGAAAGAAAATGTTTTGAAAATGATGATGGCAACAAATGTACGAATATGCTTGACACAATGTATGTATTATGATAAGAACTTTATGAGCCCCCAATAAAATGATTTGAACATACCCCCAAACCGTGATACTCTGAAGACAGAGAATGACATATTTTAAAGCTCTAACAAAATTAAAAGTACCCAGCAAAATAAAAATATGTGCAGACCGTTGGAAGTGAGAAAAGACGCGGCCAGCAGGCCTGCCGCATGAAACAGGCCCAAGGGGGTCTTTAGGCGGAAGGCACGCAGTCCAGATGGAAGCACTATAAACTGTAAGTATGTGAATGAATATAAAAGACTACCTTCTTCTTGTGGATGCCCTTTAAAATAATAACATGAAGTTACGTTGTAAGCTTTTATAAAGATGTGGAAGTCAGTATTTGTTGATAGCTTAAAAGTCAAAGGCAGGGTAAATGAAGTTATCAGAGTACCAGAGATTTGGAAATCTGTCCCAAAGAACATCATGAGTGCTACCAGTCTCTAAGTTCCTGTTCCTTTCTACAGGAAACACATCTGGGAGAAGTCTCCTTTATAGTGCCAATACATTTTGCTTGCAAATTACAGACAGATTTAAAAATCTCAAATTTCTTTTAATATAATAAGTAACAATTATCTCAGTAGGCTAATAATGAAATTTTAGGCTAGCAATAATACAACACTAATTATAAAAAAATAGCTTCATAGGTGAATAAAGCTATTAAATTTACTATTTTGAAAACTAAGACTCAAAGAAGTTGTTCTAGAACTTTATAGTTTAGATTGCCCCTTCAAATTTCAAATTCTCCTGAACTCAGTTTCAGCAAGAAGGAATATACCTATTATTATAAGATAATCATTTATTCATCTTATGAAATTCATTAACAGTAAAGTTTCACATAATCAAAGCTAGCCACAACATCTTATGCATTAGACTAAGAAATTATCATACTATGAATAGCTGAAGGATATTATCATACATGAAATCCTTGTTTAAAACCTATCAACTCATACCAGAGGTCAAAACTGAAGCCTTCAGGGACGCACATTAAACTCAAAGCTCTAATCACACTTCACTGCATTTCTGGGTAGTTTCTTACTATGGTCTCTCCAGGTGGAGACAAGGTGAGTCTACATCACCTCTAATTGAAAACCC
>NW_022103900.1:16961818-16963768 GCF_000313985.2 Echinops telfairi
AGTTAAGATTTAGCAACAAATTTACTGTTTCAGAAAGCAAAATTCTTTTAGTTTTGAGATATTTTCCTTTATTTCCTAAATATATTAAGTGACTTTCATCAAAGACAAGGCCAATTTCCCAAAAATTAAGCAAGTATTAAAAGACTCATACTGTCTCTTAATAAAAATGCTCTCTACGTGGCCAAAAGTGAAGGGCAAACACTCGTATGTGCTGAGGAGGTAAGAGACTTTCTTGTAAACCATCTCTCCTAAATGGCAGTAAGCTTTTGAAAAGACCTAGTTAATAAAAGCTATAGAGTTGATCAATACACTTCAAAATGTTCACAGTGCTGATCTTTCATAGATTGTAACTATCAAATACATTTTCTGAAGCTCTTGTCCAAAAGTCAGTCACAGGAGAAGAAGAAAAGGGTAAAATGATCCTTTCAAATCTTTTGTGTAATTCAGACAAAGAGGCTATCCCGGGTCGTTGCCTTGGTGAAGCATTTCAATGATGAATGCGGCACATATTCAAACAGACCTGTGCATTCTCTAACCTGCTATTAAAGCGCTGAAAGAAGGAATCTATCTTTAAAATGAAATTAACCTCAATTACCTATGTAGCTGGTATACAAGGGAAAGGAATTACTGATATAACAGATTTACCACCTTAAAGAAAAGCCAGAATGAAGGCCCCCTGGTGATAATGCAACCCTCTGGAGTTGCACAACTGATACTTGCCTGGGGTCTTTCTGAATACTGTCTATTGATGGGGACCTCGTGGTACCATCATCGGCTGGTGGTGCGTGCTGCAGCCTGCTGTAATTGCACTCCTGCACTCGGTACTGAACTGGCCTGTAGGGCTCTGCGTAGGTAGCGGCTGTGTTCAGAGCATAATTATTTCTTTGGTATGTAAGGGTACTTCGTTGGCTGGACGTCCTTTGTAGATTTCCAACACCTACTAGAAAGTCAAAATTTTCAAAAGGGCCAGACTTAAAAGGCAACACGTTTTGAATTTTAAAAAGGATTATACATTTAGCTTTAAGCAATTATTGAAATGGCTTACTACTTTTAAATATCATAAATCTAGCACATTGGTAACTAAAATAAGGTTCTAATATGTGTTAATAATGTTTGTGTCAATTATATTAGCAGGATAGACAAAAATACTGACATAGTTTAAATATATTTGAGATTCAGTAACTTAAAACTGCATATAAACATAGAGAAAAAAGCTAATCTGGAAGACTTCATGATTCCATTTTAGAGAAACAAAACAACGAAGATTTTATTTAAATTTGTAAGCAATTGTAATACTCAGTGTATAGCGATTACTTATTTTGATTTACATTTTATTTATAGAGCTGTGGATCTTACCAACATTGAAAAATGTACTTGCAAGAGGAAAAATTGATATATCGTATTCTTCTCTGATTACTTCAAATTACAGGTTGGTACTATCTATAGTGATACTGTACACTGTATTTAGCAATTCTTTAATTACTGCAACAGATCTCTCTCCTATTCTTCTTAAAGGTAAAAGATGTTAACAACGTTATTCCTCAACCAATTCTATTAAAGAAAAACATTTCAATCTATAGTGCCAAGAATAAATAAAAAGATCCCTGTGGTGCAGTGAGTTCAGTGTTTGATTGTTAACTACAAGGTTGGTGGTTCAAACCTACCAGCCAATCTGTGGGAGAAGGAAAAACTGCCTGCTTTCCATTGAGGCTTGGGGTCTCAGGAGGCACAGAGACTTGGGGTCTCAGGAAGCACAGAGACTTGGGGTCTCAGGAAGCACAGAGGCTTGGGGTCTCAGGAGGCATAGAGACTTGGGGTCTCAGGAAGCATAGAGACTTGGGGTCTCAGGAAGCACAAAGGCTTGGGGTCTCAGGAGGCACAGAGACTTGGGGTCTCAGGAAGCACAGAGACTTGGGGTCTCAGGAAGCATAGAGACTTGGGGTCTCAGGA
>NW_022103900.1:16964684-16970583 GCF_000313985.2 Echinops telfairi
CTGCTCTAGAGGGTCATTTTGAGTCAGAATTGATTCAGTGGCTGTGGGTTTAGGGTTTGGCTTTAAAGAATAAGTACACTATCTCTTCACTAACATCTATTAAAAATCAAAGTATACGCAAATAAATTTGCACCACCTCTTTTATTATTATTCAGGGGGAAAAAAACCAGTGTCTCTCGAGACTGTGAATGAGTCCCACAGCTACACATCACAGGCTTTTGTCTATCAGCCAGGACAGGATGGGGATAAACGGAGGGAGAGGGGTGCAAGGATGTAATGCACTAACTTGCCGTTTCTACAAAACCCTTAATTGTTTTCTGTAACACTTTAAGTCTATAGCAAGAGATATCTAAGTCACCTTCTACAGTAAAGTATTCAGAAGAAATCACCCATTGCTAAAAGGATGATAAATATAATTTAATTACATACATGCTAAATTAAAGAAAGACGTGTGGTGATTAATGTTATGTGTTAACTTGACAATGTTGTGAGGTCCTATATGGCTTGGCTGACCTTCATTTTGTGGTGTGATATAATACTTTTTCATTTTGTGTGTCTTAAATCCTAACCATTATACAATCAGCCTGCTATATCTACAATTTCTACATTTGTGAATTCAACTAGCCTGGATTGAAAATATTTAGGGGTGGGGAAACAATTAAGTGGCCAAAACCCTTACCAAAGACTAAGAGGGAACATAAAGCATTATCTACATAGCATTTATATTGTACTATGTACTATAAGTAATTTAGAAATGATTTAAAGTATATGGCAGCAGGTACCTAGGTTATATGCAAATACTATACCATTTAATATAAGGGGTTTGAGCATCCATGAATTTGGTATCAGTGGAGAATGGGGGTAGTCATAGAACCAATCCCTATAGATAACAAGGGAGACGGTCCGTTACAATGGAAGGATTAATGAGTCACAACCTTATAAGAGGGCACGACTGAAGTCCCCCCTTTATTGATGTCATGTTCTTACTATGATATGAGGGGTATTTCCTTCAGTCTGATTTGCATTCAATAGCATTTAATATATATAACATATATTTAAATATATCACATGTATTACATATATATACATGTGTGTACGTACACACACACACACACACACACACACACACATACACACACGTGCGCACATTCTGTCAAGGCCTTCCCTTGCATCGGATCCTGCATCAGACTCATCAAACCTCTGCTAGTAGCCTGCTGTCAGACCTGCCAATTCAGGCCTTTGCCAGCCTGCGCAGCACCGATTCATAGCCTGCCACCTGACCTGCTGATTTTGGGATTTACTGGCATCGGTACCCATGAGCTAACAGCCTGTCGTCTGACCTGCTGATTATGGATGTGTCAGTTTCTGCTACCACATGAATCAGGAGGAGACTGTAACCAGATATGTGACCCCAAAATTTTGGGAACTGATAGTTTCCTGAATGGCTTGAACCAATTCCTTAAAATCAGTCAATCTTCCCCCCCTCTCTATTTACACACACACACACACACACACACACACACACACACACACACACACACACACACCGATTTATCTATACAAAGACACACAAGGACAATGACAAACACGCTCACTCAACTCACCCCTCACATAGATACACACACACTCACTCAACTCACCCCTCACATAGATACTGGGTCTCTCTATAGCACCAGCTCAAGATACTAAATAATTCATGCATGGATTTTCTCCAAATTCTTGTTCTAGGCAAAAAAATTATATAGAGATATCCTAATAAAAGCTTTACCTTCCACATCTCATATGCTTGTATTCTGAAGAGAGTCAGCTTTATGGCTTTACAAGGTTACTTGTAAATTAACAGTACCAGCACTATGTCCATTGATTAGACTGAACTGAAGAAAAATATATCACCTATAAAAAGGTACTAAGTGGACATCTGTTTTACTGTTTATTGATCTGGTAACACAGCTGTTTATCTGACAGCCAAATGGGTAACATGATTTCACTCTAACAAGGAGCAAAGTAAACCCTTTAACAGTGAAATCAGAAGCCACTCAACACACAACTGATGCTCACCTGAGCCTGTGCGATACAAGGCTGTCTGCGATCCCTGGAGCTCCACGGTTCCATGATTTGGGCTGCGGTACACTGGGCTGTAATAGGTTCGCCCTTCATAGATAGGAGTGATGTGCAAGTCGGGAGACACAGTTGAACGAAGTTCTTGCCCAAGCTGGCTGTGCTGACTAGCATATGAACTCCGTAAGCCTAAAAGCAGGGGGGAAAAAAAGCCTTAATCAAAACCTTAATCAATGGTGCCAAATATCAAATCAAATCTAAACACCCAGATCAGAAATTTTACAACAGAGGGATGTCAGCCAGGTGTAAAAGTACGCACGTGCATGCACATGCAATCACATGCTTTAAAAAAACAAACAAAAACAAAACTATCTTTTGACAGCAAGAAAAAAGAAAGATTTCTAATAAACAATAAAAAGAAATAACTGAATGGTATATTATTCTGACTGCAAGCTATTTTATGGTGACCAAAAAAAGAAAATGTCCTCTTCTAAATTTTAAGTTTTCATATTTAAAGAATCATACATACAATGGTGCATGTCATTCTCTTCCCCTGTCTTGAGGAGTTGCCTGGCCTTACAAGCAATTGGTCAGTTCTAGGGGGTCAGAGCTTCCGATGTTTCATACCAGTTTAAATCCAACACTTACGTACTCAGTACCATCAAGCTGATTCTGACTCACAGTGATTCTAGGGCTTAATAAGAGTCAATGTCCAAGAAACAGGTCTATTAATTTAACTTTCATATGATCTTCATAGGAAACCATTGGGAATTTTATGTTACAAAACTTGGGATTTTAGAAATGACCTAATAGAATTTCTCAAGTGTTATTTTAGTATCTACTGCTATATTTCTACTTTTTTTTTTTTTTTAAAGCAAAGCAAAATTAAGATTTGCCTTCTGGATGGTACAGTCTTGTTTATTTTCTGGTATAAAGGAAAAGTGCAAAACTAGTGGACTAACATTCAATAATACATTTTGAGATTCAAATTGTTAAAATCTAAAAAGTTCGTGAGACTTATAATAAAAAAAAATAGATTTCAAACCTGAGTAGCTTAGTTTCTTTTTAAAGTGTGGCTCAACATATTCCGCATTATGCACTGTAGAATTGTGTTATTTGCCAACATTAGTAAATACAATCTGTCCCTTGGATAGAACACACCAACTAAAGTTACATCACAAAGAGAAACACCCCCCCAAAAGAAAACAAAACAAAACAAATTCTAAGGAGCCAGCCGCTTTAAAACAAAAAAGATATCACTTAACATATTATTATTATTTTTTAAAAAGAGAATAGCATTCTCATTCTGTAAGTTCAGGTAATCAAAATTAAAGCCAATGGATCTGAATGTGAATGATAATTATGTTGCTTAGTTAAGTATGGCAAGAAAGTTAATAAATACACAAAGTTAAGTGATGGACTATTTTCTATCCTAGACAATAATGTGAAATGAAGAAAATAAATGAACCAAGGTGGGTTTTATCTACAGGCTCTGCGTTTGTTAAAATAAAGTTGACACGTTACAATTTTATAACTGCGTAGCTATTGAGTTGAAGTATCTTGTTGCAAAAAGGAGATAAACTAGAACCCAGAAGGAAACGTGATTCGCCTCCATCAGAGGGCTATTTGCAGCAAGGAAACCACAGGGCAGGGCCAAGCCATTAGCAGCCGGGCCCCAGAGATAGCTTTCCCTCCAGGGTTAATCACATGGGCTATAAGAACTGCCTTTGAAACCAAACTGAGCTTAAGTCCAAAGAGGGAGGCCAAGTACACCAGGGACTTTGGGAGCCAATATAACTCCAAAGATGGTACCCTTGTTATTGCAATGCTCTTATTTGAGGATCTGTTTTTCACTCACAGCAGTTTTTGCATTCTGTTTAGTAGCGTTTAAGTTCTACTTATTTATAGAGCCCATAGGAATCTTGAACAAGCATGTCGATTATGTTTGTACATGCACAAGTCCTGGGTAATCTTGGCAATCCGAGTAGCTATTTGAGCCAAAGGTCCTCCTGGTTCTCCAAGGGGCTCTGTGGGATAGGGCACACCACAATTCCCAGGCCCTGCACACTGCTCCCACTGGAACGTTAAATGAGAGAGAACCAAGCAATCGGTACCATTTTCACAGGACTCTATCCTCACTGCAAACATCTGGATGATTCTTCACTGGGTACCCATGCAATATGAAGCTTTATTAAACACAATGTCGAAGCATCACTATTGTTTATGTTAGGGTCCTCCAGTTGTTTTTTTCACTTAAAGCAACCCCATGTGACAGAGCGGAGTTGCTCCATAGGATTTTTAGGCTGTACTCTTTATAGGCGCACAATATCAGTGCTTTCTTCCGGTGGCCCGCTAGGGGAGTCTGCATGGCCAACTTTTGGGTAAGTAGCCAAGAGTTTGACCATTGTTCCACTAAGTTCTCTTAAAGGATTAATAATGAAATACTTATTACATGCAGCTAACCATACTGGGAAGTAATGGCTTAGACTGCACTGTCATGTTGCATTTTCTTTGTATTAAAACTGTTCTGAAGAGTCCAACTTACTATTTTCACCATGTGTATTAAAACATACACAAAACACATAACCCCCAAATTAAGAATTTTAAAATTACATAGACTCTGTAGATTAAGTACAAATGATTATGTGCAGAGAGCTTACCTAAGTGTCATTTAAACTGGAAGCCCATAAGTATATTTTACAATTGGTAAACTAGAGATAATTTGGCTACAAATTTCTAAAGATATTACTTCCCAATTCCTTCTCCAAATAATGGAAAAAACCTGATGTTCCATGACTATTGACCCAACCAATAATTTCTACTTGGAATCCTTATTAGTTCTTGTACATTAAAACCTTACATTTAAGACAAAAAATAAACAGAAATTCATCTTACAAACATGAATGCTTCTCAAAACTTCCTTAAAATGCTATAATTATACAAAGATAATTATTTTAGGGCTTAAGAATTTTTTTGTGGTAGAAATTAAGTTCGACACATTGCAACATTGTTTGAATGGGGACCACCAATGATCTCCGGAACTTAATCTATATGCTTTAGGCAAATGATGTCATTATACCTTTGAAATCAAAACCACAGTAAACATAATGTTAGGTACACCATTTTCTGAAATAAACACCAGCCTGCTCCGCAGGAGAAAGATAAGGCTTTTCCACCACTGTGAAGATTTAAAGTCTCAGAAACCTGCAGGGGCAGGTCTACGTTGTCCTGTAGGTTCACTGTGAGTGGAAATGGACTTGGTGGGCGTGCATTTTCATAGTACAATAAATACAGAGGATTCTTAGCATATCCAAACAGCTCACAGGATTGGTTTGTTGGGTAAAAAGACTTGGGATCATTTTATAAAATAAAGAACTAGAGAATAAAATAAACGAGTAACGTGTTCCTTAAAAAAATGTTTTTTATATTTAACCAAACCGTCAACAAAGACAGAGGTGAGAGGGCAAGGAGTGGAAGGGTAACTAGATCAATGGAAACAGAACAAACAGATTGGAGCTAATGAGAGTGTTGCCATGTTGTAAGTGGTGGGATGGACGAATTCAAATAAAATTGGTTAAAGGGGAACCTAATTTGTAGTATAAACTTTCACCTAAAACACAATAGGTAATTATTTTGTAGAAATTACACACTCACACAAGCAAAAAAATAAAAGAAAGTTTACAAATTAGGATCTATACCTAGATTAAGTGATCAAGTAGATGATGGAAAGCAACCTAGAAGCTTTTTAAGGAAATTCTTTGCTTCTTCGATGGCTGCAATAGATGTGCAACAACAAACACTCGCGGTCAACTAAATGCAAACTCCTACCATCAGGCCAATT
>NW_022103900.1:16972214-16974671 GCF_000313985.2 Echinops telfairi
GCCTAGCCTTGTGCCAGTCTGACAATCATGCTGTGCTGGAGCCCACTGGTGGAGCCACTGTGTCAGTCCATGTGGAGAGGGTCGCCCTCATTTTTACCGACCTTCTACTTTACCAAGCATAATGTTCCCACTCTCCGGGTAATACGTCCAAAGTATGTAGAGCTGTGCATCTTCTTCACGATCATCATACTTCAAAGGCACACATTCTTTTTTGGATTTGCTTATTTCCTGTCCAGCTTTTACATGCACAAGAGGCGACTGAACATACCATGGCTTGGGGCGGGCACACGTTGGTCTCTGATGACCACTTTCATGTAGTTCTGTGAAGTACAATTACCCAATGCAATACAGCATTCGTTCTGCTGACTTTCCATGGGTTCTGATTGTGGGTCCAAAGACAACGAATTCCTGGTCAACGAAACTCTTTTCTCCATTTATTGTGATGTTCCTTATTGGTCTACTTATGAAGAATTTTGTTTTATGTTAACGTGTAATCAACACCAAGGACGCCTGTCTTTGATCTCCATCAGTAAGTGCGTCAAGTCCTCCGTGTTTGTAGCGTAAGGTTGTATTGTCTACGTAATACAGGTTTTTGATGTATTTTCCTCTAATCCTGGCATCATATTCTTCTTCATACGGTCCAGCTTCTGTTTAATTGCTCAGCAAACGGCTGAACAGGCATGGTCAAAGGATGCAATGCTGATGCAGACCTTTTTTTAACTTACACAGTATCCCCACTACTCTATCTGGTCAAACAATTGGCTCATAGTCTATGTATCAGTTCTATGTGTACAGTTAAATATTCTACAGTTCTCATTATTCAGAATGTTATCCATAATTTATCAGGATCCACACAGTTGAATGCCTCTGCATATTCAATAAAATATAGGTAAACATTCTGTATTTTTCTGTTTTCAGCAAAGACCCATCAGATATCATCAATGATTTTCCTTGTTCTAAGGCCTGTTCTGAAGTCAGCTTGAATTTCCACAGCTCACTGTTGATGTACTGCTGCAAGTGTTTTAAAATTATACACAGCACAATTTACTTGTGTGTGTGATATTCATGATATTTTCCCACATTTTATGGGATAATCTTTCTTAGGAATGGGCACTTATATGGATCTTTCTTTCCCAGTTAGTTGGCCATGCAGCTGTCTTCCAAAGTTTTTGGCATATATGAATGAATGAATGAATACCTCTAGGTTTTAAAGTCAGTTGTTACTTCCAATGAAACATCTCATTCAGTTTCTGGAGCTTTGTTTTTGGTTAATATCTTCAGTACATAATGGACTCCATTTTATTATATCAGTTCTTGATTTTATGCTACAGTTCTAGATTATCATGGTTAAATGCTGAGCAATTCTTTTTGTTACACGGATTTTGCGGATTTAATCTATCTTTGTTTGATACTTCCTGCGTGATTCAATATTTTGCCCATGTTGGGGCATCAAGTCTGTCCCCAATCATAGCTAATCTTCGTACAACAGAACGAAAGACTGCCCGCTCCTGCACAAGTCTCACACTGTGGTGCCTGAGCCCAGTGCGGCTGGCACTGTGCTTGCTGACTGTCGGAGGTCTTCCTCTTTTTCACCGACTCGCTCTACTTTACCAAACATGAAGCCTCTCCAGCGACTTGCTCCTCCTCATAACATGTGCAGAGTACTGAGATGAGGTCTCACAGGACTGAATTCTGAAGATCATTCTGAAAGTAATTCTTTCCGGACAGATGTACATTTTCCCCTCACTGGCAGTTCATTGTATTTTCAATACTCTTCATTAGCACCATGATTCAAATGCATTTGGAGGCTTGACTTTGCTTCAGTTTTTTTTTTAACTTGAAAAATGCTAAGTGGGTTCATTCATTTTGGTTTTCTAACACTAGGTCTTCGGATATTTCATCATAATGCCTTGTCTTCTCAATGTGCCCTTTGAAATCTGTAGATTAACTCATCTACTTTCTCTGAGTTCCACAGGTATAAACCAATCTCGCCACCACTGAAACAATTCTGATTCACTTCTTTTGTTTTTGAAAAAGGTATATTTAATGAGTACTTCATTGGTCTTGAAAAATACCATCTTGTTATCCCCCAAGTTGTTTCTATCGCCAGAGACAGAAAAACGGCTTTTCCAATAGCTGATTCTACTTCCTTTCCAATGCTCACATTTCAATGACCAACAATCAAGGCATCTTAACTTCAGATTAACTTCATCAACTTCAGATTGCAGAATTTAAAAAATCTTCATTCATCACCCTTGGCATTAGTGCTTGGTGTGTAAATTTGAATGATCTCCTTGTAAGCTTATGGGCACTATCTATCACTGCCAGTACTGTGTTTTAGGATGGATTTTGAAAAGTCCTTTTAAGGCAATATGATAGCTTTGCTCTTTTGCCTGTCCTGTAATAGTGGATCTTACAATTGTATGAATTAAAACGGCCAATATAAATATGTTTCTG
>NW_022103900.1:16975123-16984844 GCF_000313985.2 Echinops telfairi
TTCCCTCCTAGTATTGCCACTGTCACCCTTGGTCCTGAGGGGTTCATCTGTCCTAGATTCCCTGCGTTTCCAATTCCCATCTGTACCGCTGTGCATCCTCTGGTCTAACCAGGTCTGCAAGGCAGAATTGGGGTCATGGTAGTTGGGGGGTCAGCACATTTTTAATGTTATTTTTGTGGTAAAATTAGGTGCCTCGGCTGATATTCGGGTTGGCTTCTACATGAGTATATATGGTACCTTTATGCAATCTAATTTTTGAAAATGTCTAATTTTCCCAGATTTATACTTTGGACATTCCACGTTCTAGTTATTAATAAGTGCTAGCAGCTGTGGCTTCTCTGTTTGAGCTGTGCCACACCATCAAATGAAGGTCCTTGAAAGCTTTGTTCTATCCACATCATTATGGCTGACTCTAATTTGAATACTTTACAACCTGAGGGGGCTCATAATCTGTTACTCCATAATACCCCTTTGCTATTCGTCAAGTTTTTAGTGGCCAAATTTTCAGTAATGGACACCTCTAATTTCTTCCTAGCTTGTCGTAGTCTGGAACCTCCACTGACACCCGTGTCCAACCATAGCTGACCCTGCTGGTATGTGACATACCGGTGGCATCAATTACAGGATCACAGCAGCATGCAAACCTCCACAGTATGACAAACGGATGAAGGAGTAGGTGAAAAATGTAGTATGATGGTGGTGCTATTGGGTAACCGTTAAGATTTCTAACTTCGAGGTTGAAGATTCAAACTCACCGGCCACTGTGAGACTACCTGCTCCTATAAAGATTTACCAGCCTCCAGAATCCTATGCTATGAGTTGGAATTTACTCAATGGCAGTGGGATGCAGCAACTTGGAGACAATAAATTAAAGTGCTCAGTTACATTGAGGGAAAAAAAGGTAAAGGAAAAAGATGTTTAAATTAATTTCATCAGTAACACCAAAAACCCTCAAACTCACTGTCATTGAGTCAATGTTGACTCATAGCCACCCCCTATGGGTTTGCGAGACTGTAACTGTTTACTGGAGTAGAAAGTCCAGTCTTCTCACGCAGAGTGGCTGGTGGTGGCTTCAAACTGCTGACCATGAGGATTGCAGCCCAAGTCAGAACCACTACACCACCAGGACTCATATTTCATCAGTAATAGGAGAGAAGGAAACACAGTGTGTGCTTGTATGTATTCAACGCATATGCTTAGAAAGGTAAACATTCATTCAGGGAGACACGTTAGCTGGTGATTGGGCTGAATGAGGGTAAAAGAGGAGTTTGTTGAGACTTTCTCTTCTAATTACAGATTCTGATATCTTGGACATGAATCAGGAGAGCAGTCCCTGGAAAAGACACCTTGCCTAGTAACATAGAGGGTTAGTGAAAAAGACGAAGACCCTCGATGAGATGGATTGACATAGTTGCAGAAAATATGGGCTTAAATATAGCAATGATTGTGAAGCTGGTCCAGGACTGGGTAGTACTTTTTAAATAAAGTGCTGTTTTGATTTAGGTAGGATTGCTATGCATCAGATCCAACTGAATGGCACCTGACAAGAAGAGCAGCTAACCTCTCTCTTTAAGCACTGTTATGTATGCTTCTCCACTGTTGGGTAAGTACTAGCCTGCTCACCATCAGCAGCTCTCAGGGAGAAAGATGAGGCTGTCTGCTTCCACAAAGAGTTGTAGCTTCAAAAATCCTCTACAGGGTCACTAGGAGTCAGAAACCAATCAATGGCGGTGAGTTTTGGGTTGTGTGTTACTTTTAAAATACCATGTAGAAAATGAGTTAAAGATAAATCTCATTTGAACAAATCGAACATAAATTTCATATCATATGGGAAACCCTCCATAAGAAAGTCCAGAGGGAATAGCTACACACTATCAGGGACCTGTATCTTTCTGAGTTAATCCAAGAGGCATTTGATGAGAATTCTTGAGTTCTGCCCCTTTCTCATGAGGATATAAAAATCATGGCAGCAAAGGGAGAAATCCATATTCTTTCCCTAACATTAGTGCATGTCTACATCAGATATACTTAAATGTTGAAGCAGATCATCAAACAGCATCTCTTACAATAACTTCATGCTTGATCAGACCTGCTTGGTTAAAAAGTCTTTCACTTCAAACCAAAAAAACAACAAGACAGCTTAGAATTCCAGCCAATTCTTCTAGCATGCAAAATAACATACTTTAAACTTTAATCACTGGAGGAGCAAAGATATATTCATGACAAACTATACCCTGATCTAAATATACCTTTATGCATTAAGAATTATCAGCCTGAAAGTCAAGCCAGCCTAGTGTCCACAGTAGAAATTTTAGGAAAAAGCAGAGACGACTACCCCGTGTTCAATGCTGTGAAAGATTTCCTCCCCAGGCTTTCGCAGTGCTTCCACTCTGTACTCACCCGTCAGGCTGTCCGGCCGCGGGGGCACCATCCTCTCATAAATTTCATACTGCTGCTGTCCAAACTGGTCCATGTCATGAACAGTCCTTTGCAGTGAAGGTCCCAGGTGCTGGGGTACGGCGGTCATCCCGGAGCGTTTGGGGGATGATGACCCCACCTGGCTTTGGGCTGGGGCCGTTACTCGAGTCTGTGCATCCGTCAGGGTTAGGGGGGACCCCACTCTGGCGGTGGTTTGGTACTGAGGGGTTGGTCCGTTGGGATTGGAGGTCTGCCTGGAGGTGACAGACCCAATTCGTCGTACAGCGGTTGGGGAGCTGGGTCTCTGTGCGGAGAATGGAGAGGCTGCCCGCTGAGCGGGTAATGTCGTGGAGGAATATGCAGTAGGGTTCAGTGGTCGGGAGTCGCTCACTGATGGAGAGCCAAATCCACTACCCAGAGAAGTTCTCAGTGAGCCCCTGGAAGGAGACACGCCTGTGCTGACCACATAAGAAGGAGACTGCGCTCTAGATGGAACGGAACTCACTCTTCTCATGGCCCGACTGGCTACTGATGGCTGAGGAAAGGGGGAAAAAGAGAACAGGTTTACACAGGGTTTTGTGTCTACTGTCATTACAGACAAAAAAAAACAAACAAAAAACCAAAACAACAACAACAACAACAAAACCGCATGTAGCTCACCACAGAACGTGAGTGTGCTCTTTATTTTAGGCACTTAAATTCCCTTTCCTCTCTGCGCTTGCGAGTTGGGCCTTCCATTGTCCTCACGGAGTTTTTCTTGGTCTACTCTGTGTCTACGTGTACGTGTGCGGTTCGATCTCCACCTTTCCACTTCAGAATTTTAAAATCAATGAGTCCAAAGAGATCTGAAGACATTTAACATTTTTCTTTATATTTTTACCCTCTGGCCTATGGGTCTCTCATAATGCACCAAGTATTTTATTCCATGCACTACAAACAACTCACACATGTGAAGGGTCCCTGAGAAAAGTACTTACTTTGTTCCCCATGGTTCAAAGTTTGGCCAAGGCAATGCATTTATGCAAAACAAAAGAGATTCTTTGTTTGAATACATCCACCTAAATGTAGCTAGAGGAGGATTTGATTGTTTAGTGTTGATGGGTTGGCCTCATGAACAAAAAGAGCGTGACCCTCCAGTGTGGAACAAATGAAAGCCTGCATAGCACCTAGGGCCAACGCCTGCCTCTGTAAATTTACTCTCAAGGGAAAGTGTGGCCAGATTTTAACACTGGTAAAGCGGGACACTTGATAAAACTCATATCCTGGCGAAATAGCCACATGGCAGCCGAAAACCGTATACCCTAGCTTGTCGTCAAATATTGGGACTTTTAAAAAACGCCGTGGGATGCGGGACAAATTGCTAAAAATTGGGACTGTCCCGCCAAAAGCGGGACGTCTGGTCAGCTTACTCAAGGGAAAGTGTGGCCAACAAATGCTCCACCCAAATCTGTTTGTTCCTTTAGGTAAAGTGGTACTTCTGGTCACTAGAGACATTTTTACCTATATCCTTTTATTTAGGAGCTCTGCAACTAGCACCCCCAAATTTCTGGCAGCAAGAACAGTATTTGGGCTTATGCTGGGCTCTTTTTCTAGCCAGCTGACAGGAGTTGGAATTGACCCGATGGCAGTGAGACCAAGACTGGAAGGGAAGACAGATAGCCCTGCCATGGGTGGACCCTACTAGGAATCCATAGAGCGCTGCTCACAGCGAGTCTCGGGTCCCTTTCTGAATGCCGCAGGACAATGAAGGAGAATGGGGCTGGGAGAAGGAGGCAGGGCCCAAAGAAGGCAGGCTCAGAATGGACGACAGTCATCAGGGCACTGAGATGGAAGCCTCATGGCAGGCTCTTCTATTCACCTCGTTAGTGACTGCTGAAGTGTAGGTGCCATTACTTCCCATTCACTTTTACATGGGATGGTAAGAGAAGAAGTGAAGTAAGACCAGGACTTTGTTTCCCCTGGCCTGTCACAAGAGGATGTGTGCTTGCCTGCCGGTGACACAGGTAGCAGGGCTTGCTCAGACACCTCTTATGAGACCTCAAAACAAGAACAGGCCCCAAAGAAGAGGTTGAACAGTGCTAGGTGTTTGGAAAGTGAAGATCTGTTTTAGGGATTTACTAATAGAACTACTAACCACTAAGTAAAGAAAAGTCCACACGTGAGTGGCTGGCAACCAAAATCGGATGACACTTGTTCCAGAGAGCTAGAAAATGCACTGTCCAGAGTACTTGCAAGTCAAGCTTTAGAACCCCCCTGGCAACATATTCTTTCTGCTGTAAACACAAAATAAGCATGCCATATATTTGTTGTTGCTTTTTGAAATAAACAGGAGAGAAATGACTCCTATAGTTAAGGTGATTGCTATTCCACGTATGACTTGTGATACGTGACACTGAAATTCCCTGAGGAAGAGTGATGCTGTACACATTTAGTCTAAATCTTCTCCCTGCTTTCCCTGCAAGCAGCACACACAGCACAGGAGCCAAAATAGGATTCAAGGTGGGGAGAGCAGCTTGCAAGCCAATCACTGGTCATGAGCACAGGAGTTCCACTCCGAGGTTTCCCCTTCTCAGACTCTGAGGGCACCCGGTGTCTGTCCGTCTGTAGAATGCACCGGGAAGGCTTGCTGTAGCGTGTCTGAGGAAGCCCAGCTTGAGCTTGCCTGCTTTGATCCTCTCGTCATTTTCAATCCCAGGAGCTCATTGGAGAACAAGACAGAGAGTTACCTCGCTGGTTACTGCGGCCCAAGACGCCTGCTATTTCACTGAACCCTGGCCTGTGCTGGCGGCTGGATGGGAGACTAGCATGGCAATGGACGAGGGGCTAAGGAGGTATGCAAGTGCAGGGTATTGTTTTTGGCTAGCAAGTTGGAGAATCCTACCTTAAAAGAACAGATATTCCTACATGGCAACTTTATGTAAGCAGGTATACAGACACCTGCATTTTAGCCATAGATAAGAAATATCCTTTCATGGAATGACTCCAGTGAGGAAAGTGAACATGTTGGCTAGAATGAGCTAATTCCTTTATAGGGAAGTGTTGAATAATGTGTGCTGTGCTCTAAAAGCTTTAATATTGTTAGAAATTCAGAATTCTGCAGGGAGTGAAACATTCCACCCACTTCTGTCCTACTCACCCTGGGGACCTTTCCTCATGCCAACCAGTTACTTCCAGAAGAATTAATTTGGAATTGTATGGGAATTTAACAGAATTCAGTACTAGGAACTAATTAGTAGATGCCAATATATTTGAAGTTTCATGCCTAAGAACTCAACATCACAAACTTGAACAGTGTAAAAAATTGTTGTTACTGAATCCATTCTGTAAATTCGAAACTATTATTTGCTTTATTAGGAATACCTAATAATATAACAGACATTCAACAAGCAGAGCGTTTTTGAAAAGGTTCTTGATGTGTCGGGCTTACCTGAACCAGAGTTTGTCCTTCGGCTCTTGAGTTCCTCACTAAATGGTTATTAGTTGATGCTAGGAATGAATGCTGCTGCCTATTATCTGCCTTGCTCACACTCTGGCTGTTGTGGAAACTCCCTGCTTCCTGGTATCCACTGTCAGAATAAGAATTCATTTGTGTTGAGCTTCTTGAGTTACCCAATGATCCTGCCGAAAGGAAAGCAGCAGGAAATGGCTTTATTATGCAGTTCTAATGTTTACTGTCAACAGCAAATATTAAAAGCAAATGTCATACATAAAAGATAACACAACAGACCCTCACTTTCATGGAGAGATGTCTGCTCCGGTGAGTAGAGGGGCCCCTGTTCCGGCTCGGCCCGGATGAGATAGGTGTTGGGGTGAGCTGGGTCAGAACCTCTGGGCTTGCTTACACCAGTATTTGGCACATCTGAAGAAAGAGAAGTTCAACCAGTTAAACACAATAATAGCACTACATAAAAATGTGCTTAGCGGCGGTCACTCCTGAGGACCCCGGCTCCCGGCCCAGGTAGTTCTTTCCAGTTGGGGAAACTGAGCCCCAGAATAGGAAGGTGGCCACTGAGCCCCAGAATAGGAAGGTGGCCAGCCCTGGTTCCTGTAGCTAGCCAGAGCTTTTAACATCTCATAAGCCAAATTAGAGGAAGACTCATTAAAAACCTGTGGTGTGCAGATGACACAGCCTTGCTTGCTGAATGTGAGGAGGACTTGAAGCACCTGCTGAGGAAGATCAAGGATTGCAGCCTTCAGAATGGATTACCACTCAATGTAAAGAAGACTAAATCCTCACACCTGGACCAAGAGGTAACATGATAAACAGGAAAAGTTGACATTGTCAAGGATTTAGTCTTGCTTGGATCCACATTCAAGACTCATGGAAGCAGCAGTCAAGAGATCAAATGACGCACTGCATGGGGTAAATCTGCACAAGATCTTTTTCAAGTGTTATAAAACAAGGGTGTTACTTTGCAGACTAAGGACCCAAGCCATGATATTTTCAATGCCCTCATGTGCATGTGAAAGATGGACATTGAAAAGGAAAGACAGAAGAGTAATCAATGCATTTGAATTACGGTGCCGGTGAAGAATACTGAAAGTACCATGGACTGCCAAAAGAACAAACCAATCTGTCTTAGAAGAAGTGCAACCACAACGCTCCTTAAAAGCAAGGATGGCAGGGCTTTGTCTTTTGTACTTTGGTCATATTATCAGGAGAAAACAGTCCCTGGATGTGTTAGACTGGGTAGACTAGAGAAACAAATCCACAGAAACTCATATGTGTATGACAGAGTTTTATATAAAGGGTAAGTGTACATTAAGAAAGCATCCCAACCCAGTCCAGTCCAAGCCCATACGTCCGACATTAGCCCATATGTTGATACCGATCTACAGAGTCCTTCTCAAACTCGCAAAACCCCCGCAATGACAGACTGCAGGAGAAAAGCCAAATCAGTGAGCATGTAAGCACCTCAGCGCTGGCAGGGGTCTTTACACGGCTTCTCCAGCACCCAGAGCAGCATCAGGGTAGTTTCATGTGGTTTGCCCTCAGGAAGTCTCCCAGGAAGTGAGCCTGGCCACCTGAGGCAGAGAACTAGCTAAGGCAGCCACACATTGGTTCGACCATCAGAGCAAGAGACAGAAAAGGTGAGGCTCGCCAAGCCATTTATCTCTCTGCCCTTCAATCAATCCCACATATGTTCATTGGCCAGGCTGGCACAATAAACCTAACTATCACACTGGAGAAGGACATCATACTTGGTATAGTGGGGCAGCAAAAAAGAGGAACACCCTCAAACGGGGCATTGACGCGAGCTGCAACAGTAAGTTGAATATGAGAACAATTGTGAGGCTGGACCAGCCACGCTTCATCCTCTTGTGCACAGGCAGGGTCGTGGTAAGAACTCAACAACTACCAGGAAGCCAAATTCTTCCCTGTTCTTAAAACAAATTTTGGAACATTTGTCTGAATTTAAAAGGTATTTTGGAATGAAGAGCTTCTTTTCTTTCTCATCTATGAATATGAGATATTTTTCCTTTAAAAAATTTGCTTAAAAAGATTTTAGTACTTTTTTTTTAACCTTAAACTCCATAAGCATTTTAAATCTTATACATGCGTATATGAATATATCCCCCAATTAATCCATTTATTAGTATATTTTCCTGAATTTTATGAATGTTGTTATATTTAATGTAAGCACCACATTAACTTATACATGATATTATATCAAAATCTAAAAATTAACCTTATTCCCTCTCGGAAAGCTCACCTCTCAGGCAATTTCCACTGAGAGGATTAACATAACGTGAGGGAGAAGGGTAGCCCAAATATCTAAAAGATCTTCCATATCCCAAGGTTTTAAAATAAAAACTTACACCACCCATATTATTGAGATTAGTGATGAAATCTCTGAAGGTCAGGCCAGGTTGTAATCTTATATTTCATGTTGTCTGCAAGCAAAGAAAATCTACGCAGCGTTTTCAGTGGTACAAACAACGTTAATTTCTTAAGTCAACTGCTTCTTTTATTCCTTCTCAAATGAATACAAGCAAATCTAGCCTGACCCATCTTTTCTCTAGTGAAACCTGCCTTTCTCATTATCTTGTTTTATTCTGAATGAGACCATTTAGCCATCTTGAAAAAATAAAAAACTCCAGCTTAGTCACTCCAACTTACTTTATATACTTTAAACCTTCCTAATGGTTCTCAACCTTCCTAATGTTGCGACTCCCCAACCATAAAATTATTTTTGTTGCTATTTCATAACTAATTTTGCCACTGTTAAGAATCATCATGTAAATATCTGATAGGTAGGATATATTTTCATTGTTACACATTGAATTTAATTAAGGCATAGTGATTAATCACAAAACAGTATGTAATTATATTGTGAAATATTTATTTCTAATGACAAATCAATAAAAATTTGTCTTGAAATATGGTGTAGCATGGGTAACAGCCTTCACACCGGAACACTATGTGGGTGTATCTGCATGTGGGCGGACCCGCCTGGAGGGAGAGCAGTGTCAGAAATATGTGTTTTCCCATGGTCTGAGGGGACCCCTGTGAAAGGGCTGTTCCACCCCCAAAGGGGTCGTGACCCACAGGTTGACAACCACCGCTTTAAAGTTAGGTCTTCTTGAACTTGCTACCTATTCTCAGTTCTGTTCAAAATGTTTGCCCAGGGTCTCATTATCTTTATGACAAGCTTTTCTTTCCTCAAGGTTAGCCCTTGTGTTGCTAACACACTGTCTTTGGGAAGGCTGCTCTCCTCACATTCTGAGTTCCCACCCAACTCTAGGGAGCTCAGTCTCTCCTTCCAGACTTAAGAACAGACCTAGGGTGTGTATGGATGTGCATATGTAAAAAGGAGCTTAGAGAATGCACTAAGGGAAGTAACAGTTAAGCAGCATCCTCTTAAAACAGGAAGGCTTTTTTGGGTCTTTTTTCTTCTTCAGAGAGTCCTGCATAGTATAATGGATTACATGTTGGAAGGCTAATCTCAAGGCCAGCAGTTTGAAACTTCCAGCTACTCCTCAGGGGAAAGACAAGGCTTTCTAGTCCCATAAAGATCTATAGTCTCAAAACCCACAGGAGCAGTTCTACCGGGTCTTACAGCACCATTAAGAGTTGGAGTCAACTGATGGCAGTTAAGTTGGCATTGTCACTATTTCCGTCAATTATCAGGTAGGATCAGTGGGGGCAGGGACTTTTGAATGATTTATTATTGTAGCTTCAGGGAAGTGCATAGAACACAGAGGTGGGGGGAAGGGAAGAGGTGTTAACAAACCCAGAGACAAGGGAACAACAAGCGATCCAAATTGGTGGGGAGGTGGGTGTGGGAGACCTGGTAGGGCA
>NW_022103900.1:16987035-16987934 GCF_000313985.2 Echinops telfairi
CCGCTAGCCAGTCTTATGTGGCAATGTGTGAAGGAGTTTTAAGGACAAAGTACACTATGTACGAATTTGCTGGGCTGGAAGAGTTTTCCTGGGGACCGGGGAGGCTGTGATTAACTAGAGCTGATGGCTACAATGAGCACTTAGGCAGTCTCCCTTGTTCCATCCAGGAAGGGAACACTGAAAACAAACAAACAAACAAACAAACAAGCAGGAAACACCAACCAATGGCAGCTGACTAAAGACCATGGTGGCACTGGCAAATCCTCTTGGACACAGAAAAGTGCACTGGCTTCAAAAGAGGAAGGTACAGATGATTCTTATGTTCAGTTTCAGTACAAGAATAAACCTGAGGATCTGAAAAGTATCATGGAAACCCCAAACTTTAAGAGTTTAGGTATTCTATCATCTTTTTTATTCATAATGGAACCCCCCCCCCCATCAAAAAAGAAACCACCACCATCAAAAACCCAAACCCAATGCCACTGAGTCAATCCCACCTGACAGCTACCTTACAGCACAGAGTCAAACTGCCCCTCAAGGTTTTCAGGGCTGTACCCAATTATGAAAGCACACTGCCACATATTGTCCCTGAAGAGTGCTGGTAGATGTGAACCATGGGCCTTTCAGTTGGCAGCCAAATGCTTTAATCACTTTGAGATTTGTAATGAGATCTCTGAGGGTCAAGGAAGGAATCTACCCTGACGTATAGCTCCTACAGGTCAGAGTAGAATGGCTCCCCAGGGTCTTGGGGCTATCCATCTCCATGGGAGCACAGCTGCAGCTTTCTGCAGTAGTGGCAGGAGGGTCTGCAGAGCAGCTGGTGAGAAGTCAGATGCATGGCCCACTGTGCCACCAGGGCTCCCAGGAGGGCTATTAGAAATCACCATTTCCATAGAAAA
>NW_022103900.1:16988962-16989991 GCF_000313985.2 Echinops telfairi
AGGTTGGTATCCGCTCCAAGACAGCAGCGCGAAGATCACCACATCCTGAAATCTCTTCTGAACATTAACAAAAAGCTACATCATATTCAAAATAGTTCTACATTGCTGGTTTTTTTGGAGGCAGGTAATTTTCAAATTATATAGAGACCTCAGATAAAAAGACCCCACTTCGCAATTATTGGATAAAGTAGTCCTTATAGCAGTTTGTTAAGGTTCACATTTCCTATTTATGCATTATTTATTGAATCTTGTTTCCAAATGAATGTCTTTAAAAAACATCTGCTGTGGGAAATGGATGAAGATACTGAATTCACGGGAAAAAGTGGAAACCCTAAGAAGGGGTTAATCATTTCCTGACCAATGCTATAAACTATAATTCAATGTTGCATATAAATAGGAATGCTGTGATTTTGCAGGATCAGAATATGAACTGAGGCATTTTTATAAGTATAAATGACAAACAGAATGTTAATGTTCCTTCTATATAATCTATAATCTAAAGAACATTTGTTACTTAAAAAGGCGGGGGGTGGGGGTGGGGGGAAGAGCAACAGCTCACAAATATGCTTTCCTAGATACCAGAAATATATTACGGGGCATTTTCAAACATCAAATTAACATGAAATGAAGACACTGCACAAGCATCTAGGTAGGACACAACTCTCAATCTGCACCTGAGCCGGGAAGACTACTGGAAGCACAGCTTTCTCGTCACTGCATTTCAGTTAAGCACTTGCCACCTTTATTTAAAGGCCGTTCATTAGAAAAGAATACATCTACGAAGAACACCAGTGAGGAAGGGACAGCAGTTCCGCAGGCCTTGAAGAATAATAAATATATGATTTATCTCACGAAGCTCGCGATAGAAGACTAAAGACAGAATGAATTATTTTTTCTTATTTGTGATGGATGTCCCCAAATATACAGGAAGGGTCTATAAAACTAGTTTCAGTAGAAAGGCTAAGGCTTCCCTGAAGAACCTGACAGTATGAACATGCCCCTGCTGTTCATCTGTGGGTCTTGTGGCTG
>NW_022103900.1:16993389-17009319 GCF_000313985.2 Echinops telfairi
TTCATGATGTAGGGGGAGCGGGGAGGGAAGGGAAAAAATGAGGACTTGATGCCAGAGGCTTAAGTGGAGAGTAAATGTTTTGAGAATGATGAGGGCAATGAATGTACAAATGTGCGCTACACAACTGATGTATGTATGGATTGTGATAAGAGTTGTATGAGCCCCTAATAAAATGATTTAAAAAAAACCTCGGCTTATTCACGAGTATCTATGGTAAATGTCAATTATACACATGGACCCCATCAAATGGAATGAACACCCAGAAATAAAATTGGCTAAATCTGTGGGAAGAAAAAATTCCAGAGTGCAACTCAAAAAGACTAACTATTGTAATGAACTGTGCAAAGAATATGGGTTAGAAACCAAAAAGGAAATGCTCATGCAGCATATCTGAAGGAGCAAATGATGAAGTGAAAATTCAAGTCTCTAGTTAAAATATTAAACGATATGATGGGAAATACACAGAATGATAAAGGTAGCATCTGAAGAAGATGGAGGGAATACACAGTCACTGTGGTACAAAGAATTGGTCAATGTGCTCAACTACTTCAAAGGGTAGCAAATCATGAAGAATTGGTGGTATTTCAGGAAGATGTCAAGTTGCACTGAAGACATCAGTGAGAAATGAGGCTTCAGTCATTGGCAGAATACCAACAGAGAGGTTTCAACAACACTTGGTAAAGAGGCCCTGGAAGCCCTCACTCAACTTAGCCAAGAAATTTGGAAGACAGTTACCTGGCAAACCAATTGAAAATTATCCTGATTGCACCCATTCCAAAGATAAATGTCCCAACATAATAAGAAAATTAGCAAACAATATTATTAATATCACATGCAAGTAAAATTTTGCTGAAGGCAATTCAAACAGCTACAGCAGCAAATTGACAGGGAGCTGCCAAAATCCAAGCCTGATTCAGAAGAGGGTGTGGCTGAAAGCAGAGAATACCAGGAAGATGTTCACTTGTTTTACTGACCAAGCAAAGATATTTGACTATTTGGATCATAACAACTATGGATACCATTGAGATGATTTGGAATTCCAGAACACATAAATATATTGTTCTCATGGAAAAATTATACGCAGACCAAGAAGTAGTTGTTTGAGCAAAATAAGGGACTACTGAGTGGTTTAAAATCAGGAAAGGTGTGTATTTGGGTTACATCCTTTACTTATTCAATTTGTATGCTGAACAAATAATCATTTGTACAGAAGCTGGACTCTATATATGAAGATCAAAGCATCAGGACTGGAAAAAAGCTTCTTAACAGATAAGATGCTAAAGACAACCTTGCTTTTGTTTGCCAAAACAAGGAGTCCTTGAAGCCCTTGCTGATAATAACCAGTCTGTAGCCTTCAGTAGGGATTGCAACTCAATGTAAAGAAACAAAAATTCTTACAATTGGACCAATAGACAAAAGGCTGGTGTCAAGGATTTCATTGGGCAAAACTGCTACACAAGAGTCTTGAAAGTGTTAAAGGGCACACTTGCCACAAGCCCTGGTATTTTCAATTGACACATATGCCCGTGAAAGTTGGACAATAATCAAGTACAACTGCCAAAGAATCTGCATAAGAACTATGGTGTTGGTGAAAAAATAAATCTTGACATCTTAGCAGGAGGGATCAATCCCTGTAAAGGGCCAGCAAAAATGAGCAAGACTTCCAAGGCGATGGATGGACACAGTGGCTGCAAGCATGACTGACTGCAGTGTTTCTTCCATTGGATGGAAGAGCGCTGTGAGTTGGAACTGACTTGGTGACTCCTCACAAAATCATCACCCTCCAGTAACGGGTTTTTAATGATAGTTTCATATGGTCTGAGAAATGGCTTTGTTCAGTTAGTCCAAGAGCTCGTTTGGAGGTTCTAGCACCTTGACCAGGGAAGGTCCTCTTCCACCAAGCATGCAGGCTGCCCAGCAAGGTCAGCCAAATCCACCCTGGAGATCAATGGTGTGACATGTCGCAGCTAGATCACCCTCACATACAGCTCGCTTAGCTTGTACACATCCCAACGCCTCTGCCATTGGGTCGATGCTGACTAAGATTTTACATCTTTATGGGAGCAGACAAGTTCATTTTTCTCCCACAGACTGGCTGGAGATTTCCTCGGCCAGCCTTGTAGTTAGCGGCACAATGCCCCACCCCTGGCACCACCAGAGCTTCTCTAATTTATGCTAGACAGACCCAAATACGTCTCACCACTGTCAACTGAATGCTATCAGGCCAAGTCTTTTCATCTAGAAAGGGGTTCCCACGTACTCATTTTCACCCAGCCACTGAAGAAATCATAACAATAAAATTGCAAGATGAATCAAATTCTGAATCTGTCTGATATTTTTCTGTGGTGTTATTTACATAGTCCTCTATTGCAAATATTTTCTTATAAGCAGAAAAGGCTGAACAATTGCAGTTTAAATGGTCATGGTTAAAATACACTCTGTTCTTACCATGACTTTTAGTGTTTGTAGGATCAGTGAACCATTTCTGACGGTCAACAATGATTGTCAAGTTTAACATCAACCCTTTTCTAAATGCAATAGTTCTCAACCTTAAATGTACCTTGCAATCACCTAGGGTAAGGGTTTGAGAAAGAGAGTTAGCAACTACTACTACCTGAATCACACCCAGCGATTTCAATTGATTTATTCTGGGTCAAGGCCCATACATTTGATTTTAATGTGTAACTACGGTAGACAACCTAGAGACTATGATAGATTCATTGACAATCTTTGGTTAAATCAATTCTTACATCATTTTTGTTAAGTGTGGATGTCGGTATGCACAGCAACTTATTTCTTCATTAAAAACAGAACCCTTCACAAACTCACTGCCCTCAAGTTGATTGTGACTCATCGTCACCCTACAGGACAGGGTAGGGCTGCCCTGGCAGAAACTACTCATAGGGCAGGTGTTTAAGGGTCCAAGGCAGTAACTGTTTAAGAGAGTGGAACGCCCTGTCTTTCTCCTGAGCAGTGGCTGGTAGTTTCAAACGGCTGACCTCGCAAATAACTACAATACGAAGGATTCCCGTTTCTTCATTAGTGGTTGCAAATAGGCTATTTAATTGTTGTTGGTTTTTTTATCATTTTGAATTTTTGCAAAAAGAATATTTCAAATTTGTTAGATAGCCTACAAAGCTAGTTATTTAGCTACCCTAGAATAAAATTTATAGAAAATAAGCAGGATAAACTCAGAACTCTTCTCATTAATGATTGGTTTAGAGATAAGCCATGGGGTTGGGACTGTGCACACTGGATTCATCTAGGGCAGTGGTTCTCAACCTTCTTAATGTCGCGACCCTTTCATACAGTTCCTCATGTTGTGGTGATCGCCCCCTAAGCATAAAATTATTTTTGTTGCTACTTCATAACTTTTATTTTGCTACTGTTATGAATCGAGCAGCCCCTGTGAAAGGGTCCTTTGACCCCCAAAAGGGTTGCAACCCACAGGTTGAGAACCGCTGACCTCGGGAATCTTTAAATTCTCTGATGCCCCATTTTAACCCCAAACATTCAGATTCAAATATGTGGGGTGAGATGTGAGCATGGGAATTTTAAAAAGCTCCATCCCCCAAAACCAAACACACTGCCATTAAGTAGATTCCGACTCAAAATATATCAATAGGGCAGAATGGGACTGCCCCGCAGGGTTTCCGAAGCTGCATTATTTACGGAAGCCCACTGCCTCGTCTTCCTCTTGTGAGACAGCTGTGTGTTTGAACTGCTGCCCTTTCAGTTGGCAGCCAGTGTTAAATCACTGTGCCATGAAAACCTCTAAGAAAATTCCAAAGCAAACGCATGGCCATCGAGTTGATCCTACTCATCGTGCCACTATGGGACAGAGCAGAACTGCCCCTGTGGGCTCTGGAGACTGTCACTGGAGTCCCGCCTTGCCCCAAGGAGCTGCTGGTGAGTTTGATTGGCCGGCCTTGAGGAAAGGCGCTCAGTGCTTAACTGCGGTACCAACAGAGCACCTTAAAAAGGCCCACAAGGGATCCCAATGTGCCAGTGCTTGGGAGTCACTGCAGGGAATGCTGTCACCCTGACAGTGATGACATGGTTGCGCACTGTGACCTGTTTTGGTGGTGTCGGTGGCATTTCTGTCGATGTAAGAAATTCATCTGACCATTTTGGGCCAGATATGAAAACATGTGAAGGCCAACCGCCAGAAAACTTATGTACTTCTAGTTATTTAATTCCAACATGAGATGGATCTTGAAGTGGCTGTGCTCTGCTTAATTCTTACATAAGCCTTGTGATATAATCTGAAACAAAGTTTTCAAGCCTAATAATTGATTAAAATTTACACTATTGGTGACATAACAGTTGGTAGGGGTGTAGACTGCATTTTTCGTGGGCAATCTGACACCATTTAACAAAATAAAACTGTACACACCCTAGCTAAGGCAGTTCTACTTTACAGAAATGTAATCTAAAAAGCATGGGGAATCTATTGTGCCATGGTGAAAAATTGGAAAAAGTAAAATTGCCATTAATAAAGGACAGGATAGACACAGTTTCCAAACACTGGACTCTAGTGAACCATTAAAAAGGAGCCAGATCTTGTATCTATGCATGTAGAAACACTCACATTTACTATGCTGCTAGGGGGGAAATGCAAGTAAAAGAATGATGCACAGACTATTCCTTGGGTTTGTGAAACACAAACGCAACACGAGTGTATTTAAAGATGCACATGCACGGAACAGTTTGGTGCTGCTCTCTCTACAAGCTCTCCTGCCCACTGGGTGCGTGTACTTAGGTATGTGGGGTGGCAGCTATGGTGGGGAAGCAAGGCGACTAAAGGGAACGTTCCCCCCCTTTTACTCAAAATGATTCAAAAACTTTATTTTGTCTTAAAAGAAGTAAAGTTCTGAGACCCTTTGTGGTGGTAGGCAGAAGGCTTCAGCACTTTGTGGGAAGCGGTCAGCCTGCCATGATGATGTGACCAAAAAGGCCTGCAAAAAACAAGGAAGGCATGGCTTTGACTAAAGCAGCCTTGAAAAGAAATTCTTAGTCCGCCCAGTTTCAGAGGAGAAACAGGTAGGGGTATGTGATAAAATTATGTCATTTGTTCAGTTTAGAGCCATAATAAATCATAACATCCAAAACCCTCAATAAAAAGTAATCCTTTATAAGTGATTGCTGATCTAATATTCTATTTATGAATATATACAATATAGCCCAGCTTCCTATTATATCTCCTTTGTAAATTCAGTACATTTCTACTGAGGCATAAAGTGTTCTCATTTAAGTCTGTGTCTTATTTCATGATGGGTTGATGTTTTTTTCATGTGCGCTGTAAATTACTTGCTCCAGATGGAAGGAAAAGAAAGATAAATTGACTTAGGATTAGTGTCTCATCTATCTTTATTTTTAGTAGTTACTTTTTTTCCCCATTGTTCTTTTGTTTTTTAAAAACATTCCTGTGGAGGGCAAAAAAGAAAAAACTCTGCATCCACACATTTTAGGAAGAACATTTCCAGACACAGTAAAAACACAGCGTACAACAGCCTCTCTAAGGAGGGCTGGTGGTTCACACCCAGCAGCCACTTGGCGGAGGAAGAGGATGCTGTTTCTGTAAAAGCGTACAGCCTTGCAAACCTACTCTGCTAGGTCTCTGTGAGCAGGTATTGACTCGGTGCAGTGGGTTTGCTTTTTCTACTAAGTCTTATATTTGGTTGTACGTATGAACCTCTAATGTCAATGAATACCACACAATAGAAACTTAAATGAACATCACTTGTTGGAAAAGACTCATAAAAGTCTATTAACCCCTTAATGCCTTTGTAGGCAACCAGACATTGCCCTACTTCTAACTGTTCCTATACTTTTTTGCTTGACCATAGACACCAGTCTCTTTGGTCTCTTGAATTTCTTACACAGGAATACACGTTCTTTACAATCAGCCACTCCTACAAAAGCCATGTGAGCCCTTTCTTCTAGAAACCCTGTCAGTGTTAAGAAGGGTTCAGGGAACTGGAAGTCCTCCCTGCAGAGAGGTGGGGATACAGGGCCAGTAGAAAACCACAGTCTGACCCCCCACCTAAGCACCAACAACTGCTTATTCTCTATCCACCTTCCCGCACCCCCTTTTTCCTCAGGAGAAACCTGGAAATTGTGACTTGTAGCATAATTCACGTTACAAGATGTAGCTGGAGGAGTATTGTAACAACCAGTGGCCAGTTTCAACAATAGACTCCATCTCTGGCTTCAACATCTTCCTTCATTGCTACGGGGAGTATACACCATGTATGGCTCTATTTATGCTTGAATTGGTGTGGCTGTTTTTCTTTTTCATATTCAGAATAATCTTTACCATCACAAGAACTCTGATTTCATGTGCATATATTTGCAACCTCCTCACTGCCATCGAGTCAATACTGACTCATGGTGACTCTATAGAACAGGATAGAACTGCTTCTGTGAGTTTCTGAGACTCTAACAGTTAATGAGAGTAGAAAGCCCACTCTTTCTCACTAGGAGATGCAGGAGGTTTTGAACTGATGACCATGCGTATAGAAGCCTAACATGTAACCACTACACCACCAGGACTCTATTGCATCCTTGCTTATATACGAATGAATATTCTCTGAGGATCTGATCTTTATTTTATGTGTTTTTGAAAGTTATCTCAGATTTGGACGGAAACTAAGATATTATATAAGTACATAAAGTGTTAAGAGATAAAAAGGGAACCATGTAAAATAACTCAATAAGACAGGAAACAAAAGGAAGCACGAGAATATTTCCTCAACTCATTTCTAGCAAAATGAATATTAAAAAACAGTTATAAGAAATGCAAAGCTAAGGAAAAGACAAAGCTAAAGCAAAATACAATAAACTCTCCTAAGAACAAAAGATACGCCTTCATGTTTCTATGGACCAAATATGTCAGTAACACTGAGAAGCTAGACAGTCTGGAGGGAGTTCAAAAGGCAAGATAATAGTAAAGCATAATAAATGCTTCATAACTATTTTATTACTCGGAGGGAACTTTCTCTTTAAAAGTCTATTCTCACCTGTGAAAGTAAAATATTTTGTAGAACAAGTGATTCTTCCTCACTCTTTGGGAGGCATGCTTTGTAGCTTGCAAATTTTAAAATCTGAGTTTATGAGCTTTGTTTTATACTTTCAAGTTCCCAAAACCACAAACCAAAACAAATTGGTGCAAAACCCATATCAAACTCATTCCCATCACGTTGATTCCGACCCATAGCAACTCTATAGGAAAGAGTAGAACTGCTTTCTGTGGTCTCTGAGACTTATAACTCTTCATGGGCAAAAACAGCCTCAACCTTGCCCTGTGAAGCTGCTGGTGGATTTGAAACTGCAAATATTGTCATTAGCAGCTCAACGCGTAATCCACTATGCTACCAATTCTCCTTTACTACTCTTATTAGTACAAATTGAAAACTAACCAATCAACCAACCAACCCATCCATAAACCGACCAACCAACCAGCCGCGAACAACAACAAGCTAGACGTCTGGGTGTGCGGTGTGTCCTTGGTGGAGATCACATTATAGGGGTCACCCAGTCATGAGTCATGCCTTGACTGCCTCATTGACCCAGTGGGGGGCTCTGGATCAATTGTTTTAGTTTATTTGTCTAATGAGCAACACACATATCCCAATCGATGTAATCCCACTAATCTGCCACCAACGATGCATTTATGAATTTCCCTTGACCTCCCATGTCCTTTTAAAAGTTCAACACATCACTAAACCCTTGCACACTATTATAAGCTCAAGCTAATGGTCTCCCGCACCTAGACAGTATGTCTTTATCTGCCCTTGCACAGGTAAGAGTAATACATTTTCTCTATAAAAAACTCAACACTACAATTTAGAGAATCAAAATTCTAATGGGGGGTGGGGTCGATGTGATCACGTGCTATGAATGTAACCCTGTTTGGAATGACTGCTTTTCTTTTATATATCATATAATTTCCCATAGTTCAATCATGACAAATACTATTGTACAATTGCCACCACAATTAATTTCCAAACATTCTTTTTCTACATGGACCCCTTGACATCATCTCCCAACCCACCCCTCACCCTCCATCACTGAACTACCCCCTCTGCACCCCGGCCCCCAAACCCTTATTCTATTTGCTGTCTCTATAGGTTCATCAATCCTGGGTTTCATATACCAAAAAATAGGAAAACCCATACCACAACTTCAAGAGGGTGACATCCAATGACATGGCACCTCTGAGAATATGCTAATGCCAAAGTACGGTGGGCTAAACCTAGTCCCTTCTGAAGACTGTCTTATAAAGAGGAGCGACAGACACAGCGGGAAGACCGGTGCCAGCTGAAGATACAGGGCAGAGCAGCCTGCAGGCACCAAAAGCTTCTGAGGCTACACACAAAAAACGGTTTAAGGTGCTAAGCTTTTCAAGTCAAATATAAAATTGAAAAACAAGCAAACAGGTCAAGAAGTTGTCAAGGTATTAAATAAATGTCAAGACTAATAGTACTCCTTTAATCTTAAGACAGTTTGTGTCTGATTTAGGAAACCAAGAAAATGAAAAGATGATACTTTTCCTTTTTAAAAAGAAATTATACCTTATTGTACGTTAGGTTAAAGTTTACACAGAAAATTAGGTTCCCCTTTAATAATGCAAATGTTCTGTGCCACTGGTTACAATATTTACTATATGTCAGCATTCTTTGCATTGTTTGTTCTGTGCTGTTATTCTAGCCTCCCTTTCCCTCATTGCCTTTCTCATCTCTATTTTGAGTAAACATTGAACATTTGGTCTCATGTTAAAGGGGGCGCATTACTCATGGGTGCTATTGTTTATAAAATAGCTCCAAATCAAAGGTTAAATATTGTTTTAGGGAAACAGAGTTGGGTGGTCCCTCTAGTTTCTATTGGTCCAGTAAACATGGCTATTTTGAGGAATTTGAGTTTTGTTCTACATTTTCTTCCCATTCTATCCAGGATCTTCTATTGTATTCCTGGTTGGAACAGTAGTCAGGTATTGTAGTAGTTCTTCTGGTTTTAGGTTAGAGAAGGTTGTGATCTATATAGACTGTTAGTACTGTGAACTAGTTTCTAGAGTTTTTAATTTTTCACATTAAGCCACACTTTTGTTATTCTGTAAATGGCTAATTTTCAAAACAAGACATGTGCATAGTACTTCTAGTCACTCTGCTCACCAAGTGGCAAAGAAGAAAGAGTTGGATTTCATGGTAAAAGTAGCAATGAGTGGAAACTCAGAGTCCATCGGTTAGCAACTGGACACCCCCCTGCTGAAGGATTTTGGGGAGGAGACGAGCTAATCAGGGTGCAGGGGAGCAACGATGAAACATATAACTTTCCTCTAGTTCTTTAATGCTCCACCTCCCCACCCCCCCACAATATGATGATCCCAATTCTGTCTTGCAAATCTGGCTAGACCAGAGGATGTACATTGGTACAGATAGCAACTGGAAACACAGGGAATCCAGGATAGATGACTCCTTCAGGACCAGTGGTGAGAGTGGCAATGCCTGGAGGGTAGAGGAAATGTGGGGTAGAAGGGGGGAACCAATTACAAGAATCTAAGTATAGCCTCCTCCCTGGGGGATGGACAGCAGAGAAGAGGGCGGAAGGAGACGTCGGACAGTGTAACTTATGACAAAACTATAATAATTTATGAATTATGAAGGGTTCGGAAGGGAGGGGGGAAAAATTACATTGAGGGCTAAAGTAGAGGGCAAATGTTTTGAGATTGATGAGGGCAACAGATGTACATATGTGCTTGACTCAATGGATGTATGTATGGACTCTGATAGGAATTGTCCGAGCCCTCAGTTAAATAATTAAAAAAAAATAATGAGGGCAACAAATGTACAAATGTGCTTTATACAATTGATGTATGTATAGATTGTGATGAGTTGTATGAGCCCCCAATAAAATGACTAAAAAAAAAGTGGCAATGAAACTTGCCATTTTATTCCAGTTGCTTGCTTTTCATTAAATTTCTAAATAGAATTTTTGGCAATCAGAAATATGAAAGACAATTTTACTCTATCATTTTATAAAATGTTTCATAAAATCAAATTTTGATTCTTTTCACTCTTACAATCATCACTTATTGCCAGGCTAAGAACTCAAATATTGTTTAGTAAATGGAAAACAAACAAACAATATTTCTATTTTTTAAATATTAGTAAGTGGAATGAATACCAGTCACAGTACTGTGTTTAACGGTTAATGCCTGTTCCATCTCTCCCTCTAAAAGTAAAATGACTAAGTAGATGCAATTCCTGGGGAGTCCTGATGTCCACTGGGTTAAGCATTGGGCTGGGAACTGAAAGGTTGGTGGTTCAAATGCACTAGCCATTCCTTGGGAGAAAGATGAAGCAGTCTGCTTCCGTAAAGATTTAGAGCCTCAGAAACCCAATGGAGAAATTATACTCTGTCCTATAAGTCAGAATTTACTCAACAGCAGTGGCTATCCAGTAATATTAAGATACAAGCTCTGTAATTTTCATCAATGTTTGAAGAACTAAAAGCTAACTAAAGAGAAACACACACAACTCTATTAGTCTTGAGGAAACTGAAAAACAAAATCACAATAAGCTACCTTTTCAGGATAGAAATGCCCCTTTAGGTATCTGTGACTATAAATCTTCATTGGGCCAGATAATCTCATCTTTCTTCTGCAGAGTGGCTTGTGGGTTCGAAATGCTGACCTTTTGGTTGGCAGCAAACCTCGTAACCAACTATATACCACCAGGGATCCTTAGGTACTATGTTATGTCCTTTGAATACCCTTCAGGCATCTGCAAAATGGGGGGGTGGGAGGGGGAACCACTGCATGTCAACTAACTCCCCTCCCTAAGCCTTAGCCAAATTTCAGATCTTCTCTTTATTAACTCCCGAGGGAAAAAACCAGCCTTTTCTTAACACACCTCTATCCTTTTGAATTTTAGCTTTCCTCTCTCAGACTTGGTTATCCCTTATCCACAGCACTATGGCTGACATAATCATGCATTAATATGCATGGATTCATCAGTTTAATTGATGTGTTTTCCTTTGCATTCAATTAAGGTCGTTCTTTAGTACTCACATTTCTAAATGTGTATTCAATGTTTCCATTTGCTTCCCATGAATCATCTCAAATGCAACACATCTAAATGGGAGGCCTCTGCATCCCTCTAAAACCAACTCTCCATTAGACTTTTAAATTGCTTCCCAGGCGACCACGGTTTACTCTTGTCAAACCCAACCAGTCTGAAAATACCTTAGGCATCTCCTCTCTTGGGTTAGGGGCTCTCACACACTAAAGTCTACAATACCCTTTCCGTGTCATGGTTTTTTTTTCTCCCTTTGTTACTGGTAGGTGCCGTGTAGTCAGTTCCGGCTCACAGAGAGCCTATGCACACAAGGAAACAAGGCCCAGGCTCGTCTGTCTTGTTCCCTCCTTGCCATTGTTACGCTTGAGTCATAGCTGCAGCCACTGGGTCAATCCATCTTGTCAAGGGTAGTTCCCTCTACTTTACCAAGCATGATGCCCTTTTCATTGATTGCTCCCCGATCCCCTTCACCTTATTTTAAGCCATTCAGTATTACCTTGTTCTTTTTATACAACCACCATTTGATCCATGTACAGGTTACACATGCGCACAATGAAGCAGTCTGGAATCCCCATTCTTCTCAAAGCTATCCACAGCTTCTTACAATCCACACAGTCAAATGCTTGTGCATAGTCAATAAAACACGCTTCTCACAATCCACACAAATACTTGTGCATAGTCAATAAAACACATCTGGGGTCTTAAAGGCTTAAAGATAAACAAGCGGCCAACTAGCGCAGAAGCAACAAAGCCCACATGGAAGAAGCACACCAGCATGTGTGACCACGAGCTGTCGAAGGGATCGGGTGCCAGGCATCAAGGAACAAGAAATTATGTCATTGAAGAGGTAGATGAGTGCAGAGTGGAGACTCAGAGGCCATCGGTTGACAACTGAACACTCCACACCCCCCTGCTGAGGGGTTTTGGGAAGGAGACAAGCTAATCAGGGTGCAGGGTAGCAACGATGAAACATATAACTTTCCTCTAGTTCTTAAATGCTTCTTTTCCCCCTAATAATAATGATCCCAATTCTGCCTTGCAAATCTGGCTAGACCAGAGGATGTACATTGGTACAGATAGGAACTGGAAACACAGGGAATCCAGGATAGATGACTCCTTCAGGACCAGTGATGAGAGGGGCGAGGCCTGGAGGGTAAAGGGAATGTGGGGTAGAAGGGGGGAAACCAATTACAAGAATCTAAGTATAGCCTCCTCCCTGGAGGATGGAAAGCAGAGAAGAAGGCAGAGGGAGATGTCGGGCAGTGTAACTTATGAAAAAAGTATAATAATTTATGAATTATGAAGGGTTCATGAGGGAGGGGGAGGAAAATGAGCAAATGATATTAAGGGCTAAAGTAGAGGGCAAATGTTTTGAGATGAGGGCAACAAATGTACCTATGTGCTTGACTCAATGGATGGATGTATGGACTGTGATAAGAATTGTACAAGCCCTCAATAAAATAATTTAAAAAACAAACACAAATAAACAGAGTTTTGAGCTTGAGCCAAGATCTATTTGATGTCAGCAGTGCTATCCCTTGTTCCATATTGTCATCTGAATTTGGCCTGAATTTCTTAGAGTTCCTTGATGTACGGCTACAACCATTGTAGAATGATCTTCAACAAAATTTACTCGCATGTGATATTAGTAATATTGGATAATTGTCACAATCTGGTCACCTTTCTTTGGATTGGGTACAAATATGGACCTCTTCCAGCTGCTCGGCCAGGTAGCTGTCCTCAAAATTTCTTGGCCTACGTGAGTATGTGGCTCCTCAGCTTGTTGAAATATTCCTATTCTTATTCTGTCAATTCTTGGATTCTCATTTTTCACCATTGCCTACAGTGCACCTTGCATTTCTTCCTTCAGTATCATTGTTTTTTTCTTGATCATATGCTACCTATTAAAGTGGTTTAATGTTGATCTTTCTCCTGAGAATTGTTTAAGTTATGTGACTTTTTTGCTCCAAATATTTTTCTAGTGACTGTCCATCTGCAAGTTGAAAGTCATTGCCTTCAAAGATCTCTATAATTTGATCCAATGACTTTCTAGCCTTTATACCTTCACATCCTCCACATATCGCCCGAGGAAATTTCACTGTTTGTCAGCCCAGTGACACAATAGTCTTCCCAAATGGCTACAAGCATCATAGGCTCTAGGACTGTCTTCTCTACAAAGCTGTCTCTGAAATGAATTGCCCACTTACAATAATTTTTCCGACATGAAACATAGTTAGCAGTTACATTATTTCATGACATGATATTCCTTTTATTATTGTGTATGTCTTATTGTTAGGTGGCTTTCTACATGATCATGACCTATCTATGGTATTTGTGCCCTCCTTCCCCCCAAATATGTGCCAAATTCACTAGCCATGAGTCTTAATAATTTGCAACTATCCTCTACTTTGTGGTATATTATATACCCTCATTTCTGTGGATGGTTAATAAAGCAAGATTAGGTTTTGGTAAAGAGAATTAGGTCATGTTTGCTATGCCAATAAGCAAGATTAGCATATTATGCAGATGACCTTACTTAAATCACCACCTCACTCAAGTTTAAAGGAGCTGTAGTGGCATGGTGATTACAAGCTGCGTTGCTAACTACAGCGTCAGTAGCTCAAAACCTCCAGCTGTTCCTCAGCAGAAAGATGGGACTTTCTACTCCTTTAAGGAGCGACAGTCTCAAAAATTCACAGGGGCAGTTCTACTTTGTCCTGTAGGGTCACTCTGAGTTGACATCGACTGGATGGCAGTGGGTTTTGATGCTCAAGTTAAACCCAAATCACTGCCATACAGTCAATTCTGACTCATAAGATACTGCATGTTACAGCCCTGATTCTTTGTAAGGGAGATTCCCTGCAGCGTGGCCCATGCCACTTTTTATAAGACTGAAGGCAAGACATACGTAGATCAGAAAGGAGTGCCTGGCCCACAGACGCTAAAAGAAGACAATGACCTTTCCTCAGGACCCACAGAGAGAGAAAGCTTGCCCCAAGAGCTGCCACACTGAATCCAGGCTTTTGGCCAAATAAACGATGAAAACCCACATTTATGGCTCTTAAAATTATCCACTGGTGGTATTTCTGCTTTAGTAGTATTATATAAATAAGAGATATAGTTTGCATGAACACTAAATTGCTTGAAAATTGCTTCTCTGTGAAATACCAGCATATTTTTGTTTAGTGTACATAACAGATTCAGGTTAATCCAGGCACACTGCGTTTGGAGGTCTTCATTTTCCTCAATTCAAGCCTTATTTTAAAAGTACCAAATTCTGACAGCACATACAACATTGCATGGACTTGTCGGCATGATCTTGGAGTTGCTGCTCCCTGATGGGAGAGGGGCACGCATGTCTCCAGGCCTGCAGTGTCTACCCAGCAATTTATACAGAAACCAGAAAACACATCCTGAATGAAGACTGAGATCAGGCTCCATAATGCAATCTAAGCTCCGAATGGGGTAAATTTGGGCTCCTCGAATTTAAGATAAAAAAATAAAAAACTATGGGGTTACACTAGATTATATTAGAAATAATCAATTGCTCTTTATTTGAAAACATACTGGACATTTCAGGGAACTGTTTTGAGTTTGAGAAGAGGTGAGACCGTGCCTTATAGAAATGGTTAGCCAGTGACCCCGGATTGTGCTCTAGCCTTTCCTGAGGGCAAACCAGTGCAGTCTTCACATGGAAAAGATAATTTCCAGATACCAGATTAACATTAAAAATGCCGAGGCCCAATGCTTTGATTGTTTTTAATAGACAACTTACACAAATCTTTTGTACTAGGTTTAATAATTAAACACATTGAAAACTACTAATTCAAAGCAAAGCAATCAAATATTGTTACCACTACCGGTGTTCTTTGACTTATTGTATGTAGCAAGAGGCAGAAAATCCAATGCACAGGCTATGAAGCTGCTCTCCTGGAAAGTGCAATACACAGTCATTTTAAAATATGCAATAAAGGTCATACCTGTTGATCTCCAAGGAAATGACTTCTCAGTTGAGCTACGGGGGGAAAAAAAAGAAAAAATCCATTTACTTCAATTGTCAAACAATTTAACTAGGGGCCTAGGCTCTATAAAAATACACGAAAAAAATGGAATGAAAAGACAATGGTATTTTTTTCCAAGTCTATTTTGAAGGCCCCTTGAAGGCAGGATCCAATTTTAACTACATAATTTCCTCCGTTTACACAGTATCTAATTTAAGGGGGAATAAAAAATGTGGTAAAACATGTCTGTAGTTTCTCTCGGCTCTCTGCCTCCCAGGCAACAGAAGGCAGCATGGTGACAACGGGGGGCAGAATATTATAACACAGAAACAAGCCATTATTAAATCCTTTTATTTAGTGTTAGATCACATATATTATCTCCTTTGTATTATTCATAACACCTTTCTGAACAGGTACATAATTATATTTATTTCACAGATCAGAACTCTGGCCGAAGTCTGTGGTGATATATGGAAGAACTGGGATTTGAGCCCAAAGGCCTGAATCCAAAGTCAGAGACCTGAAGCACTGTGCCAATACATACAGCTTGCGATCTTTTTTTTTGGTATCTTGTTTTTGTAACTCACACACATGCACACGCTTAGAGAAATGCCTAGAAAGAAGTCTTGGAAAATAAATATCAAAGTGCTGCCTGGACAATTTAGTCTTTTGGAAACCAGGAAAATTAGAATAGTTTTAGAGTAGTTGTTCATTTTAGAAAGGTGTGTAGGTTAAAGCTTAAGAAAACCCTCTATGACATTGGGCATCCACTCAAGTACTCCCTCAATGCAAGAATACTTTCTTCTATTAAATTGGCATTCTATGATGCTCACCTTCCCGACACAACCGCT
>NW_022103900.1:17009419-17020601 GCF_000313985.2 Echinops telfairi
TTTCCTTCCATTTGTGGCGATGGTGCTGAGTCAATCCATTTCCATTCTAAACCCAATTACCCGAGTGATCAATAGAATGTTTTAGCAAAGGTGGTTGGATATACCATGGAATATGGGAAAGGCCAGGGCCCCAAGTCTGACCCATATATTGACTTCTTAGTAACACCTCATGCAAAAGGGTAGGGTATGGGGGCATAATGTGATTTTTACAATTTTAGTGTTTTGAAAATCATGAGCAGAAAGGAAGCAAAGTGTACAACAAAAATAGATTCTTGCTCTCTGTTGACTGCTACCAAGTTAGGGTAAAACAGAAGACAAGATATTGTGGTAAATAATTTCCATTTTATTTCTGGCCCTATTTTGTTATCATCACAGTTTTTTGTTTCCCCCTTCTAATTCTTGTTCCACTTTCCACTTGCTAATCTGTCATACTTCGGGCTCATTATAATGGCTGTCTAAAACACATACCAAAAAAAGGGTAAGATAACAAGTAACTATGTAACTTAACTACTTCTCCAAAGAAAACATTACTCATTTGATGCACAACAAAATATTAAAAGAACAAGAAATACTAGATCAGCCTATTTAACAACTACATAACATTCATGGGACTACAGGTGAACACACTTCAGACGTCAACTGTTCTTCGACAAGCGCATGTGTGTGTTAGTGCTTTGAATCTATGAATATGATATTCAAAAGACCATATGGGAAAGGAAAGATCAAGAAGGACGCAGTACTAGACAAAAATGAGACAAATGGTTCCCTCTGGTATCTCCATAAATTACAAAAAGCCTCACTTCTGTTTAAGGCCATTTCATCCCACAACAGGTGTTCCAGCCAACGTGGATGAAAACAGAGAGGTTTTCTAACATTTCAGTTGACATTTCAAACAGTGAAAGCAACTGTGATGAAATAGTAAAATGGGAAACCACAATAGAGGCTCCTTCCCAAGTGCTTGATGTAACCCAGGAGTAGGAGAAGGCTTCAAACAGCTGTGGAAACATGGCATTCTCTTTCACTTCATTTTCCCACTGACTTCTAAAAGCCGCTTTGTAAAAGGGCAAGTCATTTGTGCCCTTGGTCTACAAAATGCGACTGACACCTCATTTTTATTCTCCCCAAACACTCCAGAGGCGAAAGAAAATTAAATTAACAACCTAACTAAAAGGCAGCACATACACATCGAAGTGCATGTCCTTCTAAAGTTGACTGACTCAGAGACCCTCCAGGTCAGAGTGAAATTGTCCTGCGGGGTTCCCAGGCTCAGTGTTCACAGAAGCCAATCACAAGGAACAGCGAGCGAGTGGGTTCAAACAGCCGACCCTTCAGTACACAACTGTGCCACCAGGGGTCTGTTCAGAAGTGCATATAAGAAGTTAAATTTTACATTTTCACATAAAGCTAGAGCTGATGGGCAAGGAAAGAACATTATCTCTGTAATAGCACCTTTAGAAACTCAATCCGTGATAAACACCGTCAACAGATGTTTTAGTGCTTAAAGAGGAACAAACTAACATGTGGGATCGATTACAAAGCCAAAATATTTGATAGTTATCAATATGTGGCATCCAAAACCTAACCAAACGCACTGCCACTTTAAGGTGTGGATGAGCAAGGACGTCACTTTGAGGACTAAGGTGTGCCTGACCTAAGCCTTGGCATTTTCCATCTTCTTATATGCAGTGAACGGTGGACACTGATTAAGGAAGATCGAAGAACTGATGAATTTCCACGACGGTGCTGGCAAAGAATATGAAAAGCCATGAATGCTCCCCAGGAGTAAGGCTAGTGAGCCTGTTTCACGTCCTTTGGACAAGTTTTTAGGAGAGACCAGTCCCTGGCAGAGTAGAAGGGCAGTCAAAGGGGAATACCCTCATCAAGCTAGACTGACACAATGGCTGTAACACTAAGCTCAACCGTAACAACCATTGTGAGGGCGGCACATGACTGGGCAGCGTTTTGCTCCATTGTACACAGGGTCACGATGAGTCCGAACGAATTCTATGGCACCTAACAACAATTCATTTGTTCCCAGCTTTGAAAACTGTCCTACACATGTATAAATTCCTTTTCTCAATGGTGCTTTTAACTCTATACCATTGACTAAAATAATAACATTGTCAACAGAATTGCTTTATGCCCCATAGGGATGATTTATGATGTACTCCATAAACTGATAATGACGTCTCTAAAGTGAACCAGGGACACATAATAGCCATAAATATATTAATGGCATTTGAGCTTTCACTGGATCATAGACCTATAAGAAAAAGTAGTTCTAGTGAACTGATCCTGCTTGGTACTCACCCTCATGAGGAGGTTGCTACTGAAGATATGGATGCTGTAGCAAAATGTGGTGTAGAAATCAGATGAGTGCTATCAGAAAGAATAACATCTGGGGTATTAAAATCTTGTCTCAAAACAAGCAGTCATCATAAGTGAGGATTCCAGTTAAGTCCACATGGAAGAAAGACACCAGCCTGTGTGATCTAAAGATTGTAAATCATAAAATCCAAACCCAGAGGAGGGGATAGTATCAGAGCTTAAATTCTAAACACAAGGTTGGCGGAACACTATGGATTAGTGGAACCCCAAAATCCATTTGCAGGGTCGCTATGTGGATTGAGTCTGTGTTGAATCTCCTCGGACATAGTCTAAGGATGTGAATGACCTCAATATCAGACAGAGAACATTGCAAAGTGGATTTTGGCAGCTGTCGTTTGACTGAAATGCAACATCTTATCATCTGATGTTTCCTTTGCCCTCTTTTGAATTTAGTTCCATTTGGGGGGTTTGTTGTTGCTGTTGTTTTGGTATTTTCTGATTATTTTTATTAAGGTTTTTCTGTTTGATTTGATCATTGTTGCAAGGTCCTTTTTGGTCATCTGTGTTTTTCTCAAAATGTGAAATTCAGGATGGGTGGATCTATGGAGAGAGTAACTGGATTACTTAATAGTTACCTGGTACATGGAAAAGGAGGTAGGGAGGAGATGGGGAGTCAACAACAATGGGTATAAGAAGGAAGAGAATGTTCTAGAGTTGACTGTGGTGGTGATTGCACAACTCTTCCTAATAAGATTAAACTATTGGGCTGTATGAAATATTAATTGTATATCAATAAAAATCATTTTTAAAATGGGGAATGTGGGGTCAAATGACTTAATCTATAACTCTACATCACTGAATCGTTTTACAGTAAACTCCATGTATTTTTATCACAGTGCAATAAATAGGATGCATCTCTCTCTATTGTTGTTGTTGTGCTGTCACATCAGTTTCAACTTACAACGGTCCTGTACAAAACTTCAAGCAAAACGGCATGGCTGTGCAGCAGCCCCACACTAGTTGTTAGACTTGAGCCCATCTCCTCCGAAGCCTTTTCTTTCGGATGACCTTCTCCTCAACCAGCATGGGGCCCTTTTCCAAGGACAGTCTCTAAGGACGTGAGCTGGCAGCTCCCCTACGATGTACTGCTGCAACTGCCCTTTGAAGTATCTTCAGCAAAACTTTACTTACTTGTGATATCATTCAATAATTTTCGTATTCTCTTGAGTGATCTATCTTCAGAACCGGCACAACTACGGCTCTTTCCCAGTCACCTGGCTAGATAGCTACCTTACACATTTCTTGGCATAGACCAGGAGTCGGCAAACTTTGGAGGGAAAGAGACAGTCTTGTTCCTCACAACAATTTGAAAATTATTTTAGAGCCAAAAACATATTTTAACAAATGAAATAACCATTACCTGACTAGTATCCATTAACATTTGTCAATTTTACTTCAGTCATGTGCACGTACACTTAAAGAGCCAAAGAGCCACTCATGGCATGTGGGCCGCAGTCTGCTGACCCCTAGCATCGACTAGTGAGTGCTTCCAGAACTGCATCAGTTTGCTGAGAGATTTCACTTCTGTTGGCATTCTATGAATTTCTGGAGACTTGGTTTGTTTGTTTTTGGCCAATTCCTTCATTACAGCTTGAATTTCTTATTTTAATATTATGGGATCTTGACCAAGTGTGACCTGTGAAATGACTGAATAACGATTAATTCATTTTGGTTTAGTGCCTCTATTTGTTCTATTGATGCTCCCGCATCGTTCAATATTTTACCAATAAAATCCTTCAATATTGCAACTTGAGGCTTGGGATTTTTTTTAGTTCTTGTAACTAGCGAAATACCAAGCAGGTTCTTCCATGTTGGTATTCTAACTCAAGGCCATGAGCATGTCATTCTATTTTACTTTGTCTTATAACCCTTTGGAATTTTCCACTCAACTCTTTTATTTTTTCATTTCTTAAACTTACTTTAGCTACTCTATGTTAAAGAACACGTTTCATAGTCTCTTCTCTACTCACCAACAAACTGAGCCTTTAGATGAACGAAGTTGCCACTCTTTTAAGAACAGAAAGCCTTATCTTCCTCCCACTCTTCTATGGAATTAAATCAAACCAAACCCATTAATTGCAAGTTGATTCCAATTCATGATGACCCTACAGCAATACAACAGCTCGGTTGGGGTCTAAGGCATTACATTTTCATGGAAGCAAATAGTCTCATCTTTAGCCCAGAGAGCAACAGGAGGGTTCAGACTGGTCACCCTGCTTGCGGTCAGCAGTTCCATACATAACACACCACACCATCAGGCTCCTTGTTCTTCTTATATAGACATTCAAAAAACCCAACAACCCCACTTAACTACATTAACATCGTTATGTATAAAATTTATCAATTGAATCCTAAGAATAAATAATTGCCTAGCCAGTTGCCAAATGCCATTTCAACTGACTTTTTAAGCAGATGGTTTATTTGAATTAAAACATAAAGGCCACACATGGTATATATTTGGTCATAACTCTAAACTATCTTTTAATGTATAACTTCTTGCTCCCTGCTTCTTATTTTTCTTGTTCAAAAAGATCTCATTTGACTGTAAAATTCCACACAGCCTGTAGGCAGTATCATTTAACGTGGTCTTTTGTGGCTGGTATTTCATTTGCACTGGTATTTGGATGCAGACACTTGAGCAGAGAGTTTGACGTTGGGCCAAGAAAATATGACACAGGAAGCTGTGTACTTTCCATTCCATCATGTCAGAAGGCCACGGCGTCTCTGTCTCCCTTTACATGACAGAAACATGAAATTCAGAAGTAGGGTCGGGTGCTGCTAAGTGGATACAGTCCCTTTTTCACGTGGATCTTAGGAGCTCTTAATAATGCTTGCTTTACACACATTATTTCTCTAGAGAGTGCAAATTCACTCGAGATTTTAACTTCTGGTTTAATTCTTAACCTAGGCTTACTGTTAATCTACTCAGTTGCATGAGTTCTGCCATTTCATTATGTTCATATAAAATACAATGCTGTTTCATTGACTATTTAAAAAGACATCTACAGAAAAGTACTTTGCTACTGCTGCTCAGAAAGTATATCTCCTACATCTCTATTTCATACTTTCTGATCACCAGTTCTTCTATCACAGTTGATCATTTCTCTTAATTTTTTTTAATTAAAAGAATTTGGTTATTGATAATGTCACTAAAGCTAGGAGTTGAGCAACCTCTAATCAAGTTGGACTGCCATGGAAGCAAGGATTTTTATATGACATTAATGATACTTTTTTAAAAGCAAAAAGAAACATACACCCCCCACGACCTCATCCCCGGTGGACACTGACGGCTCCGTGGGTCACAAACAGTCCATCAAGGCAAACCAAAGGCTGTAGCCAAACTATTTGACTGTGATTAAAATATACAATTGTTTAATATAAGATTTTTTTGTTTGTGAAAAATATGGGATTTTCCCCCCTCTTCAGATTTAGAATGTTTTCCATCTAATTGTGTGGTATCAAAACATCTGAGTAGAAAGCATCTATGCAACAACAACAACACACACACACACACACACACACACACACCAACCCAACCTGATTGGTTCACATTGTGGTGAATAATTACATCTTCCAATTTCCTTTAGCATTGATCATTGGCACCCTGTGGTGTACAGTAGTCGTTCTCTGAAGGGTCAGCAGCATATCACTTTCTCTCTTCATTTTTTTAAGTCTACGAATAGGTCATGAAAACGTGAGCTTAACGCCAATCTTCCTTCGTTTCAGCATGTAAATTAAAGTGAAGAAATCATAAACTTTTTGCCCTGAAACAATTAACTGCAGAAAGTGCATTATGCTATATGAACTTCAAGGCTGTTTCCTGTGATTTCTGAGTTACATCTATGTGCTTCTTAAACAACTTTTGTGGTCAGCCAGGAGTAGAAATACTAATGATCCTGGAGTGTCTATATTGCTGATACAAAATAACAGTTAAAAAGGGGTTTTGATTTGGGTCCAGAAGCATTATCATTGTCTTTGCATAGCACAGGAGCCCCGGTGGCACCGTGGTTGTGCTTTGTCTGCTAACTGTAGGCGCCAGCAGTTTGAAATCACCAGCTTCTCTGAGGCAGAAAAATGGGCCTTTCTATATTCAATGCAGATGTGGAAACTCAAAAGGGCAGTTCTACCCTGTTCTATAAGATTGCTAAGAGTTGGCATAAACTGCATGGAAATTAATTTGTTTTTTGGGGGGGTTGTTTTGCCTAGAAAGTACAGTTTTATGTCTATTTCGGGAAATAACAAGGCAAGATAGAGGTAGTGTGTGCTCTTAATTTCTCCCAAACCACTTGTTGGTATCCCAGTGGAAACCCAACAGAAGAACACTAATCTGGGTGGGGTGGGGGTGAGTGGCTGGGTGGATGTCATTCACTGGAATACGTTACAGGCAGAGGTACGATGGTACTTAAAAACAAAACATAACATCACTACCAACAAAGACACAAAAAGAGAGAGCCCTGTCGGAGAGGAAGGAAAAAGATTTACTGGTACAATATCTGCTATGCAACAGACATCCAGTAACGACGGTTCCCTCCCCTGTCGTTTCTGATAAAGACATGTTTTCCTCAAATATGTAAGAATCAAAGACATCATGATCAGACTCCTGGGATAACGCCATGATGCATGATGAAATCTGACCAACAGTGAACTGTTCATAAAATTAAGAGTACTAAAATATTACCTCTATCACTCACTGCTGCCAGGTCCACTCCAACCTATGGTGACCCTCACATATAAGAGGGCTTTAAAAGTACATGCAAGGATGGAATTAAATGATACTGTACGTGTTCCAGGTACTTTTGAAATGCACTCCTATATTTTACGCAGCTACTAAGGCACCCAGTTCATTATGGATAGTACTCCCTCCTGCTAGAATGGAAATTTCAGGTGATTCTATCTTTTATGTCTAGAAAAAAACATAAGCATAAATATTTATAGGGTAAATTTAGGGAAAATATCATAAACATCTGTAGGAAGAATATAAGTAGCCAATCACTAAAGTAAATGTAGAACAGTAATATGTTCTGTTTGGGCTTCTACCCACTCTGAGCTGCAGACTGGGGTGATCTTGGGCCTGCTGTGGCGTACCACCCCCCTTGTCCCGTTTGAATTACTGCCACCGAGTCAACGCACAGGCTCTGCATTGGCACAATTAAACGTTGTACAGCTCCTATTATATAGTGCTATCTATAGCTTATTAGTATCAAAATCTAGGTGGTTTAAAATTGATGGGACCTAACAACAACAATAACACGTACTAAATGTACATATGTCAAAGGAGTCCTAGTTGTGCTGTCAAGGAAACATTCGACTGTTAACTCCAAGAACAGTGCTTCAAAGCCAGCAGGCAATCCAATAGGAGGACTGGGAAGCCGTCTACTCCCATGCGGGTTTACCATCTTAAGACCCCGGGAAGGGCTGCTGTAAGTGGGAACTGACTCGATGACAGTGCATGCATTCTTGACGATTTGATATATACCCATCTTATGCGCATACCACTTAGAGGTTGTATATATCACATACTTTGTCATAAGAGGTGAAAAGCTGTATTCTAAACCGAGATTACTATGGGGAACTTTATACTACATCGGGTCCCTGGTGGCAGAGTGGTGATGCATTAGGTTGCTCACTTTTAAGTCTGCAGTTCAAAACCACAAGCGGTTCCAGATGAGGCTTTCTACTCTCATAAAAGCACACAGTCTTGGAAACCCACTGGGGCAGTTCTACCCTGTCCTACAGGGTCACCATGACAAATTTGTTTTTAAGATGTTCTTTAAATGTACTCAAGGTCTCGTGTCTCCTCATTTTGGAACTAGGATAACTGAGGCAGAGAATTTAACTTGACTGAAATCACACAACTAGTAAATGACAGAGTTTAGACTTGGCCTCAAAGTCTGTGCCGTAAGCACCATACTACACTGTGCAGAGACAGTGCCTGAGATCTAGCTATGCAGATTCAATTCATTTTTGATTACTATTTTATATGAGGGAGCTTCAAAACGTATGGAAAATTTTACCTTCTTCTAATTCCATCTTTCCATGAACTTACTTTTAAAAATCTTGTTGAATTGCTTTGTCAAGTACCTCACCAAGTAAATTCTCTCTAGCCATTGTAAAAAGTTCTAGGTCTCCATTGTCTTACTGGCATTCAATATTGGGTGGGGTCTTTACATTTGCCAATCTAATATCATCCACGGAGCTGCAGCAGTTCAAGGTTAGAATTCTCCCCTTCCATGTGAGAGACCAGGGTTTAATTTTGGCCACTCCACCTCAGACGCAGCCTTGGGTGTCACTAAAGACTTGTGTGTTTCTGTGTTGCTAAACAAATTTCAGTAAAGCTTCTAGACTGGTAAACCGAATCAAACTCAGTGCCAGAGTCAATGCCGATTCACAGCAACGCTATAGGACAGAAATAATGAAGGGAAGAGTTGAACAGGACGTTTCAAAGGGCATCTAGAGAAGATACAGTACTGCAATGAAATTCACAAAAACCTAGAAGCAGAAAACCAAAAGGGAAGAACAAGCCAAGTATTTCTCATGGGACTAGACCTGAAGAAAAAACTCAAGACTTGAGTTTTAATACTGAAGTGAAGCAGGAGGCATCCAAAGGAGTTAAAAGCAATAGAGAGTCAATGCATCAATGAGAACTGGTCAACATTCAACCATTTCCAGCAGAAGCAAATGATTAAGAATTATGGCATCAAAGGAAGAAAGTCAAATTGCAACGAAAGCACTGGTCAAAAAAAAAGTTCCAGAGGTTGACAGAACAACGAATGAAATGTTTTTAAAACACATAAAAGCCCTGGATGCACTCACTAGTATTTGCCAAGAAATTCTGCAGATAGGTATCTGGTTAGCTGATTAGAACAGATCCATATTTTGCCGGTTACCAAAAGGAGACTGCAGAAATTATTGAACAATATCATTAATATTATATACAATTAAAACTTTGCTGAAAATATTTGAAAGATGGTTGCAGTACTAAGTTGACAAGGAGCTGACATTAGGTCAAGTTAGATTCAGAAGATGGTATAGATTGATGGGTACTCCTGTGGACACAGATGGAGCTTGACTAAAAGTAGAGAATACAAGAAAATTATTTACTACATTTAGTATAAACTATGCAAAAGACCCATCTTTGTGAATTATATGTAACATATCATGGCAACATTATGAAGAATGGGAATTCTAGACCTATACGTAGATCAACAAGTAGTCATTCAAATAAGCATAGGTTCCAAAACTTATCAGGTCTACCACCTGCTTTTCAGAGAAACAGAACAATTTCAGCACCCCCTTGGCAATTAAAAACTTTCATACTAAATACCACGTAATCCCAGATAAAGTATAGGCACCTGCTTTTGTAGGCCACACCCCTCTGCTTTAAGAACCTCCAAGGGGGCAGTACCATTCATTTTGGCAAACAGTGAATAAAAAAGAGGATATACACTGTGCTTTAAAATCAGAAAAGATATGCATCAAGATTGTACCTTTTCACCATATTCATTCAATCTGTTTAATGAGACAATAATCTGACAATCTGGAATTTATGCTCATAGGAGAGGAGGGAAGTTTATTTAAAAATTGAAATATGCACAAGACACAACTTTGCTTGCTAAAAATGAAGAGGGCTTGAAGCACTTACAGATAAAGTTCAAAGACAATAGCCTTAAGTATAGATTATACATACTATAATCAAAATAAATATGCTCAAACATCATGATAAAAATCCTCAACTAATATAAGCATCATGATAAACTAGAGAAGATCAAAGTTAGTAAGAATTTTATTTTACTTGATCTAATTAACAGTCATGGAAGTAGCAGTGAAGAAATCAAGCAACATATTGCATTGGGCAAATCTGCGGCACAAGTCCCATTTAAAGAGCAAAGATATGATTTTGAGGACTAAGGTATGCTTGACCCCAGTTACGGCATTTTCAATAGTCTCAAAAGCATGTAAAAATTGGACAATGAATAAGGCAGAGCAGCCAAGAAGTGATGCCTTTCAATTATGCTGTTGGTGAAGAAAATTAAAATTTCAATGGACAGCCAATAGAATAAACAAATATATTTTGGAACCAGAATGCTCCATAGAAGCAAGAATGGCAAAACTTACTTTCACATGTTTGGGGCATGCAATTAGGTAGGACCAGTCCCTGCAGGATCAATGAAAAAGTAGGAGACTTTTAATGAGATGGATTGACACAACAGGTGTAACAATGGCTCAAACACAGAAATGATGTGGAGGTGCTACACTAGGCAGTATTTTGTTCTGCTGTACATGGGGTTAAAATGGGTCAGAAATGAGGACTTGGTAGTACCAAGCAACAACAACAACAAAAACAATGTGTTACAAGGGGAATCTTTGGGTAACTCAAAAAAACCTATTAGCAAAAAGGTTGTAGTTAAAACCTACCCAGAGATGGTTCAGACAAGAGACTTGGCAACTTTCTGTACAGACATAGCACTGAAAACTATTGGAACCATTCTACTCTGCATAAATAGATTTATAACAAAAATAATCAGAATCAACTGAATTACAACTAAGAACAAAACATCTTACAAATGAAGTCCTTGGGTAAACAAACAACACTTTGGACTGCTAACGGAAAGGTTAGTGGTTTGAGGATAATACTTGGGAGAAAGGCCTGATGATCTACTTCTGAAAAAGTCAGCCATTGAAAACACCATAAGCAGAACTATATGTGACCTCCTCCCTGGGGGACGGACAACAGAAAAGTGGGTGAAGGGAGACGTTGGACAGGGCAAGATATGACAAAATAACAATTTATAAA
>NW_022103900.1:17020701-17022358 GCF_000313985.2 Echinops telfairi
TATGGATTGTGATAAGAGTTGTATGAGCCCCTAATAAAATGATTAAAAAAAAAAAGATTTATGGTCTCATAAAGCCTGTGCAGGGTCACTATGAGTTGGAATCAATCTGATGTTGATGGGTTTGTGAGTTTACGTATATATAATATGATTTAAGAGGAATATTTGCTAAAATACCACTGGTGGGCATTTGCATTTGTTTTCTAATGTTGATGAATTCTCTTCATGCATATACCTTTCAAAATTCTTAAGATTATTTCCCTTTGGTAAATTTATAAAAGTGGTACTGAAAGATAAGGGACATGCATATTTTGGGTTTTGATACACTCTATGCTACCAGAATATTCTCTGAAAAGATTATACCAATTTATAATACAAAAAAACCCCAAAACACTGTAAGGACTATAGTCCTATTCTAACAATCATGGGGTCATCCTGAGTCATAGCCAACTGCACCGAAACTGGTTTCCTTTTAAAGGGGTGCAGTAAGGTGAGCTAGCATAAATATTCCACTCAGGTCAAAATCTAGCCTCCAGTAAAGTAGTTCTCACTTTTACTCTAGTCTCTAAAGTCACATATTGGAGACTCCACCATAGCAGATGGACAATAGATGACATCAGGTGCAGAACTTCCTGTACAGGGTTTTCAATCCCAGAGAGAGGTGAAACAGCCACATGCACCACTCAAGATATGCTGCAAAGAGAAGGCGGACTGTATAAGAAGCCACGACCAGGTTCAAGGAGAACTTTAAAGTAAGAGACTTTAATGAGCTCGGTGATGACAGAGGTCAGTAAAATCGAGGGTGTCTATCTATAGTGCATAGCTATCAGATAGATGATTAATTTCTATTTTCTCCATAAAATTATAGAATCTTGCCTATTAGCAAAGTATCAACAATCAGTGAGAAGTTTAATTTTTGTTATGCCCTGTATTTCTTAGCAATATTTATCAAGATAAAGAACAAAATAGAATAAAACAAAAAATTATAAAAATAGTAAAATATAGGATTAGAAGCATTCCCTCCAGGGTAGTGGACTATAATGATTCCGATGGAGTAAAGCTTTGGGGACCTTCACTGGCTGATAGGGCATGGCTCAATATAAGAAATAGCTGCAAACATCGATGAATATTTGAAACATGGGCTACATGAAGTATGAAGCTAAGAAAACTAGAAGTCAACACAATGAAACAGAACATATAAAGGTTGATATTGTGGGCATTAGTGAGCTGGAATGGACAAGTATTGGCCATTCTGAATCAGAAAATCTTATGGTTTACTATGCCAGGAATAACACAATCAAGATGAATGGTGTAGCATTCATTGCCAAAAAGGGCATTGCAAGTTCTATCTTGAAGTACAATTCTCGTCTGTGATAGATGAATGTTTACCTACATATAAGGATATCAGAGCAATGCAACTATTATTCAAATTTATGCACCAACCACTAAAGCTGGTGATGTAGAAATTGAAGAATTCTACCAATATCTTCAGCCTGAAATTGATCAAACTTGCAATGAAAAAAAAGCATTGTTGTTTTCATTGTTGCACTGATACTATTGGTACAGTGAACCCTCGTTTATCGCGGTTAATCGGTTCTAGACCCTACCGTGATAAATGAAATTCCGCGAAGTAGGATTCCTTATTTGTAAATCAAATATT
>NW_022103900.1:17022458-17035455 GCF_000313985.2 Echinops telfairi
CGCGATAGAGTGAAGCCACGGAAGTCGAAGCGCGAAGTGGCGAGGGTTCACTGTAATTGGAATGCAAATGTTGGAAATAAAGAGGAAGGAACAGTATTTGGAAAATATGGTCTTGGTGATAGCAACAAAGCTGGATATCACATAATAGAATTTTGCAAGACCAACAATTTGTTTACAGCAAATTTTTTTTTTCAACAACACAAATGGGAATAACCATGTGGACTTATTAAGAAATCAAATTGACTACCTCTGTGGGAAGAGTTGACGAAGAACCTCAGTGTTAGCAGCTAAAACCAGGCCAGGGGATGACAGTGGGACAGACCAGCACTTGCTCCTATGTAAATGCAGGTCGGACACGAAGAAAATCAGAACAAGTAAATGAGAACCAAAATAAAACGTTGAGTATATTCTACTTGGGGCTTGAGAACGTCTCAAAAACCGATTTGCTGCATCAAACACTAATGATCAATAGAAGACCTGATGAGCCGTGGGATGACATACGGTACACCATCCAAGAAGAAAGCAAAAGTTCAAGAAAAGGGTATAAAAGAAAGAAAACATCAAAGTGGATCTCACATGACACTCCGAAATTTGCTATTAATTGGAGAGTAGCTAATACAAATAAATAAAATTATAAAGTCAAAGAACTGAACCTAAAACTTCAAAGGGCGGCTTGAGGAGACAAAGTAAAATATAACGAAATGTGCAAAAATCTAGTTATTAAACCAAAAAGGAAGAAGATGGTCAGCATATCTTAATCTGAAATAACTCAAGAAAGATAAAAAACTTCAAGCCTTGAGTTATAATATTGCAAGATGTAGGAAGCATCAAAAGAAGGAAAGAGTACAGTTACTGTACCAAAAAGAACTGGTAAAATTTCAACCATTTCAGGAGGTAGCGTATGAGCAAGAATCAATAGTGATGGAGGAAGAAGTTTAAGCTGAACTGAAGGCTGTAGCCAAAACGATGCTACAGGAATTTATGGAATTTATGGCATACCATTTGAAATATTTCAACCAGCTGATGAAGCACTAGAAGCATTGAAAACATGGTCTTGGTGATAGGCCAAGAAATTTGAAGTCAGCAACTTGGCCAACTGACTGGAAGAGATCCATACTTGCACCCTTTCTAAAGAAAGGTGATCCAATAAAATGTTCAAATCATGGAACAATATATTGCTATCATATGCAAGTGAAAATCATCCAACCAGGATTGGAGCAATATGTTGATAGTGTAAGGCTGAATTCAGAAGAGGAAAGAGGATGTCATTGCTGATATCAGACAGACCTTGGCTAAAAGTAGAGAATACCAGAAAGACGTTTATCTGTGTTCAAGTGAACTCTGCAAAGGTACTTAACTGTGCAGATCACAACAAACTATGGATGGCCTTGATAAGAGTGGAAATTCCAGAACATTTCATTCAGAACTTGTATGTGGATCGGCAGGCAGTTCTGTGAACAGAACAAGGGGAGACTACATGATTTAAAATCCAAAAAGGTAGTTTTTGTAAAATCCATCAGAGTTGCATCTGCTCTCCATACTTATTTAATCAGTATGCAAAATAAACGATAAGAGAAGGTGGATTCTCTAATTTGGCACTAGGACTGGATGAAGGCTTATTAACAACCTATGATATGCATTTGGCACAACCTTGCTTGCTAAAAGTGAGGAGGACTTGAAGCACTTGTTGGTGAAGAACAAGGATTACAGCCTTCAGTATGGATTACAGCTCGATGTAAAGAAAATAAAAATCCTCACGATAGGTATCATTATGATGAAAGGGGAAAAAAGTGAAGCTGTCAAGGACTTCATCTTGCTTGGATCCACAGTCAGTTCTCACTGAAGCAACAGTGATGCCTAGGAGCGCTTTAAAGTTTGTAAAGCAAGGGCGTACTTTGAGAACTAAGGAATGCCTGACCCAAGCCCTGGTGTTTTCGATCATGTGAAAGTTGAACACTGAATTAAGAAAGATTGAAGAAGTATCGATGGATTTGAACTCTGGTGTTGGCTAAGAAGATCGAAAGTACCACGAACTGCCAAAAGAACACATCAATTTGTCTTGGAAGAAGGACAGCCGGGATGCTCCTTAGAGGCACAGATGGCAAGACTTCGACTCAGGTTCTTTGGACATGCAGGTGCCAGTCCCTGGAAGACACGATGCTCGGGAGAGTATGGAAGGAAGGAAGGCCCTCGTCAAGATGTATTGACACCATGGCTACAAAACTTGGCTCCAATCTAAGAACTACTGTGAAGAAGGCACGGGACTAGGTGTTTGCTCTGTTATACCGAAGTATATACATGCTATGAATCGAAACCGACTGATTAGCACCTAGCGATAACAACAACGTTAATCAGAAAAGGTAGATATTTCCGTGATGCATCTTCAAATTCCCTGTATGGGCTATTTAAATTGTTATAGTTCATCTAGATATACATATGGTTTAAAAATAAAAACCTAAAAAATTGATGACTAAAATTGGATACTAAACTAATTCATGTATTGACTTAATAATTCATCACTGTTACATATTTTTAAAATGGCAATTACAGACTAAAGACTGAAAACTACAAAAATATTATTTTAATGAAAACAGTTCTTTAAAAGATAATTAATAGCATGGAACATATATTTTAGATGCATGGGCCTCTAAATTTTAAAGTTTTTTCCTTATCACTATTAGGAAAATTAATACAGCTGGTCTTTTTCCACTTTTAACCAGATGTATTAAAATAGTCCTAAAATAATTTCTGATGCTGAAGTTTAAGCTGGATTTTTGTATTGTGGCTTCTCCCATGCAGAGCATCAAAATTGGTCTAGGAGGATAGGTAATTTATTTGTTGTCTAATTTTCTAGGCTCATCAAATGTTCTGTTACTTATGAAAATGATCTCTTTCAAAATCAAAATTCTACATTGCCACACACTTATTTTACAATGGAGTAGCTTCATGCAGCACTGGAAGATTACCTGGGGCTCACATGACCCACAGAAGACTCCCTTCTACAAGTTGAATTCAAGTGAGTAGAAACAGTTGCCATTCGGATTTGCACATCCCAGATGAAATACGTCTGTGGTTGAAATTTGTGACTGGAATGGCAATGAGAAGCAGCAATTAAAAATGGCTTCTGAAAGAATTGTGTTCAAGCAGAAGGCTCCAAATAAATAAAATAATTTCCGTGGAGATGCCGCTCAGCTACAAGCAAATTTTTTGAGGTGGGGAGGTGAGACAGACTCTTGGAGTATGTTTACAACAGGAATTATACTCAGAATATAAATGTCACTAGATTTGCTATGAACATTCATTTATCAAATATTCAATACACCACAGTATTAGTTTATTCTTTATTTTCTGACTGAGCTATAAGGACAGAGAGCTTTTCCAATCACATTTGCTTAACCATTAGAGTCACCCACAGAAAACGCAAACACACTGCCATTGAGTCGAATCTGACACATAGCAACGCCATAAGGACAGAGTAGAACTGCATCGTGAGTTTCCACGACTGTTAACTCTTTATGGGAGTAGAAAGCCTCGCCTTTATCTCACGGTGTGGTTTGGTGGTTTTGAACTGCTGTCCCTGTGGTTACCACTGGAACTTCAACTCCTAACCCCACAAGGACTCCCACTAGAGTCACTGCTGACCAAATATAATACTAGGAAAGGAAATACGGGAAACTATACATTCTGAAGACCATCACAAGACTCCCAGTGAACTTTTCCTTCTGGGCACTTAAAAGTTTCCCAGATTTTGGCTGGTGCGAGCAATGAAGGTCAAAGGGACAGAACTCTACCCCGCATCTCCTTGAAGAGGTACATTAAATACACAATATACTGTGTCAAGGTACAAATTTCAATCTCTAAAAAGGCAATTCGTTTTTAGAGAATGTGTCATTTGAGAAGGTTTATTTCACAGTGACTTAAAAATATTCACTTAAGAGAAAGATGTGAACCATGAAAAAGCCTTTCCTGCTACTGTCAGCCCTAAAACACTTTCAGAATATTTAATAGTATCAATGAAAGCCTGATGGGCACCAGCCGATGACCCTGCACAATGTTTGGGGGAAAATTTAAAGGCAGTGGGAAATAAAATCTATTCATTAAAAAATAACAGAGTTCTTAAGTGGTGATAAGGAGACCGTTTGTCAAGACTGAATGACTTTTTTTGAAATCATAAAGAATTCTATTTTAGCAGTGTTTAAGCCAAATGAAAAGGAAGCGATAATCTTCAAGACTGTTTGAAGCTATTTAATTACAATACTGCCATCATTTCCCCTTCATTCAATTAATGTGGACAGGAATTGTCCTAGAATCTAGCATAACTTCTGAACACCAGAACCAATCAGGTAAAGGGCAGTGTGTAGAGAATGATGGCTTACAAAATATTTATATGTAATTTAAACTAGGTGCAACAAACCAGAAAACAAATAAAAACCCTGTACTTTAGTTCCAAAAGTTGTCATTAACATTTTTTACAATAATTAAAAAGATCCACTTTTAGATAAGTCTTTTGACTTCAATTAAAGTAAAAATTGAGACTATCACGGTAATAAATGGCCAATATAGGATTTGCTTCCATCAGTAATTTTGCCTGTTCCAGTTATCTTTTCAATACCACATTATACAAATTCAGGTCTGTTCAGACTTCAATTTATTAGCCATGGCATAAAGGGCTTGGACCTGTTCAAAACCCTGCATCAAACAAACCATGTAAGTCATTAACATTTCTATCTATAGTACAGCTACTAAGACACTCATAGCCAATGTGTGCAATGCTATATCATCCTTCTGTATGCTATTCAAACCTGGACTTCTCTTATTGATCTAAATTTTATCTTCCCTTTGCCTTAGCTTCTTCTATCCATTTATATTTTTTTGAATGGTGTTTCATGTACTTTTGGAATGAAGAGAAAATTACACACACACACACACACACACACAATACAAATGCACAAAGGTAATTTTCCTAACAGATACCACAGAACACATTTAATGTGGAAAACGTTAAGTACACAAATAACTATAGCATTCAACCAACCAAACAGCCAATGGGTGCTCACTGGTGACCCATGTAGGTCAGAGTGGAACTGACAAGGACTGATTCTAGAGGTAGATGGCCAGCCTTTCCTCCCGAGCACCTTGAGAGGGACGTGAATCTGAAAACTTACAGGTGAGCCTGCCAACCAGTCACAGAAGGCATGACCTCTAATTGCAGCACCGCCACTCCCAGAAACCCATGGCCACAGCGTCAATTCTGACGCGGAGAAGACCTCTAGGGCAGAGTAGAACTGCTGCCAGGGTTTGAGGCTGAAATTCTTAACGCAAGCAGACAGGTTCATCGTCTCCCTACATATTCAGTTCAAATGTAGAAATGCTGTCACATCTGTATTACCTGACCCCCCCCAAGCCCACCTTCAAGGCTTCTCGATGTTGCATATATTATTTTTGGCTTGGGTATAGGAAACACCCATTTCAGACTAAGGATCACTATAGACTGCTTTTCTTGTAGTAGTACACAGAACAATTTGGAAAATCTTATCAGAAATGGTTTCTTTCTTACTACCTGGTTTAGAAGACTACTTAAAAACAAATGAACAAACAAAAAACCTAATAAAAATACTAAGCAATTTTATTTTAATCATTAAGATTTTCAAGTTTTAATCAAGGCAGCGAAGTTCATTTCCTTCAGATATGCCTGGGTCGGTGTAAAAATATGTGGAGGCTTGGTTTCTCTCTGTAACATGAAGTTATGGGCAGGGTGAAAAATGAGTGTGAAGGAATTGCTTACACATTTTTGACCCACACACTGAGTGGGGAGGGCGACATAATATATTTACTTCAACATGAGAGCTATTTATTAAATGGGATCTTATGCCATTGCTTCTTTCTTACTTACAGGAAAAAGCCATTAATGGCAACCAAAACAAAACACCTTGAGGAACTAAAAAGATTAATAAAATCTACCTTCATTTTCCTCTGAGTCATTGGTCTTATCTTTGAACTAGCCTTACCATTTCAATATAAGCATCCAAATAAAAGAGGAGAAAATAGGAAACGGTAACTAAATAGTCAGTCCCCCATTTTGCTGATTACATTTATGTTTCTGTTAAGAATAAAATCTTCTTTACGATACTTTGAGCAAATAGGAAATGATTGTGAGGAAAAGGGTATGGGTAGGTGTGAATTCTCTTTTTCAAAATCTTTAGATTTTGATACTCCAACTAGAAACTGGAAGGCTCAAAGAAGTAACATAATTGAGACCTTGGTGATCTTAACAGCCACGGTTTCCTCATGGCTCTGCCCGCACAGTAGCCCAGTGGTCGTGGAGCAGCTACCTGCCAACAGTTTTCTGACGTCCACTAACAGTGTGATGGGGGAAGTGGGTGAAAGGATGGCTAGAAATGCAAAGATGGAAGGGGCGAGTCTAGCGGTAAGATAACCTTACTTGAGAAGGTCCAAATAAACGAGGAGCTTCCCTGTCGCTTGTTATTCAATCAATGAGCATTTGACTGAGTGTTAGGCATTGCGAGGCGAGCTAAGGCAGGCGCAGAGACTAATGGCTCTGCCTAAGAGATTTGGGAACTACTGAAAGGTGGGAGGAGATGAGCCCTGAGCTACGGAATCAAGGAAACGTGGGAATCCAATGTGAGATGAGAGCTGGACAACCTAAACAGATCATCATTCCCACTACCCAAATGAAGAAAGTCACCTTTCTTTGTTATTCTTAAGAGTACGTAATTGATTCCCATCCCACCGCCTGGCTCGCTTCATTCTATTGAGCATACTGAATTTTCTGCCAAATGCTGCCCTACAACACCTGTCAGGCTAACAGGTGCAAGGTGATCATTACCCAGGTTTCAGGCTCTCTCGAATTAGACGGCAGCTGCGCCCTTCCAACCCAGGCCAAGAGACCTGTTAGGACATGCTGTACACACCACAGAAGCTCCTTCTGCCCCGGGTCCTACTACAGGCTGGGGTCTGTGTCTGCGCATACACGTTTGTCACCCGCCTCCTCTCCACCTTTGTGCCCATTTCTGATTGTGCCTTTAATTCATGCAGCACTCACAGGCTGATTTCTATAACAAGCACTAGGAAACAGCAACGTTTAGTGACAGAGTATTAGTTGGAATATGTGTTTTTTAAAAACTTTGAAATTAGCTACATTAAAAATTTAACATTGATTTAATATTTTTAAACTAACAAAAGTTCAGAAATAAAGGATTTTAAGGTGTGTAGATTCCAACTACACCTTATTGAACAGCTGTGAACTTGGCATGCTTCTCCAGACGGCTCTCTTAAACAGAGTTACAGCTTCAGTCAAAGCCTCGTTCCTGATATGGGCCTGTTCCCTCTCTGCCTAGACTCTCTCCAGTCAGAGCAAGCTCTTATTATCTACTGTTCCCTGCTGGTTCTTACTCATTGTCAAGCATTCTAGACTTTGTTTTCAAACATCTGATTGTGAACTCAAACTTTTCTTAAAGAAAACAATATATGTAATTATCTAAAAATAAACATTGTTTTTATAGAAAGAATACATGTGAACTCATTTTTATGGTATGAGTTTGTCGTTTCTGAACAATAAGGGACTCCTAGCCTCCCTGTGGAGGAAGTTAAGAGGAGGGTTAAGGGTGCATCCCTTTGAAGGTCATGGCTTAAGGCATTAATCCAATGTTCAAACTTGTGACTTTGAGCCTGTCCAAGGTCTCATTCTTACATTCCCACATTCTTACAAAGACTCAAATCATTATTTAGTGTTTTATAACTGACCCCAGACCCTGCAGCTGAGGCAGCTGAAGTGCTTCTAACTCCGGCTTATAATGGTCTCTCCATTCCCCATTCTAAGTGCATGGCTATCTTCATTTCTTTATTGCCACTCCCTCCAGGTACTGGCTTTTATTATTGTTATTGCTGCTGCTATATAGCTCGTATTTCTAGGAGTTTTAGCAAGATAATTTCTATTTTAGCTTAGGTAGGTAGCTAACTAACTATATTGACCTAACAAAGAAGTCCAAAATGAATTCTGTAGATCTATTATTAATGTTCTGATTACTCTAAAAACTATATTTTTCTAAATTAGTTGGCTTATACTGCTGGAATTGAAACTTATTCTGGATTTTTAAAAATGATGAAATATTTTATGTTTCTTTTTGAAAATTTTACTGAACTTATTTGTATACTTTATCCGTTGGAAACAAACCAATATTCACAATTGCAAAGGGAGCAGAGAAGAACAACTTACTAGCCAAAGAGATTTAAAAATTCATAGCAACAATGCGCTCGAAAGGGTAATCTACAAGTAGAGCTCCGTTCACGAGAAGGTCCTGACGTCACAATGAGTGGCAGTGAATGACTGAGGGACAGGGCAGCATGCCTGCACCTTCAGAAGAGTAGGCAAGAGAAACTAGGAAAATATGAGCGAAGTCTTCGTCTTTTTTAAAAAAAAAGTAATTAGAATTTTTGGCTTTCCCTTTCTCCAATTAATATGTCTCCCCTCTAGTTAGAGATTAGACAAGACTAAGCAATGGTTTTGAAATAGTATAAAAGATGCTATTTACATGAAGAACAAAAGTGGCAGTTTTATACTTTTTACACTTAATATATTTGAACAAGCTAAGTTATAAATATTATCTGTTTTAATCAAGGATTGAGAGAAAAGTTTAAAGAACAAATTAGTTTTTGTTCAACAATTTGTATACATTTTCTTTCATAACTTTAGCTGCAATTCCACCTCCAACCGGGGGTCCCCAGGCCGATTTGTCTGTTATCCTGCCCTTCCTGGCTACTGAGCTTTGTTTGCAGGCAGAGCTGCCCTTTCGGTCTTGTATGGTTGATTATTATGAGTGCGTTTATCACTCTTCAGAGTTCTAGGAAGACCCAAAGTATATCCCGCGCCCCCCGGAACTTATTAAATGTCATCCCTTAGAAATATTTCTTAGTAAATTGTGAAGCAAAACAAAAACAATCTGTTAGTAGGTCTTCCAAAGCAACAACCAATTTGAAGTTAACGGCTCCAAATGAGTTAGTTTCAGTTGTGATCAACATAACACAACTCTGGATGCATAAGCAATATCAAGTGTAGCAGCACATAGAAAGCATTAGCAGCTACAGCTATGAAAAAATTACAAACCCCATGTAGAAGACTTCAAGCATAGGACTGAAAGATAATCCAGTTTTTTAAGAGGAGCCTCAAAATTAGATACATTGACATTTTTGATATTATTTCAAGAAAACATGCTACCGCTAACAGAACTATCTGCGGTGTCCGAGAACACATAATAAGGCACACAACTTGAGGGCATGTAAAGAGCGAGCCACTGGCCCTGTACCTGGTGCTGGCGATGCTTGGTGATTCTGCTCCAAGCCTACATCTTTCGAGCTGACTGGCAACAATCTGCCTTTCCACTTCCAGTTCTCGGGTGAGGCGTTGAAACTGAAGCTCCTGTGATTCAAGGAAATAAAAGCAAGTGAAGGGCCGAGGACTGTTGTTCAAGCATATTTACGAATGAATGTACATCACATGAAACATAGGAACATGCCTATAACACAGCATTTACCGCAGCTTTGTGGAATTAGGATCTTTGATGGTATTGTTTGTTTACATGACCTATGATTTGTAGTTTTTTAAAGGTACTAGGTACATCAGCGGCTGTTTGGAACTGGAAACATGCAGACAATTATTTGTCCCTGTTGATGTAGGAGGGAATGCGAATTGAGGTCTCATAAGTGCTATTATGCTGCAGTGTTCTATACAACTGAAGATTTCCAAAGACTGTACTTGATGTTTCTACATCAAGGGCACACCAAACAATGTAAGTTCTTTATCCTCAATGGCTAATTTTCAAGAGCAGATCACATCCAAGCGCTGATTGAGGTGAAAACACAGAAGACTGGGCCATAGTCGCTCCGGGGGATCGCCAAGGCGCTGTGGCTTTGCATTATGGTTGGCCTTCTCTTCTGCTAATCTTCCCACTAAGTATTCCACATGGAAAACTCCATCTTAATGAGAACTCGACCTGAGATAAGCATTTCCTTGGCTTCCTTTTATAGAACGATAGAAATTTTCTCTCACCCACAATGGAAATATTGTGAGATGCTTCAGATGTGTAGGCAAAAAACACAATAAGCTTCTGTGAACTTAACCAAAGTACAGCGCATTTTAAGAGTTTTACCGCATTTCCCATAGTCCATGAAAAATAAAATAAAATAGTACACGTAATCTGGTTTCTGGCTTGTGGATTTAATTCCCCTCTTTTCCATCCTCCTCCAAAGTAATCAGTATGTTGATGTTTATTATGTACATGAGGATTTTGCACTACTGCTGCTACATAATTGGAGACATAGATGATATATATGATTGATTTGCATGTTCACACAATCTACATCAATGCAATAGTGTAAATTTTCTGCAGATTTCTTTTATTGCTCAGTTAATTTTGAGGTCCATAAATACATGCAAGGTCCAGTTAATTTATTTTCATGGCTCAAAAATATTCCATTTTATGAATATAGTACAATGCATTGATACGTTCTCATGATGGCCCCTTTGGTTGTTTCCAGTTTTATACAACTGTCAGCACACTGTAAAATAAGCATCTTTGTATAAACCTCTTCTGGAGAAGGGTGGCATGAATAGAAACCTCTCAAAATTAAAATTCACTGCCATCAAGTCAATATTGACTCAGGGATCCTAGAGGACGGGGTAGATTTGCCCTTACGGGTTTCTGAAATTGTAACTCTTTTGGGGAGTAGAAAGGCTTATCTTTCTCCTCCGAAGGTGCTGGTGGTTTCAAACGGATCTTGCAGTTGGCTGCCAGCACAGGACCCACACGGCACAGCCACGGCTCCTCGAGTCACCCCGAAAGTGGAACTTCTGGGTGCTGTTGTGAAGGGTATGTGTACTTTTTCATCTTTGCTTGATAATGGTTATCGATCTGCTTTCTAAAGTAGTTGTACCCATTTATATTCCAATCACCAATTTCTCTGCACACTCACCAACATTGATTTAACTTCAGGGCTTAATTTTTTTGAGGCGAGCCGGGGTGGATGGGTGAGTTTAGTAATCTGATAAGCATAGAATGGTATTTTGTACTTCCATGATGGCCAACATATTTTCATGTTTCTTGACTAAGTTTCTGAATCTCACAGGTATTGTGAAGTCTCAGGAGGTCGTGTCGTGCCCCAGGTTAAGAACATATTTCTGCTTATCCTTTCCTATGGAGGTGGTCTTTCATCTCTCCTTACCCGAAGGTTGTCCCCTCATGGTCAAGGTTCTAGCCAGAGAGCTCTCAGGAGACACCCCTAGGGGCAACCCCTTCTGTGATCTCTGAAATCAGGTCACCTTAGTTTGTCACTTTCAAGGGAAAGTCAGGTTTATTGCTTACTTACCTCATGATTCCACTTTCATTTCAATTTTGATTTCTGTGAATTCCTTATTTTCTGTGTAACTTACTCTTGCTTAAAAATGACAGCTTTTTCTTCAAACATTTTATTCAGCATAAAAGGTTTCTTAATCAAATGAGGCTTTATGTTGGTAAGTAATTTGACGGCCCTTTCCAATAGAAACACAAAGAAAACTGCGCATCTCTTCACAAGGCTATTGTCACTTTCTTCTTGCTTCTACAAGCTCTAGGTAGCTCGCTGTCCTCCAGTACTGGTATGGAAAACAAAAAACCTAAATTCACTGACATTCTGGCAATTCTGAATCACAGCAACCCTATAGGACAGAGCAGAACTATCCTTGAAGGTTTCTGAGACTATAAATCTTTACAGTAAATCTTTAATGCCTTTTCTTTCTCCCCTGGAGGAGACAGTAGTTTTGAACTACTGACCATGCGGTTGCCAGCCCAACTTGTGATGCACTGCACGGCCTCCTCGACCTCCTAGGTTCTCCCACTCTCATTCATTGTCACTGTTGAAAGTGATCATCTATCTCCAGACCCATTCCAACTGTGTTCTCATGAAGCCCCATTCGAATGTATAAACTTTCTTTATAAGCCCTTGTTTTTTTCTCAGGAAGCTCCCTAACTCTGGACTTTCATTGAAATGTGTTCTTTACTGGCAACACCTTATTTTTTTTTTTCACACAGCCTACTCTGGGGAAAGACTATTAATTCTTGCACTTTTCACACCTAAGGTACCTTATATGAAGGCTCCTTAGCCCAGTGCTGTGTATAGTATTCCTCATTATGTTCACGTTGCCAGGAGGAGCTGTTGTGGCAGGTAAGTTGTGTTTGCTTTCCCCTTAATCAGTAAAGAACACTCCGCTTGCAAAATGTGCAAACTTTACTTTATTCTGACCATCCAGCAACAACATCCACTGCCCATTTTCATCTTTAGTATCGATTTGCTTCAAGTTGCTTGGAGTCACTAAGCATTCTGGAAGAGCTGCATGGAGCATGACAACGACGATGATGACAATAAATAGTAGCAGGTACTCAGATCACGCCATCAGTTTGACATCATCAACTTCTTCTCCCTATAGTCCCAGGTCCCTCCCAGGTTTAATACCTCCGCCTTATCTAGGCTAGCCCACCAAAGCCTGCGGTATCCTCCAGAATCCTGTTTCTCTCCTCCAAACCTGTTCCTGTTGCCTCTCAGTTTATAAATGTGCCTAAATTGTCCTCACCTGAATACATACAGTCTCGGGACTTCTCTAGCTTTCTTTTACTCTGTTTCTGAGCCCTTTGACTCATAGTACTTGTTACTAAGCACTGGTTTTTCCAATGGAAATTGACTCCTTAAAATGTAATATCGTCCAAGGTACTAAAATCATGGAACTGATTTCTATGCCTTTTATATTTTTTCCTAACACGTAACATTTTAAAAAATTGTCCATCTGTATACTAAAGCTACCTCTTATCAGTTACGTATATGTGTATGTCACAGTGGAGTTCAACATACTATTTGATGTCTATAAATCTCAGCAGGAAAGAAATGAATAGTAATTAAATTCCATGGCAGGGTGTGTGTGTGTGTGTGTGTGTGTGTGTGTGTGTACAGT
>NW_022103900.1:17035555-17095177 GCF_000313985.2 Echinops telfairi
GTGTGTGTGTGTGTGTGTGTGTGTGTGTGTGTGTACAGTCAATACTTGATCGACTCAGTAGTTACAAAAGAAAGCATCATTATTTCAACCATTGATGTCTTTAACATCCTCCAGAAATCATTTTCTTTTCTGCCTTAGTTCACCAACAGACACACATGCATAGAAGAGTATTTTAAACCACAAAAAGCTCAGCTACAGCTGAATAATAATATTTAAAATTTGGATGGAACAAGGTATTGGACAGAATATGTTTTATTCTCAGGATGTACATTTTCTTCCTCTCATTCATGTCTTTAAAAGACCGCTAAATTAGGGCTGTGATTATACCTTTTAGGATCCTACACCAGGCCTAAGAAGTCATTGTAAAGAATGAGAATTTGAGATATAATTTTAAAATCCTCAAAAACATCACAAATATCATTCTGTAATCTAGGCTGGTACTAAAGCCACAACAACCACATTTTCAAACTGTCTTTGAACCTCTCTGCCTTAAGCAACCACCCATTACTGCAGGATAATCAAATATCCTGACCATTTATCACAATTAACTTAATAACTGATAATTATTTTGTGTATTGTGTCTTTTAAAAAAATGCACTGTCATCAAATTGATTCAACCATATCATTATAGTTGAATCTACCCTATAAAATAGAGAACTGCTTGGTGACTCATATAGACATACACACATATAAGATATATATCTAATATATATTTAATATCATTATATATATTTTCACACAGCACACAGCCTCAGCTTTCTATCACAGAGTAGCTGCTAAGTTTGAACTGCCAACCTTGCTATTAATAGCCTATTATGTTTACTTGTCCCTAAATCAACACACAGTGAAAGATATGTTGCTATTCCTTTTGAACTGGCTAGCTCCCTTTATTTAAGGAAGTTTCAAAATAAAAAGATATCTGACAACCCAAACCGCCTTAACATCAGTTTTCCTTGGGCTATCAAGGTGCATACATGTACAAAAATGGCTAATGGTCAAGTAGGCTCGTGAAATACTACACACCAGATTGTACACTGTCAAGACCTATATCAGCATATAGCATAATCGGAAAATTGAAAGCTCTGAGGTTTACCTGTAAGAAATCAACACTTGTTTGATACTGAAATTAAGCACAATAGTTTTCAAGGAATACCTATTAATAATTCAAAGACTAATATGGCACTGTAGAACACAACTTGGACAACACTGCAAAAATAAAGCCCATTTATTGTCATTAGTGAAGGCTGTACTAAAGGGTACAATATGGTTTTCCACGTTAAGTTTTTTTTTTTTTTTACAAACTGGGAGACAAAAGCTTAATAGCTGTAGTCTAGACTCAATATTTTCTAGGCACAAGATCCCTTAAATTGGAAACCTTTAAATAGAAGCTACTGACCTTATGTCACTATGAATATCATTAGGAGACTGGTCACAACAGTTGTTTGTGTGGCTATCCTATGCTACATTTAGAACTTGTCAATTTAAAGGAAAAGGCAAGCACAATTATAAATGAATTTTTGGTTTTGCCAGAATTAATATACTAGGATATGAACACTAATCTCTTCATAATTTTCTGCTACTGTGAAATCAGAGGATCAGACCACAATCTAATTTTGATATCTAACCAATGTTCAAAATTTATATTCTAAAGTTTAAGATTTTCACAGTCCGACTTTGGTGAGTGGCAGAGTAGTTGGGGTCTTTAAAGTCGTGAGCATCCATCTGAGGCGCACTTCTTGGTCTCCCCCAGTCTACTGTAAAGAGGAGGGATGAAAATCAAAGATACACAAAAACAATAGATTCAATGGCTTAATGACCTACACGAAAACTAGTCATTTGCTTTCTTGCAGGGTGGATCTAAATATAATAAAATCTTTGATAATTCTATCTTTTCTCCAATTATCATGATGTTGCCTATTGGTCCAGTTGTGCAGATTTTTGTTTTCTTTACATGAATTTTAATCCACTCGGAAAGATAAGTAATTCCTTCACATTCTCTTGACTTTCAGCATTCTGTTTTCAGCAATGATAGCCCTCATTTCACAGCTTCTTCTGAATCTGGCTTAAATTTCTGGCAGCTATCTGTCAATGTACTGCTGTAATCATTTCTAAATTTTGTTATTACACAAGTGATATTAGTGATATTATTCACTAATTTCCATACTGTTGGGTCACCATTCTTTAGAATGAGTACAAACATGATCTCTTCCAATTGCTTGGCCACTTAGCCAGCTGTCCTTCAAATTTTTTGTCATAGACTAAGTACGTCCAATGCTTTATCATTTTGTTGAAGCATTTCATTCACTGTCCCATCAATTCCTGGAAGCATGTTTTTAAAGTCTGCAATGCAACTTGGACTTATTCCTTCAATACTATTGTTTTTTGAGCATATGCAACCTCTTAAAATGGTTCAATGTGACTCACTCTTTTAGTACAATGACTGTGTATTCCGTCCAATACATTTCCTTCTTCCTGCAATATCCCATATTTTGTAAACAGAATCCATCAGTTGCAAGTTCAAGTTTGATTTTTGTTTTTCTTCAGCTCCTTCAGCTTGAGATACATAATCCTCCCAAATGGTTTCTAACTATAAGTCTTTGCACATTTGATCATGTTATGTTTTGTCTTCTAGAACCACCTTTAGAAAACTTGTTTAATTCTTTTACTTTACCATTTATTCCATTTGCTTTAGCTACTCTATATTCATGAACAAGTTTTGGAATATTGTCTGACATTCACTTTTGCCTTTTCCTTCTTTACTTTTTTTTTTTTTTTAAGACATGTCCTTTCTTTATATATCATGTTCTTGATGTTATCCCACAACTTATTTGGTCTTTAGTCATTAGTGTTTAATTTTTCAAATTTAGGTGGGATGTACTGAAGGTCATATTTAGGCAATCTTGGATTTGTTTTTAAAATTCTCACCTTCAAACTAAACTTACATAAGAGCAATTGGGATCTCTTCCAAAACTGTGTTTTCTGTTGCATCTTCTCATAGAGGTAGCAAGTTTGATCCCCATGTGTATACAGATCTATGTGTATACACATAATTGTTGTGGCTGAAGAAAGGTATTTGCAATTAAAAGGCCATTGGGTTTGCAAAAGTCTATAATGCAACCCCCATCTTCATTTTCCAAGAACTGATCCTTCCTTTTTGTATTCAACTGTCACATTCCAATCACTAAGAATTATCAATATATCTTGAATGGATGTTTAATCTTTTTCAACCTGAAGAATTTTGCAGAATTCTTCAATTTCTTCATCCCTGGCTTAAGTCGTTGGTATATAACTTTGAACCATAGCTGTATTAAATGATCTTCCTTGTAGATATTATCCTATTACAGACATCACTACACTGCAAGATAGATCTTGAAATGGTCTTTTTGATGATGAATGTGATATAATTACTCTTTAATTTGTCATTCCTGGAATAGCTAACCATGTAATTGTCCAATTCAAATGATCAATCCATTTGAGCTCACGCTGGCTAGGATACTGATCTTTATGCACTCCATCTAACTTTGACAATTTTCCATTTTCCGAGTCTCATATGACATTGATGAATTGATGCTGGCCGTTACTGCTTCTAACTTGGAGCCATAGCCCCATCAGCAGGTGAAGCGTCCAGACGCTCTGCGCTCTCACATCACCAAGGCCGGCTGTCTTCGCAAGGGGTGGCTCTTCTCCAGTCATCAGATGGGTGTGCTCCAGCTCCTGGAGTTTGAGTTCCGGCACGATAGTTGACATATTTTGCTGCTATTAATAAGGTGTTCAGTGGCTGGACTATGAGAAACAGACCACCTCTTCCTTCTTTCTAGTCTGCTCCTAGTCTGAAAGTGCCACTGAAACCCGTGCACCACGGGGGACCCTGTCGGTACGTGAAATACGAGTTGCAGAGATTACAGCATCAGAGCAATAATCAGGCCACAACAGTATGACAAGGTAACAGATGAGCAGGGATTTTCGCCAATAAAGCTCCTTTACAAGAACTCAAAATATAGGGAGATTTCCATTAAAACACTACCAGGAGAGCTTTTTGTGTCTAGTGCAGAGGGTCTCAACCTTGCTAATGCCACGACCCTTTAATACAGTTCCTCATGTTGTAGTGACACCCCCCCTCAATCATAAAATTATTTTCGTTGCTACTTCATAACTGTAATTTTGCTACTATTATGAATTGGGCAACCCCGTGAAATGGTCGTTTGATTCCCAAAGGGGTCACAACCCACAGGTTGAGAACCGCTGGTCTAGCGCTTCCACAATTGTAATCCAGTTTACTGAAGTTACTAAATCACTGCTTGCCTAGTCTCCCCCATTGCCTTCACCTGTGTCCACCTGCCTAATTCCCTGGTCTCTAAGGTATTAGAATCTGTCTACCAGGGAAAAGAGGATTTACCACATCTGGAATGCCATTTTTGAAAATATGCTCACCAGTCTATAAAAATCTTTATTGAACTAGCAACATCATCTTTTACTTTCTTGCCTAACAAGTACAACTATGCATATCAGTTGTATATATTTATGTAAATACAATGGGGCTTCAAAACTCATGATCTTTCCCTCTTTCCACTTATTTTAGCTACCCTGATGTAAATATTCTAGTTAAGGGTTCTATTAATTTGGGCTAAATGTTGGGCTGCTAACTAGAAGTCAACAGTTCAAAGCTACCAGTCAGTCTCAAGGGAGTAAGCCTGAGGCTGCCTGCTCTCAAAAGACGGACAGCCTTGGGAACCCTACACAGAATCTCTAGAAGTTAAAATTGACTCAATGACAGTGGAGTTTCAGGTTCTATTCACTGAGGTTTCTCTTTTAAAATTCCTCGTAGTTGTACAAGTTTGTAGTCATATAAATATTGAAGGAAAGATACAAAACAATAATGCTTGATATCTATCGTGGAAAATTAAGGTCTCTGGGTATAGCAGCTGTTTGCAATTGCTATTCACGAAAAAGGTGGTGGTTGGAACCCACCCAGCAGCTCCACAGACGCCTTGCTTCCATAAAGATTACAGTTAAGTCCACAGTGTAACACACAGGGCCATGGTGAGTTGGAACCAGCTTGATAGCAACAGGTGACTTTCCCCCTAAGGGATGAACAAGTGGATGCTGAAAGCGCGTGTCAATCGCAGCTTTCAACGATGACGACTGCTTGCAGCTGTCATTTTTCAAGCAGGTATTTATTTGGTAGAATGCATATCAAAAGCATGGCATTTTCTTTAAAACTTGATGGTTTTCTCATTTTCTAGCTGCTACTAGGAAATTAAGAAACTATAATAAATAATGACTGAACATTAACAATTTATCTAGTTTTCTAAAATACAAATATTTCAGAGACAAATGATGCTTATCACCTAATGTTAGATGCTTATTTGGGGTTTAATTGACTGCATAGTAGATGATAATAACACACATAAATTATTATGTGTAAAATGGAAAACTGAGAATAAATAACCAATCTTCCTCTTCTTCTGCATGGACTATTTATTGAAAACAGGAGCAATACACACACACATGTGATAAAATAAACCCCCCAAAAAGACTAAATTTAATCTTCTTTAATTCAGTAGACCTAATAACTAGAATGCAGAAATAAGAGGCTAATTTTTAAAATGATTAATTTAAGTTTTGATTAGTAAGTTAATGAATTGCAGTGTGAGAGAAAACAAATACCTCTAGTGCACATAATTTTTCTGATTATTACACTTGTTAAAATGTCTAAGTTTACTTTAAAGCTGTTCTTTGCAGCAGATAATTTATGGCTAATGTGAGGGAGGGTGGGTGAATGGGGTGTTACTAGAATTCGCATGCCCATTTATGTGCTGTGCCCCAGACACTGTGACAGTGAGCTTGGTGTAAAGTCAACTAAATGGTTACTTGTAAAAGATTGTTATTTGGATGAAAAGACCTCAAAATGTTCCGTGTTTTTAACACTTCTCACATTATCCCCATGGTTTCACTAACATTACTCTATTATGAACTTTCATAAATTATCCTTGGCTTCTTAAGAATAAGGTTAAAAAATCCAATGTATTATTGATAACTATAGGTAACCTCCAAATAACAAAGTTTTTTGGACAGAACATGGGCTTTGCTACTGACAGCTATAGGCTGGGTTCAAGACTCTAACTAAATAATAACACTTCTGAAAAAAAAGATGTGCCTTATTTGAATTTAAAAATGTTGGCATTGCTCAGACTAATTTCATTGTCTAAAAGAATTTTTAATTACCATATTTAGATTCCCCCCTTGCAATCAATGTATATATATAGAAAAATTATGGAACAGATATAATCTGATACTAAATGTCTTGTTTTATTATTTTGTAAATGATAACATTAATAATACTTGGAACTATTTAATGAATAACTTGAGTCAGATACTCAACAAAAGTTCTCAAATCCTTACAACAGCCCAGGCTATTTTTCACGAATCCTAGAGGTGGAGAAGCAAAATAAATGACTTGCTCAGGGTAAACCAATTTAAGTGAAGAGTCTACATGGTATGGTATAGGGCAGCGGTTCTCAATGGTGGGTCGCGACCCCTTTGGGGGTCGAACTACTCTTTAACAGGGGTTGCCCGATTCATAACAATAGCAAAATTACAGTTATGAAGTAGCAATGAAAAGAATGTTATGGTTGGGGGCCACTGTATGAAAGGGTCCCAGTACTAATTAGGAAGGTGGAGAAGCACTGGTATAGGAGGAGGTCAGGGCGGTGATGGTGATGACATCCTAAGGTACTGAACCGAGTAAAACCAACCCTTGTGACAGCAAAGAAAATGCTTTAAGAATTACTTTTAATAAAAGGCATAAAATATCACAGTAATAAACATTTATATTTGCAAATGTATGCTATACACTGGACTGATTAATTTAATTGATTCCACTGTACATATTTCCCTTGAAGCGCTACAAAACTCTTCAATAAAAAAATTGATATCTCTAGAAAGAGGCTTCTCAACTTGCTCTATGGTTTTAATTAAATTTCTTCCATAAACTGCTGACAAACTAAGGAAGGAATGAATTTATGCATAGTGTAACCATAAAATTAAATCTACATAACTGCCTTAAAAATTCTGATATCAAGATACATCTTTGAAAAGAAAACATGACAGCACCCAATATTCAATTTTAAATTACGTTGGGAGTCAATTAGATACTATGCTATCAAATAATTAGGTTTACATTTGATAAACTAAAATATTAGTAGTTTCAAAGGAGAATCATTCTATTGTTAATTTTTATTAGATATTCAATGTTAAAGTGATATCTTAATGTAAGAGCTAATAAGATAAATATTTTTAATTTAAAAACACCAACATTCTATACCTGTATTTAAGCTGCATTCTACACTTGTAGTTAAACCAAATTCTGCAACAAGATAGATCATGATGTTCACACACACTGGTGTCTCCTCCAGCCACTGTTATTATGTTGTGAAAAGGTCTTACTTAACAAGAATATCTGCCATCATCTCACTCGCGCCCGGTGAGTGGATGCTGACTCACAGCATCCTATAGGACAGGGTAGAGCTGCCCTGTGACCTTCCAAGACGGTAAATTTTTACAAGAGTAGAAGGCCCTGTCTTTCTCCCATGGAGTAGGTGGCGGTTTTGAACTGCTGACCTTGAGGATTACAACCCATTGCATAACCACTATCCAACCAGGGCTTCTCCTCTCTGTAATTTAAAAGGCTGAGTTGTTTGTGCCTTATTGTTTTAACCTTTGAGTGCCTACAGTGTGGTCGGCAGACAGAAGTACCAGAGGGCAGCGTGTGGTGTCATCAGAGGTCTGTGCACGGGCTACTGGAGCAGTGTGATCTCAGTCCGACAGGCAGTGACTCCTCAAAGGAGGGAAGAATTGAAATAAAACACTGACGGTGAAATCTCAAGTAATTCCCATTTTAAGATGCCAAATAAAACTCGGTAGCTACAAAGCTGGTGAACATGAAAGGCTGCCTGTGCTGCTGAGAACACCTGTTTTGGCAGCGTCTTCCTTGTTGGTACAAGGGAAGCAGCAGCTGCCTCACTGGCTGCGGGAAGGAGCACGTAGTGTGAAAGGCTGACTGACTTTCATGCCCATGCAAACTTTCACAGGACAGCTCCTGCAACAGAAGTCAGCAACCTTCTCTGCAAAAGGGCAGGCAGGCAGTCAACGTCTTAGGTCTCTCTGTCAGAACGTTAAGGAGCCCTGGGGCCATAGTGCTTATGCATTGGGCTTCGATCTGCAAGATCAGCAGTTCAAAACTAGCAGCTGTTAAAAAACAAGACATCTTTAAACAAACTGATGGGCTCTGGTGATGATCCTTACAGGATCAACTCACTTCTCTTTTTACTGGCAGCCTAAAGAGATCAAAGTGTCAAAGTCAATGAACAGGATAGGGGTGGTGGATAGGATATACATTCTTCTTTATTAATCAGATACTACTGAAATTAGGACTCCAAGCAAGGAATTGGTGTCTATGAGGTAGCAGCTGCTACTTGTATTCTGGAGGGGCTCTTGCCCCTGACCACGCAGGTGCAGATTGGAGCTGGATCCCCTATGTCTCACCCGGAGTGCTTTCTGGCTTCAGAGCGACAAGTAGCAACTTTGTGGTTGTGGACCGCACAGAAAGCGGTCCTTTAGCCCTGATCTCCCAGGTGGAGTCCCCAGCTCATGTGTTCACCACCTAATGGGTTTCTTTTGGGGTGGGGGTGGGGGTGGTAGTGGGGGTGTCTCAGTCATTGAAGCCTGAACACATGCAAAAAGGAACATTTCCATTTACTCTAAAACTAGTTTCTCTTTACCTCATAAATTACAGCAATCTCTAACCAGTCAGTCGCCCTCTTCAAATGTAGGACTGCCATCACTTGAAAAGTATACCTGTGACATTTATCTTTGAAAATAAATGTACTATCATTCAAGCCAAGGGTTTTAATAGTATTGTGTTATTTAATGTCAAAACTATGAAAGGGTGGGTAAAAAAATGATGGATTAAAAAATTTAAATAGGGAGAATGGAATTTTTTCATGAACTTTTTGAAGCCCCCTGATAGATGACTTGGAAAATTCTAAGTGAGGCATGCACAGCACCGTGCTCAGGACAGCCCATTTTCCATGGCAAAGGTCGCTGAGATGACTGTCCTGGTCCCAGCAGTCAAGCACAGCCAGGCACTTGAGGACAGAGCCGCTGGAATGTTTTCTGGCTCACCACTCAACCTCATTCATATAATTTTTAAAAGGGGGTAGGTGGTTGGAATAAATAAAACAAACCAGGGTTCCAGTTTGTACATGTTTGGGTCTATCCCAGTCAAAATGTGTTCAAACATGACCCTGAGATCAATGGATGGCTGTAGACATGTTCTCTAAGTAACATACGTCATCTTAGTCTTGTTAGGCTTTAAAAAATAAAATCAAAACAATGCCTTCCAAGGGGATCTGAGGAGACACTTAAATTCATGGAGAAAGGACAGCTGGAAAGTTAAAGCAACTATTTTTGAAGATGCCAAAAGAGAAAGGATGATAGATTTTCTCAAAGGACACAGGTTGATTACAGGGGCTTGTTCAAACCCAAACCAAACTCACTGCCATTGTGAGCTTTGACTCATTGTGATCCTACAGAAGCAAGTAGAACTAGCTCTATGGGTTTTGGAGGCTGGAAATTTTTATTGGAATAGAAAGCTTTAAGTTTCTCTATTGAAGGAACTGGTGGTTTTGAACTGCTGATCTTGTGGTTAGCAACCCAATACATAACCAATTATGCTGCCAGAGCACCTCATAGGGGCTTATCAGGAAAAAGTTTTAAGAAGATTAAAAACTGCATTGGTGAGAAAAAGACCAAGAGACAGCAACTTGAGAAGTGTATAGACCTATATGGGAGACATGCCAAGACTCAATAGCTTCACATTTTGTTGTCTGTTTACTACAGGTATCAATGATTTTTAGCAATACTTGAACTTAGCTTCATACTGCCCCCTCCAGTTTAAACAAATCTATATTTGGCACAAGTCCACTGAATGAATTATAATGGTAATAATAGTCGCTAATATTTATCAGGTGCTCATTATGGACTAAGGAACCTTGGTAGCATAGTGCTTGAGCACTCAGCTGCTTTACGTTTAAAGAAGCAGTCTGCTTCCAGAAAGATACACAACCTTAGAAGCCCTACGGGGCACTTCGCCTGCCCTTTGGATAACCAGAGGTCGAGGGCAATGGGTTTGGCACTATGAGCCAGGCACTGTATTTATGCTTTCTATGCATATCCTAAACAGTAGGTCTAGCCAGAGACTTCTGTGTGCTGAACACCTCTATGCAAGTTCTAGAACAGCCCCTGAAGTGTGCATCATTCTCATGGTGGAGATGGAGACTCTGAGTGCCTTTGGTCAAGCACCTGGCGGATGGAACAGCAGGGTTATAAAGTTGGGTCTGACCCTACATCACTGTCCTACATTGGTGCCCTACATCACTGTCTTTTCAGCCATATACCACAACCCCCAGAGTGTAGTAAAGAAATTGATTTTGAAATAGAGGCAGACAAAAAAAAAAGCAAAAACCCAAAACACCTCCTAAGAACAATACAAACCTAGGCAATCAATCAACAATCTCACTGGCAAGCTTGCTGTTTTACTCTGAGGAGATGGCCTCCTCCAGCTTAATAACTGTGACTCATAAGCCTTTCTTTGACATCATCCACCGATGATGGCATGCCAAGTAGACCTGGATGCCCTAAATCACTTCCACGGTTCCCGCAAAACAGCGGGGCATGGCGAGAATCTTGTTTGCAGCTTGGAAGAGATTATCTTCTCTATAGTTTCGGGTCTCCGCTTTACCGAGAGACAGTGCATCTTACGGCTTTGAGGATCACAACTAAATCAAGAGTGCAGGTGAAAGAAAGAAGAAATGAAGCAATGTGGGTGACTCTTCATCTATCTGGATTTCTCCATTCTGACTTTTCGATGAGTATTCCTGTTTTTAAACTCATTGTCAATATATCTGATGGAGAAAGAAGCTACACAAGTCCCAGGTGAGACAGCACCATGGCAACAGGCTTGCCTTGAAGTCTTTGGGGAGCAGAATTTCACAAAAAGGTTTGATTGCCTATTCACACTCTTGATTACAACACACGGAGCTGTTAAACTAAATTGTATGCCATTAGTATATTGAAGGAACTTTAAAAAATAAACTACCTGTGTGCAGATATTTTTCACACGTACATGCACACTGAGCTGGTTTTAATTGTAAGTAGCCCTATTTCTTTTTGAAACAAGGACACGTCTTTATTTCAATATTTGCAAGGGTCACAGGGTAGCAATGTGATAAATAAGGCATTACTCTGTATCACAGGTAAATATTGAATCTGTGTTCTAGTTAATAATTCTTGTTTCATCTTCTACTGTGGTTGTGATAGAATACAAGTGCCCTATCTTTACAACTGGCTCAGGATTGTTAAGTATTTTAGGTTAGATCATCAATGGCCAAAAGAACTAGGGATAAAACCACCCCAGTCTCACAGTAGATTACAATTGGACTTGGCCTTTTGGCTCAGTTGGGACAGTATAAAAATAACAAATTTTTAAAAAGCCACAGTGAAGAAAGCCAATTAAGCCTGTGAATTGTATGGCTCAAAATGTCAGCCAGCTTACAAATGATGTCAGAAGTGAAGGTGAGACCAAGTGAGAACCACACAGATGGCAAGGACAAAACCCTCACCCTCACCAGAAAAGCAACTCACAGCAAGTGTGGATGAGGGTGAGTTACCACCATCTGTCTTCATATTGTGATCCAACAAATCCACGCATGGCAGTGAATGATATTTGCGACATCATGAACTGTTTTAGAAGTGTTTAAACTACAGGACCTAGGAGCATTTACATGGAATTATTTTTATGCAACCATTTCCCAATTACTTATGCTAATAGAGACAGCCAGTGGTGTGGGGCTAATCCTAATTATTTATATTTGGTTTTAGATTGCATGGTATGACATTTCTTTTGCAGATTTTCCTTCCTGAAAAGGTTTTATTATTAAAACCAACTTACACCCCTTTAGTAGACACCTGCGGTATGGGAAAGGTGGTGATTCTGCGGTCTTTGGGCATGGGGTAGCTCCCTCCAAATTACAAGTACACTACAGACAGGATCCTGGGAAAAGAAGTGACCGAGTAGCCTTTATAATTACTTTAGAAGCATTTAAAATTTACAGAAATCAGTATAGGCCAATGCAGGGGCAGAGATTTTTTAATGCGGCCCTTTTAGCCAAAGTCCCTGATTCCCATCACACTACCTTTTTCTGCATGGGTCTGTGAAGAGGGTGGGGAGAGACACTGATAGGCTTCACCTGTGAGTACCTGTGAACAGGGTTCCCTGGAATGCCATCCAGCCGCATATACAATGAGGGGGTGGTGCATCTTATTATCAGCTAGAGCCAGTTGTGGAACATGGCCTCTGAACCTGAGGTCTCTGTGCAGTGAAGCTCCGGACCCAACGACAACTATGACGTGAAGGAGCAGCAGCAGAACCAGGAGTCAGAGTACGGAACAGAGGGATGGACTCCCCAACCCACGGAGCAAGTAAAGCTTTCGTGAAGGAGGCTGCAGTGAGGCGCTTCTGGGCACTTAATTCAAGAAGCTGGCCATGGTGACCCACAGAAGTGGAGCTAAGTGCCTTCAAGACGAGGCTTACTGGAATGGAGTGCCTCCGGGCACTTAATTCAGGGAGCTGGGTTTGCTGACCCACAGGGCTGGAGCCGAATGCTTTTGTGTTGAGGTTTACAGCGGAATGGTTTGCCCATTTCCAAATTTATTATCAAACCTGAAAGAACTTTGTAACATGTCCTGATAAGCAACTCGGCCCTGAGTATTTCTCACTGGCATTAAAACTTGTTAACTTCCTCAATAAATCCTTTAATAATGAATTTTGTTGTGAGTTCTGTGTAGCCTTTGCAATGGATATCAGAACTTAGAGAGGTAAAATAGAGAACATTAAATAAAACACACAGCCACTTGTTGCCTTCCTTCTGTTTTTTTTTGTTGACACCGTACTTGACCTCTTAGATACTTGGGAAGTTCCTTGGACTATACATGTAATTAATAAAACAGCTGTTGAAAGGCAGGGCTTTCCATAGAATCTATTAATACAACTAGACTATTCAAGACTATCGATTTTAAGCAAATACTAAAATGTCAATGACATAGTGTTACACGTAATATTAATGGAAAATTCCATCTTTTTGCCTTTCTTCTAGATATAACAATCTCATTAATAGTGGGATTGGCCACGCAGATGGACGGCGAGAGGGTCAACGAACAGTTTTACCTGAAGGTGATGAGTTATTTCTGGGTGGCTGCAACAATGGGCTCAAACACAACACTGAGAGCAGCAGCGCTTCATTCCGCTGTGCATGAGGTCGCTGTGAGTTGGAACTGACGAAATGGCACCTAGCAGCCACCACTTCATCAACACAGAGTGAGCTAAAGGTAGACATCTGTGGTCTAAGACTACAAGGCCCCGAAGAAAAATGACTTAAAAAGAAGATATTAGGGACTGACCTGCAGAGAAAAGATGATGATCTAGATGGATCAGCACAGGGCCTCTGTCGGGAGGTGAAATGAAGAAGGTGATCATGAGCTGGGAGATGAGTCTTCAGAGAGTGAGGGTGAATATCTAGAAGGCTGGAAAATGACAGAAATGAGGAGTGGAGAAGGTGATACAGCCAGAATCTGACGTCTCAGATGGGCAGGAATCTGCAAGGTGGGCCTATGTAATGGCTGAGAAGCAAGAATATTGCCTCTCCAGAGCTGTGGAAATCCACAGGCTGAGACTACCCAGATGCCCCTAAAGAAAGTCCAGGGAGGGATAGTCTTCTCAGGAACCAGTAAGAGTTTGCAAGGAGTCAGGAAGGATAGGTATGGGAAGATTTTCAGGAAATGGGAGGAGTGGGTGTCCATAGAGCAAGGATAAATGTGATGATTGGAAGCTAACAGGATAGAAAAGTAAACATGTTAAATGATTTAAAAGCAATGTGAGTTGTGAGATATTTCATCTTTAGAGTTTTTAGAAGACGGGTGAATGCTTGTAGACTGCAGGGCGGAAAGACTGAGGCATGGTAAGTACAGCTGCTGAGCTGTCTGTCAGTGCAGGTATGCCATGTGCTCAGGTTCTGGATTTGTACACCTATGTAGCAGGTTTACAAATAGGGTAGGTTGCCCTACAGGGTTGCTATGATTTGGAGTTGACTTGACGACAAGGGGAGGAGGAGGAATAGGAGGAGCAGGCCTCAGGGAGAGTTCCTTGTGCATGCAGGTGTTTAGAGATAGTACAATCTTCGGGGCCTAGCTGCAAAGTATTACCAGAAGATGTCTTCAAGTCTGGAGGCCTTGGAGCCAAAGAAAATCTCATAATTTTAAAGAATGCCATTGTTTCTATTTGGCAGCCTCAGCCAGCAAACTAAGTCCTATCTTTAAATCACACCTACGGCACCTCAAACATCCTACGATTACCAAAAGCACACGTTTGTCATTGTGATGTAACTGCACACATTATGAACTGCAGTGACTTTGAAGGGAAAGTGAAAACGTACAAGAATATCAATGGATAATAATTTTAGTGAGATTTACTTTAAGGGCATTAGATAGAAATTAAGGAGCCCTGAGGCAAAGTGAGTTCAGTGGGCTGCTAACCAAACAGCCAGAGGGTCAAGCCCATCAGCCACCCTATGGAAGAAACAGGATGCTGTCTGCTGCAGTCAAGACTGACAGTCTAAGAAACATAAGAAAGAAGTTCTACTCTGGCCTACATGGTCCCTATGAGTCAAATTAACATGATGGCAGTGGGTTTGTTTTGCTTGTTTTTAGACAGAAACTAACTTAAAAACAAATAAATCTAAAGAAAAAGTATCATCTTTACTTAGCTTAAGTGACCTCACAACTTCAGTTAAATAACGTAGAAGCTATCTTGTATGCATTATTGAAACGACTCATGATGGGGCGGAGGGACTGCGAAAAGAACTTTGTGATTTAAATACACAACTGGAAAAAATTCTACACATGCCAAGTAAAGAAAAAACTTGATAGCATTCTTCCCATTTCAGCAAATGTCCACGCCGTTCATCTAGTGTTCAAACGAGGAAACAAAGCCCTCTCTGCCATTTCTCCTGTCCCTCCGTATCTTTCCCATCCAACCCATCCAGTTCCTGTCCCAAATCTTTCCCCCTAGGTTCTCCTCTGTGGAGCACAGGCCACCACAATCTCCATGACAACACCACACGCTCACCTGGTCTCCCGTGCTGCTCTGCATCTTCAATGCATCAGTCACAGGGCAGTGGGGAGTCATTCTTTAAAAATGATCATTGTTTTATCAGTCTGATAACTTCCCACTGCTCAAAGACTAAAATCCTAATCCTTCCTGTGGCCTCCTCTACTCCTCCACCAGCAGCCCATTATCACTTTCATCCTTTTCAACAAATGCTGAGTTCTACTCTACAAGGCAGCTCCAAAGAGAAATTCCATTTTCTTTACTTCCATTCCCCACAAACCTTTTGAAGCCAGCTCACATATAACAAGGTGGGGATGCAAGAATAAAACAGACGTAAAATCCTCTTCTTAATGAAACACAAAAGCTGAGTTCTGAGTGCAGTGTCGTATTTGAAAAAGGTCTTCAATTGACCCTTAATTGATTCTAGTTCAAAGAAAGCACTAAGCAATGGCTTATGTTGGGAATTATATTTAAAATTAATAACATTCATTCTTTAAACATATTACTAAGCACCTGATCTGCGCAGTAGACTACTGAAAGTATAGTGATGAAAACAATTTAAGAAAATCATGGTTCCTACCCTGATGGAGGTTACAAATGCTTGCAACTGAGATTCAGAGAGATGCCAATCATTGGACTCTAGCACATTTAATATTTATGCTTCCTTTCCCACTTTTCACACATTTTTACATTTGGGTTTATAATCTGATGGAGGAAGGCAGACATTGAACACAAACCAACCAACCCTTCCTCCAGTGTGTATGTGTGTGAACAGATTGTGAGAAATGCTGGACCATCTATCTACTCTTTATAATGTTTCTCATAATCGGTTTGTATATATAATAAGTTTGTTTTGGATAGCTTGTTTAATGTCTTCTCCCTGAACCCATAATAGGGACACTTTTTAGTTTTTTCAGTTGTTCTTCCTTTGCCTGAAACATTATTTCCCAGTTCTGCTCACCTTGATTTCACGCTTCCTTCTGATCACGATTCAAATGTTTTTTCAAAGCATGTCATCCTCTAGTCCCATTCAAAAACTGTCTCCCTAAACTACTTTTTTCCTCTTTAGCACTTATCTGTGCCTTGACATAATGTGTATTTTGTGTTTCCATCTTGTTTATTCTCTGCACTCAGAACATTTGCACTCTTCGAGCAAGGCAGGGTGCTCCAGAGCTGAAGGAACAGTATTGGCGGAGATGGTTTAGTAGTGCAGCAGCCAGCAGATCCCCATCAACCTGACCAAGTGTCCCTGGGAGTGACTTCACAGGCAAGAAATTGGCTCTCCTGCTGGTATTTACAAGGGAATTTGCTATGCACTTGCATAGGAAAGATGGGAAGATTCAGAGAAACCCTGGAAGTGATAAGTTAATGCCCTTTCCCTGACAACCTAAGGGCAAGTAATGCGGGGTTTCTATGCACAGTTCTAATAGACAAACTAAAACCGCGTCCTTGGTGGCAGATTCCATTGCCTAGGTAAAATTGCCCTGAAGACCACAGGCCTAGTGGGGATCTCAACACTAAGATAGGAGTGAGCTCAAAACGTTCATGTATAGAATGAGATGAAACAAATATGTAAGAATCGTTGCAAGTAAAACTGATGTACACAGTCACCCCAATTCAAGTTTTTTTTAAAAAGGTGTCATAAAAGAAGTTCACAGACAAATCAAAAGAAAATGGAATTTTTCCATGAATTTTTTGAAATCTCTGTATCTTAAACTGTTTTCCATGTAAGCTGAGAAAGCAAACCACACACTAGGGCATAATCATTAATATAATAATGAAAAGGACACATAATGACAATCAAGTAACTACATTTATTATTTGTAGTATATTTGGAACAAGGGATAACACTGCTTATGGCAGTGGACTTGCTGAAAGAATATAATATCAGGAATATGTTTACTGTGACTTATTGCCTATGCTAAGGCATTTGATTCTGAATTATGTACTATGGATAACATTAATAATAATGAGAATCCTAGGACACATAATTGGGCTCGTGTGAAACTTCTACATAGACCAAGATGCAGTCATTTGAACAGAAAAAGAGGATACCTGTGATTTAAAATTAGCTAAGGTATGCATTATGTTGGTATTTCACCACTCGTTCAATCTGTACGTGGAATAAATAATTCGAGAAGGAAGACTCATTTAAAACTTGCTATAGGCAGATGGTACAACGTTCCTTGCTGAAGTTCTCACTGAGGAAGATAAAAGACTAGAATCTTTAGTATGGATTATAACTCAATGTAAAGAAAATAAAAACCCTCACAACTAGACCAACAGACAACATCATGATAAATACTGAAGTTGTCAAGGATATTATTTTACGTGGATCCACAAGCAACACACACGTAAGCAGCAGTCCAGGAATCAACCAGTGTTTTGCCTTAAGCACAGGGTCTCTTTGGAGAGCAGAGACGGCACTCTGAGGGGCTACGGCACACCTGACGAAAGCCATGGTACTTTCAACTGCCTCTTATGCTGTGAAATCTCAACAATAAGGATCATCATATGAGAATTGATGCTTTTCAATTACGAGGGTAAAAGAATACTGAACGTACCATGGCCTGCTGCAAGAACAAATACACCTGTCTGGGAAGAAGTACAACCAGAACGCTCCTTAGAAGCCAGGTGGCCAGACTTTATCTCAAGGATATCATTCCTTTTTGGTAAAACAGATTGTCATTGAAAAAGAGAAAGACCTTCAACGAGATGGGCTGACACAGCGGCTGTAAATCCAGGCTCGGGATAGCAGTAGTTGTGACGATGGCGCGGGACCAGACAATGTCCTAATGTACATCCGGTCACTATGAGTTGTAACAAACTAGCATTAAAAAACTCAGTGGGAAAAAAAATTAAAAACAAAAAAAACCCCAAAACTCAGTGGTGCTTTTATAGCCATTTTGAATATGAAAACCTTTTTTAATATAAAAGAATCCAAATAAACAGCAAGGCAATCTAATGTGTTTCTTTGTTTCTAACATCTTGAAAAAGGCAAGTTGCTAACCTTGTGATGTTTCCTAGGAAGGCCCCTCATTCAAGGAAAAGAGCTGATGGGGACATATTGCCTAAAGGGTACCAAATTTTGCTTTGAAGGGGAAAAAAAGGGAATAGAGAGTGGTGACCGTTTCACAACAGGGTGATGGTTCACTTATGCCACTGAACTGTATGCTTAAACATAGTTATATGCTTAAACATATAAACGTGTTATATACATTTTACCAAAAACAGACCAAACCCCAAAATGCAAATGCATGAACTCTTTACAATTAGCCAATTAGTTCTTAGGGACTTAAAAGACAGAATGAAATATGGGTGGCTGCAGACAGATAACTGCACCCAATTCCCTGCAGGCAACCTGGTCTCCAGAGTACTAAACAGCAGGAGGGAGGGCTGGGGGAAAAGCAGCCTGTACCTTGGGGAGAGGGTGGTGAGTATTGAACTGCACCAAACAGTTCCTACAGGGGTCTAGGTGCAGGCCTACTGAGGATGCTCACGCCACCCCACCTCCACAAAAGTTAAGTGCTGGACACAAACATAAAAGGATTAAAAAGCAGAGTACATGGGCTCAACTATTTTTCAGAGATGAAATTTTAAAAAATAATCCTCCTATAAATGTGGTCTCTTAGTAACACTGGGAGCATAACACTTATGGACTTGTATAATCTAAAGCAATTTCTTCAGGTAGCATAGAGGAGTCAAATAAAGATATTAATTTTCCTCTACCACAGGGTCACAGTTTACATATCCAACAATTCTGTATTTTTACAAATAAATATGAATATCACTGTTGCAATCTTAAAATACACTTCAAGTTTTAGATGCTATTTCCATAAACCTGATCTTCAAATAGATGAGTTAAACTTGAGTTTATTAAAACTACCAAGACAAGCTCCTTACATTATTTCAATGAAAGTGTTCCCTATGTTAAGTCCTCCAGAGACGCTTCATTGTTTGAGTCTCTGCCATCCAGCCTTTCTCTGTAATTCCAGCCAGAGTGGATTACGCCACACACACTCATTAACAGAAAAATAGATGCTAAAATGAACACATTTAATGAGCCTTCCTTCAATCCTGGTAAACCGTATTCGTTTCCTATAGTCATCATCCATCTCGTTGGATTATTTGAATAGCACACGGATTGAGTAAGTATGGTGAACGGATACTGCACTACTGTACATCTTTCCTGATTTAAAACCAGTCTGAATAACTGCCTCTTTTCTACGTATAGGTTCTATATTTCCTGTCGCCATGTAAGATGATACAAGCATATTTCAAGACAGTTGGGGAGTTTCTTCCAGCGTCAGACACTTTAACAATGACCCAGTGGTTTTCCTAGGTGTAATACTAGAGTAATAAAAGATTTCTACACAAAACTTGCATCTAAGTGGTCATAACATTACTATTCACATTAATACCAAACTAGAAGCAAGCTGCCTTCAAACGACTAGTTAGACTACTCAACAAGAAAAGAAGCACAAGCCACTGGCACCTAGCATGTCTTGTACCTGGGCACAGAATCAGGAAGGCAGTCCCTGGAAAGGGACATTATGTTTGATAAATAAATAGAGGGCCATTGAAAGAAGCAGACCCTCAACAAGATGGACTGATATGTGCCTAAAACACTGTAGCCAATGTGAGGTTACTTTTACAGAAGAGGGTTGGGTTTTCATTTGTTTTTTAATTTCATCTTGGAAAAGTTGAACCAGTGTACTCAGTTTTTTAATCCTTTTCGATTTTGTGTGCAGTACTTCACTCTCATGGAGGTGGGGTGGGGAGTAGGCATCCTCAGTAGGCTTGCACCTAGACCCAGTTGGGCATTCTATGCTATAAAAATCCAGCCCCCACTCAAAGTATAGACTATGCTACATCCCCATCCCGACTGCTCCTAGCACTCTTTCTGGAGAACAGGTTGCCTGCAGGGCAGGAGGTGCAGTCTGCAGCCATCCATATTTCATTGCAGGCCCTGTCTTGTACTATCACTCTGTTCCTAAATCCCATCACACAGCGCTTAGTTCCTAACCTACGACCACCTCAAGGCGCTCTATGCTGCATATCTTCCACTCATGAAGACACGATATATGCCTCAGAGGGAATTCTTTCCTCAAAAGTGAAATTAATTCGTATTTGATACCTGAGCTGCCATGGTGCTATATTTTTTTGGTTCATACTCTTTGTTGCTATTTCTTCCAGTAAAAATTTCACTCTTTCCTGTACATTTTGGTCAATTTTATCCCTCAATATTTTGTGACTTTTAAAAAAAATTCCAAAATTTTCACATTTAAGTAACAAGTACCCAATGTCTTTGCCATCAGGTTTCTCTGAATTCAACTATGTCAAGTAACCCGAAGTTAAAAAACCCGAAGAAAAAAAGTATCGGGAGAGGGGTGTGTGTGAGTGCAAACTATATGACAAAATAAACTGGTGAAGTAATTTCATATGGCAAAGGGATATGTAAAAGATTGATATTTGAGACATTTTTTGTTTTACTTAATAGAGCTTGCAATAGGATCACCTGCAAGTCTCTATTCAAACAAAATTCAGTTCAAATAAATTCCAGATAGTGACACAAATCTGGAATACGTTAAAAAAATTATCCGACAGTCTAAATAAAAAAATTTGAGAGATTGTATCCAAATTTCAATAGGTATTCCAGGTACAACTTATTGAAAGAAATGCTGATAGAATGTGAGTTACCTTCCATTTTTTTCTTTCAAGATTCAAACTAGCAAAAATAACCCAGTTTCTATTTCAACCAAAAATATGCTTCTAATTTTGAAAAATTGTCAAGGGTATTGCACACACAGTTTCCTTGACTGATCATGAGAGAAATTAAATGCAGGAGAAATCTCATCCTGAGAAGTGCACACGAAGAAAGCTATCATGATTACTGGCATTTATGTAGAGAACTTATCTTCAAAGAATTTTTATAAACATTACGCTAATTAAATTACATAATGCGATTGTGCGATGTCAACAACATGCTGTTAAGAAAAATTAAGGTACAAGGTTTAAAATCATGACCCTAGGGGGTAAATATGTAATTTTACATACACACATCAATGAATACTTATTCACGGGTATGGCTAAAAACTGTGGGAAGGAGGTTTAAATAAGTGTGAAAATGGTTCATTGAATGCAGGCATTTTCAGAGAAGTGTTCTGTTCAATAAATCTGATTCTGCATCTGCTTAGGCCTCATAATAAGTATGCTGTTACTATAGGAATATTAAGTTCATGAAATTTTATCAGTGCTCTGCCACTTTTAACCAGGGCACTTGCCATTTAGAAGTTTACGCCTTAAAAGACATATGCACATCTCAGATTTTGAAAGCTCTGGACCCTCCCTTTGGGGACAAGGTGGAGGCTGAGGCTGTGGAAAGAACAAAAGGACACAAGCTGAGAGGGCAGGAAAAGGAAACAGCTGTTAAAGTAAGGGGACATGGCCAGAGGGTGGAGGTCCACAGGCCTGCAGAGGAAGCCAAGGTCCCAAAGGGGGAAGCAATGAGTGGCTTCCTCATGGGGTTTAGAAAGAAAAAAGCTATTCAGAAGTAATGCTCAATTGTCTAGTGCCCAGTGGCCCTGAATAAATATTGAAGATTTCGGCCAGACCTGTTTTCCTAGAACTCTGGTGTCCCAGGGATCTGTTCATTCACCGGGAGAGAATGAAACCAGAGCCTGGTCCGGTGAAAACGAGGCCCGAAGGCCAAGCTGCTGGGCTGCAGGAGTGAGTTTCGGTGACTAAGCTCCAGCTTCCTTGTCATTGTGGCTGCTCCTTTCCCATCTGCTGTACAGGGGGGCTCTCTCTGGACCTGTTCCCTGCTCTCTCACTTCCAGGGAAACGAATGATTTAAACTTGCATAACAGAGAGAGCAGATGAGCGGCAGCACTCAGAGAGACAGCACTGGGTATAGGAAGGGAAGTAAGAAGGTATGGATACAAATAGAAACCTTTATTAAACAAATACAATGTAGAAAATATCAAAATTGTTTCTGAACATATCCTCCACCTAGGAAGCTGCACTTCTGAAGATGTTCTTTCCCTCTAATCCTTCCCCAAGGCATCCATCCTGCAGGCGCGGCACGTCAGAACAGCAAGTTTGCCATCCTTGATGGACTCAAATCACATTTTTGTAAGTCTAAAGTTTAAAAGTAAAAAGAAATCCAGAGGGTGGATGAGATAAGATTTGCACATGAAATTCTTATAGGGCATCCCATGTTACCCTTTGAAATGATGTGATGGAAATTATTGTGATGGAAAATAATTTCTAGGTTAAACTTTATCACCAATGCAGTTTTCAATTTTCTTAAAGCTTCTTCAGAATAGCCCCGGTGGCTGTCCTGTGCCTTTGAAACCATCTATCAAGATTACCCCTATGAATCCCAAGAGTCACTATAACCAACTCTGCTCTCCTCTGGAATTTACCTGGCCAGAAGTTCCATTCAAAGCCACTGTTTTGATTGAACCTTGCTCTCTAGGTCATAATGACAAATCCAGTTAAAATTTGTTGCATAAAATACTTTTCATTACCTTAGATCTTACTGAAAAAAGACCGATGGAAAAATCAGTTCTTTGAACGTCTTGATCTTCAGCTGATGCTTTTGATACCCATTGAGCTGAAAGTTTGCTGGGGTCAAGATGTTCACTTAAAATTGAAAATTTTGAATTATGTGATAGCCCTACTTCTGTAGCTAGGGCACCAATGGAAATGCCATCTTGTTCTCCCACCAGCTGCTTGCTTTGTCAGAGTTTATAACCTTGGATCATCATCTTTGAAGACTTCCCCACCTGCCTTAACACACTCGATACGTCTAAACAATGTTGTTTAATGTGGGGCAGCATTCCTATAAGATTGTTGTAAAGCTTTAGCAGTTTGGGAAGATGTCCACCTGAGCTTTGTTTAAAAGTTTTATATTAGCCTTAACGTCAAAAGCACCACAGCGTTTTCTGGGGGGTAATACAAATGTATTATTGAGAGCACTAGTGTTCAGCCATCCACTGGTCACAGAAACATAATCCGACTTTTTTTTGTGGGAGGGTGGGGGGGAATACATTCTGGCACATATGAATACTTTTTTACTAACTTGCATATGTTTAAGTGGTTGGTTGAGCATACACAACTCTTTCCAGCTTTTGGGGGCATTGTTAATTCAGACCAAATAAACTGGTAAGAACAAATGGAAATAGCAGAACAAAAAGGTCTTCATTACTGGTCTCTGTTTTGTGTCCCAGTCTATTGAAATGAATAAACCACCACTAAGACCATTCCTGTTGAGCTGGGGGTTGGGAGGTGGTAGGGGGAGATAAAATATATGTGAGGAGAATCAAATTCAGATGTTTAACTTGAAAATATTTGAGGCCTAAATTACATTCATCCTTACTTCTTAGTGGAAAAATATCACATAATGATACTCCTCTAACAGAAACAACTTCATTATTTTTCCCACCAATAAGGATTCCGTAACAGTGAACAATTTATAACAATTTTTATAGCAATGAATTCTCCAGCAGGAGGATTTTGGAGTTCTTTTTCTAATCATATCAGTCAGAAGAAGGCTTGGAAATGGGCTAGGTAAGAGTCACTCCGTTTGGCAGCGGTTTTGGTTCAACTAAGCATGGCTCATCTGGCTCTTGTTAATCCTGTGGAGTGCACAATGGCTTGATGGGAATTCTTGCTAAGCACTTTGAACTGGGTGAACATGAATGGCTACGTAGTCCACTCACACCTTAAATTCCATTACATTTAAAGTTATATATTCTTCATAATTACTAAATTATAGGGTGATGGGAATACAAAGAGGTACATATGGGGGTACCCCCAAAATACAGAATCCCCCCTCCACTATGTATTTATTTAAATCTTTTTTACAAAACAATCTTATCAACTCCAAAGTACTTTCCATTACACTTAAGGTTTGTCAAATTTGCATACTTATCAATTTCCATTAATATTTTTTGAGGTGGCAATAGTATGAAAAGTTCAATGCAAGAATTTGTTTTAATTTAAATAGTATTTACAGACTTAAAAATCAGCCTATTAAGGCTTACAAAGAAATATACTTAAAGAAGCACTTTCACTTAAAAATTGTTACAAACATAAGGAGAAAAAAATATTTAATTCCATGCTTCATATTACCTCACTATTATAAATATTAAATCGAGAAATAAAGCCACATTCAGAGCAATGTGAAAATTAGAATAATAATGCTCACATTCTGGTCTGTGCTGAGCCACCTCTCCCCATAAAACTTTCAGTAACTGGAGCAAATGACTGTGTCAGCACTCAGCCTGCCCTGCCCCTGCGAATCCAAATGTACCCTTTCACCCCAGACAGAGCTCAAATTTGCAAATATTCAGTATAGCCCAGCCCAGCCTATGCCTAACAAAAGAAGGGTACAGTAAGGCAGGTAGAAGAGCTAGCAGAGGAACAGAGGCCCACACGCCAAGGCTACCATGCTCTTCCCGGATCATTCAAATCCTTTTAGCTGCACACATGGCTACTTAGGTGAAGGCTACTTGCTGTGACTCTGTGACCTCGCTGTATGTAAGGAAAGGTGAGGAACAGCTCTTCTGAACCTGTGTGCTCCCTTCCCAAGCTAGCTGGGCCATAAGGAGAACTGGGAGCTGCTTAGGGCTCAGAGAGGGCAACACCACAGCAATGCTGCCCTGGCTAACTCTAGACCACTACTTGCTAGACTGTTCTGTGATAAAACATTATTTCCACCTTGTGTAAGCCATAGTATTTTGGTATCTCGTTATTAATAGCAGCTTGGCTTGAAGGCTAATTAACACAGAGATGTATGGCAGAGCTGTTTTAGTGCTTAGCTGCCTCAAATCCTATTCTGAAATTTAGAACCACTGCAAATACTCCTTCACAGTAATTATACTGAGCACAGCTGGGCACCAAAACACCTTTGCTAGTGCTCCTAACCTGTCTTAACTCAGTACTGATGGGTAAGGGGTAGGATAACAGTTATGTTGGAGGCTTACTGGACAAAGAATTAAATCACTGGTAAAATTTCGAACACTAGCAAATGTCCACTGAGTGCCTATCATAAAGCAGGTCCCATTTTAGGGACAATGGACAGCCTCTGCGATTTAAGATCGGTCTTAACATTCTTGTAGACTTTCATGGTATAAACTTTCTACGTCTCAACTTCCACATCTGTAAAAAGGTGACATAAGAGCAGCAAAGCTATATGACGATTGTAAAGGACAGAATGATGGTGGTGGCGGTGGCTGTGGGGGGCTCTATGTGTGATCTCTGTGAGTCAGAATTGATTCAGTGGCAGTGAGTTTGGCTTTGGATACATGATCTCCCAAAATATAATTGCTTTTGGTGATCTTATTTAAGCTAAGGAAGGGATGCTTTTCCATAACAATGTTTAGGAACCCTCTTTAAGGAGTTCAAAACCTAACATTACCCATCTCTCTCCATGACGGTTTCAGTACCAAGAGTCTCTGCTTGTATCAGCATTCACCCTGCCCACCACTAGGAAGCCACACCTGCTCTTTACCCCAAGTCACACCTCATGTTATCAAGGAATTCGATGGTTTCTCAAATGCAGCAGATCTCTGCAAAAGTAAAGAAACTACATTTTTTTGAGACTACAAAACATTCAGATGCATTTCGGCTTATAGTCTAGGGCAGGTTCTAAGGGGAATAATGGTGTCTCAACTCATCAAACATAAGGGAGAGATTGGGGATTGATGATTTTGGGTAGATGAAAATGAAAACTAAACTTAATGGTCTACAGGAAATAAAGAGCAACTGAGTAAACAATACTCCACACTGGGTGGGCGGCTTCATTTTACTATAGCAATTTCAAGGGCAATTAGATTTGAAGTTAGCTCTCTCTCTCAAAACCCTTAAGAATGATACAACTTCAATATTCAGGGAACACTGATACCTGGGTTGAGTCTGCTTCTGAACAGGGATGTGACCATCTACTGACCACTAGTGAGCACTTTGTTAGCATCTTCAACATGTTACCTAAATGAAGCTTCAGCAATTTGCCAAGTAGGCACGACCGCTTTAATTTTACAGAAGAAACCAGCTAGGAGAGGTTGAGGGGCCTGCCCTGTCTCATCGTGAAAGTCTGGATTTGAATCCATGTCTGCATTCTTTCCACCACCAAGATGAGCTCAATTTCTAACGTAATAAAACACTTCGTTGTATCCTTAGACAAGCGTAGTGAAATAGAAGAGTTTACTGAAGTGTCAATATTATCGAATTGTTGCTAACAAGAAATAATAATAGGGGTGAGGCTTAGAGCTTCTACTGTGGTAGCGGGACCTCAAAACATACTGCAGCCCCCAAGTCTAGCACGCTTCTTCCGCAAGGCCCAGGGTTTGGCTGTGAGACGGCCCCGTAGCATCCCGAGGAGCAGCAGTTCTCAACCTGGGGGCCGCGACCCCACTTGGGGTCAAACAACCCTTTCACAGGGTTCACCCGATTCCTAACTGTAGCAAAATTACAGTTATGAAGTAGCAACGAAAACAATTTTATGGCTGGGGGTCACCACAACATGAGGAACTGTATGAAGGGCTGCGGCACTAGGAAGGTTGAGACCCACTGCTGAAGAGCAAGGGCAGGGAATGCCCAAACCACAGGTCAAAGAAAGCCACCACCACACACCTCACCAGAGAGAAGCAGTTCCAGCTAGGACATCAGGGTGACAAACGTGTGGCTAGTATGACCGGTGAGTGATGTTACAAATATCCAAAGGACCCATGGCAGGAGAAAGCTTGCCCACCCCTGCTCAAAAGTGTTATATTTTTGCTACATGAAGGGGATGGGAAAGAACTGTGCTGATGGGCTCAGTTCTCCTTGGTGGCCTCTTCTCCCCACTCTGACCTGCACATTTGACATGTTTCTGCGTTTTCAAGGGGCTGGATTGTCCTACGTGTCAAAATTCATGCTATGGAAGCCAAAGCTCATGCGGAAAAACATGGTTTCTTCGGATGTGTAAAAAGTTTATTTAGGACATATTGGGCAGGCTAAATACTAACCAAAAAAGTCATAAAAGAGCAAACTAGTTTCTGTAGTTTGCTACAGTTTTTGTAGTTAGTCTAGTAAATTTTATCATGCAATTCCAGATTGCTTGAATTGAGTACTTTGAAGATTGGTTGTTATTTTTCAGAAAGAAGAGCTGTACTAAAAATGGTTTAGTTTTTGCACAATTCTAGTCTTAAAATAGCACCATCCTAATGATTACATTTGCCTCCATCATTGAAAGAATTTATCAAAAGGGAATATTTAGAGTATATCATAATAATTTCTGCCAACTCAAATCGGTCAGCGTGATTACAACTGATTTTGGACTGCATAGAGAAGGTACGAATAGATGAGGGGGTATGTCCTATCACAGTAGTGATAAATTCTTGACTTCTTTGTAAAAGCACTACGATTTCTTCAAGCTTAGACGTGACTCACTTAATCTACATTTTCAATGACATATTGGTGGAAACATTTAAAAGCTGGAAACTATAATCCTGTTAGTACAGATGTCGCTACAGCCCCTCACTGACACAAAAGCACACATGAAGACCTGTGACACCATTTTCAGATGCACTTAATCTGCTGTCACCAAGCAGCTGAGTTCACAGTGTGGTGTGCTCCTGATCAAGATCCAAGTGTCACCATTCTGTCTTAGAAACAAAACTGACTCACCAATTCATTTAAAACAAATTCTGGCTCCTGATTTTGTACCAGGAAAGAGTTTCAAGTGTGTGTTATTCTGTGTATATCTTAATTTTTAAAAAGCCAGAAATTGAAGCTGAATTCAGAAGAGGGATAAGAATATTGTTGCAGATGTTAAATGGATATTTGGGTGAAAGCAAAGAACACCAGTATGACGTTGACCTCTGTTGTATTGACTATGCAAAGATATTAGAATGTGCCGATGGCAATAAATGGCCAAGAGTGGACAGCTGTTCAAAAAGAACAGGGGGGTACTGTGTGTTTTAAAGTCAGGGAAGATGTGCAGCAGGGTTGGATCATTTCACCAAATTTACTCAATCCGAGTAATAATCTCAGAAACGACTTTATAAATAGGAATATTACATCAGAGGGAAAAAATGCGGAGCCTGATACCAAGGGCTCAAGTAGAAAGAAAATGTTTTGAAAAGAATGATAACATATATACAAATGTGCTTGACACAATGGATGCATGGATTGTTATCAGAGTTGTAAGAGCCCCCAATAAAATGATCATAAAAAAATAGTATTGCATCAGAATTGAAGGGAGACTCATTAATCTTGATGCCACATTGCAGAATGTACTGTCTGATAAAGATCAAAGTTTACTTACGTCAAAATAGTGTATACCTTAACAACAAAAACTCTCCCAGCCAGTAAGTAGCAGGACAATAAATAGAAGAAAACATTGTAAGTTGTCATGAATTCCATTTTACTTGTACCTACAACCAACACCTATGGAAACATTAGTCATGGAATCAAATGAGGTATTGTACACAAATCTGTCGGAGAAGTACAGACAAAATGTTCCTCAGAGGAAGGATGGCAAGGATTCGTCTCATGTACTTTGAACCTGTTATCAGGAGGGATGGTCCCTGGAGAAGGAGGTGGGGAAGCAGAGTGCAGTGATACAGAGAAAGACCTCGGACCACATGGCCTAGACACAATGAGGAATTTAAAAGATTCATGGAAAAACTTCACTCTCTTTCCATTAAATTTTTCCACAAACTTTTTTGAAGGCCCCTTGAAGGACTGATAGTGAGGAGAGCACACGCTCTTGAATGTAGCAACTCGGAGATGAAGTGATGAGCCAAACAGAAGACTTCAAAGGTGGTTCAAGAAGACAAAGTCAGGCATTATACTGAAACATGCCAGGATTAGCATTGGAAAACCCAAAAGGAAAGAAAATACTCCGCATTTCTCAAGCTGAAATAATTGAAGAAAAAATGTTAAGCCCCAAGTTGTAATATTGAAGGATTCTAAGGGTGAAATACTCAACAACACAGGGAACATCAAAAGATGTAAGAAATTAATTCCCAAGTTACAGCAAATTAAAAAACAAAACAAAACACAAGCAGCACAGATCCAGGAATGAGTTCTGGGCTCCTCCTAAATCCTAGCTCCAACTTAAGAACAATTCTTACATTATGGCCCTGCTCCATACTCACTTTCATTAAATGATCAATGAAGATACGGGTGATACAGCAAAGTGTAGATGGTACCCAACTATCAATCTGAATAGTGTCTGGGGTCTTCAAGGCTTGTATTCAAGCAAAGAGCCATCTAAGCAAGGAGCCAACTAACCCACACAGAAGAAGCACACCAGCTTGTGTGATCCAAAGATGACAATCACAAAATTCGAATATGGTGAAGAAAAAGTATCAGAGCTAAAACTTTGAACCCAATTTGTAGAAGGCTATGGAGGACAGTGGGAGCCCAAAACCCACTGGAGAGTATCTAGTCAGATGGAGCTGCTGGCAGGTCCGCTCTAGCCAAAGGCAAGAGTTCTGAACAGGCTTACTATAGAGAAGACCATTGTAATCTTTATTATGCTTGGCTAGCTTACCTCCCTATCCTTTCCAAGGATCTCTTACTTGTTCCATGAAATTTCAACCCTAGCTTTTTGAATGTTGATGGAGGGTATACTTCCTCTCACGCATTATTTCTATTTGTTTCTTTATAATAATCCGATCTTATCATTATCACCTTAGTGCAATTTGTTTTTCATAGTTTTCTGTTGGGTTTCCCAGCTGTGAAGCACAAGAGTAGATGTATAATGATAATAACTAATACAAGGTGTTGGGAATGCAGGGGTGAGGAATGGGTGACAGGGAGGGAAAGGGGATTTCAGGAGTAAATACTGAAGGTGGGAGGGAGCACTAGAATTGATCAAAATTGCATAACTTGTTTTAAAGGTGAGTTAACCATGGGGGTGGGGGGGTGCTCTAAGATAGATGTGGTAGTGATTATTCCCCTTGATATGGTTGAATGATTGAACTACTCAATTATATGATATGTAAATTGTGTGCCAATAAAACTGTTGGAAAAAAATTTCATTAAAAGGTGAATGCTGTCATGGAAAAAAGAAATACAATCATTGACCAACCATTTAAAGAAGAAGCTCGTGATCAAGAACCATTGATAATGAAGAAAAAAGTCCAGTCTGCACTAAAGGCATTTGTGTGTGTGTGTGTGTGTGGGGGGGGGAAGGGCTATAGAACTTTATGAGATATTTAGTAATACTTTGTAAAAATTACTCTAAAGTAATTGGTAAAGATGTCAGTACACCTAAGGTATCTCTTAATGAGATTCCCAAATACACTTTGTAGAAGAGCTTCAAACTGGACCCAGTCCCTCCTAAGTGCCCTGGGCTGGACTATGCGATCACCACCACCTTTCTACAGATCTTAAGGAGACGAACAGTAGTGAATGGTGAAAGAACACTTACTGATTGGGTAGAATCTCTATTCACAGCAACCTACACAAGTCACACAGCTTATCCAGGGTTATTATGGAAACTGCTGCCATGATGTCCTCGTGGACCCTTCTGGAGATTTCTGTCTTGGGCAAGGCAACTGCTTCATTTTTTATAACAAGACCATAACATCAAAGCAACAGTTTGGACATGCAAGAAATTCAAAGTGTATGTTTTTTCCATGTACTTTGAGTTCATAGTCTAAAGAGGAAAGGCTGGGGCTTCAGAGTAAATGGGGTAGTTTTCCCAGAAAGTTTCTTATTAAGACCGTGCTAGCCCTGAAGTGTGAGCTGGTCCTTTATTATGATGGGAAAATATTCCTTGATGTAACTTCCTCACCAATGCATTTGGGGTGGGGTGGGGGTGGTCATGAGGAAGAGCCTTATATAAAAGAGTAATTGTATACTAAGAAAACGTCCCAGCCTAGTCCAGATCAAGTCCCTAAATCCAATCCCAATCTAGAAATTTCTCTACAGACTCACGCAACACATACAATGATGCCGGATGCAGGAAGATCACAGGTCAGTGGGTGGAAAGTCTTCTGTACCCAGTGGCAGTGGGAGCATCTCAGCGCTGTCTCCACGGGGCTCCTCTAGCTCCAGGGCCCTGGCTGCCATCAGTGTAGCTCCATGCGGCTAGTCAACAGAAAAGTCTCACAGGGAGAGTGTGACTGGCGTCCAGTGAGCTATGTATCTTCTTAGCACCTCTCCTCACCAATGCATTTTTAATGTTCTTAAAACTTCTTCAAAATAAGCACATGATAACCCTGTATTCTTTTAGAAAATCAACTAAGATGATTCCTTTGGAATCGCAGAAAATACTTATCATGAACTTGTGTTGAGCTTTCTGCCTTGAATTTATTTATTTATTCTTTTTTTTCCCTGCCTTGAATTTAACTAGCCTGGCAGATCCCTTCAGAAGATCATTATTTACTTAGATCCTTTCTGTGAAGCCATTTAACAAGACTACGGCTAATGTTAATACTAAGAGAACTTTTCTGCAATCATCCATTGATGTTTATACATAATTTGTTTGGAACAAACCTGTTTATGTTAAAAATATGGAATCCAAGTACCATTTCTTTAATTCACTGTCCTTTATTCTCATAAATTTAACTTGTGCTTTGATAAATATTGAGTTCAAATTCTACTCATAAAACAAATTTGGCCACTTACATTCTTTCTTTTATGAATGTCCACCAATGTCAATTGCATCCTTTTGTGATTTGGTACTTATTTCTTAGCCTTACTGACCAAATGTTACCCAGCACAGGCCTCATTTATTTATTCATCCTTCAGTAGGTAACTGCTAGATTGCTGTTACTTACATTTCCCTCTTTAGGACATAATTCTTGTCGTCATAGCTCAGAAGAACCTTTAAGGGTTTTCTTATGAGACTTCTTCTAAGCATGTTAAGAATTTTAATATAACAATATTTGACTGTCAATACGGATATTTTGAGTACAACTAATCCAGCTGTTTAAAAGATTTAGAAAACATGACCAGAAAAGTGACCCCGACTGACAGAGATTTCATTTTATTCTTTGTCCATTCAAAATGAAAAAATCAACACACTTAAATCATTTAAGAAAATGTTTAACAAAACAACAAACAAACCAGCACACTTAAATCATTAAATAATCACTAATAAAATTTATTAATGTAGAACATCTTAGGTACTTCAACAATAAAAATTACCATTAAATTTCTTAATGAAATTCTACCTTGGTTGATTGAGAATTGTCCTTACACAGTGCCCCAAACTTTGAACCAGTCTAGCCACTATTTCTAAGGGCAGATCACAGCAGTGCCAGTGGTCAATTGTGATACTCATCAAATGCAGTAACCCATTCACCTGAAGTACTTGGAAGCATGTATACAGCTAGGGACCATAAGGAAGAAGGTACCAGAGAAAAATATTTAAAAAACCGACAACACTTAGGAGCCATCAATTCCTAGACTAGTATCTATACTATACCATGACTATCTTGTTTCTGAGTCTTAAATTTAAATCGTCTGCTGAGGAAAAGAATCTTCAATGATCAAAATGGGTAACAGAGCATAAGAGTGACATTCATGCGCCCTTGCAGATTTGGAAAATGTGTTCTTATTGCCTCACACATAAAAGACAATTTACCTTACTATTTAATTATTGGATAATGGACATATTGCTTCAAAACTCTATACACAGTGCTTGACACTTCTATAACTTAGTGTGTCATCACAAGTAGAGGCCAATCTGACTATTAAATATTTTGCAGATACTCATTTCTTTTATGGATGGTTGAACTTTTATGTCTCCTGCGCCCCCACCCCCATTTGTCCTTGAAATACATAGAATTTCATCGAACTAACTTCTACATGGGTCTATTTTTCCATAGGTGGTGCCTAGATGTGATAACCATCTGAAGCTGTTTTCTAGTTGTTGTTGTTGTTTTTTTGAGGGGGCGGAGTAACCTTGGGAAATTTGGTTTCCATTTATACTTATGTCTATTTTTCTTATTCTCACTACTTAAAAATCTAAAGGGGATCCTTAGTTCTTAAGTTATATCTAATTTTTATGGCTGCCAGGTCTAGCAGCATTTATAAAATTTTCATCTCTGTTCTTTTCTGTTATATTCCTGCATTGTAACATCTCTCCTTGCCACCAGTGATTCAATGTTCCTTTTAATCAATTCGTCTCTTTATTGAGTCCACTGCAGATTTTAATTATGCTTAGTCTGCATCTCTGGAGTATGACTATCTGGATATGAATAAGAATAGTACCAGTTACATAACTCTGGATTTTTAGTTAAAAGGATAGAACACACCTGGTTAAGTGAAGGATAAAAACAATTTTCCAAAAGCTCAATATACATTCTCCTATCAAGTCTACCATGGAACAAAGAGTGGGATCAGTCTCAGTGACTCAAGACACTGACAGAGTCTGCACACTTAATACTCACAAAGTTGTAACAATAAATACCGGAACTCAGTAGTTATTTATTAGATGTACCTAGCATAACACTTGGCACATAAAAAAGACTGAATACATTTTAGCTATTTATCTCCTACTGAGTGAGTTAGTTTCTAGTGAGTTTCTATTTCTCTTATGCACAGATCATTATTTCACATACCTTAATGACAAGGTCTTTTAAATGTCTCATTTATTTCCTATGGTGGTATTCAAATTAGTGGTAACAATATTGCTGGTGGTAATAGTGGTGACAGTAGTTTTGAGAGAAAGAGACAATATTCTAGCGATGTCAAAGAAACAAACACCACTAAGTCTAGAAAAGGCACGAGTTCTTACAACAGGTAGAACTAGTCCAGATAATCCACTGATGATTCCTTTCGGTCCTATTCTCCTGATCTGATAAAAAGAGATAATTCCTCTTCAACTTTAACAATGAGATACTGTCTTCGTAAGTTTTTATTGTAAGTCAGAAATTTTGGATAGAAAAAGTTGTCTTTTTGTTTTTTTTAAAGAAATGATCCAGCCAGATAAAATATGTGCACATCAACAAAACAGCTCTCCCTAATTCTGTAGTGCAGATCAAATAAGCAGTTTATTCAGTACCCATACAGATATGTTTCATATTCCCGACCACAAACCATCAAATCAATCAGATTGGGATGATGGCAACAGTGACAATAACTTTTCATGTAACTCAATAAGAACTCACTCTTTCGTTATACTTTGCTAACAGAAATAAAAGAAAAATCAAGATCCTGGTGTTAGGAGCTTACATTAAATGAAAAAAACATATTGATATTATTAAGAGAACAAGTGGGAAAATCTAGCAAACTTTCTTGCCTTCCAATAGCTACAGGTCTAAAGCTATACAGGTAACTACGGCCATGAATTCAGAAAGAGTTGTCAGTGTACTCTCCAACAGGAAAATGAGATGTTTTAAATGTAAAATGAAAATATTTTCAATATAGGGAAAGTGATGGATTATGTCCATTTTACGATGGAAAAGGTATTTCAAACAAAATGCAGAACTAAATATGGATGATATACCAAGCCAAAGACCAAACTGCCTGCCTTTTAGTCAATTCCAAACCACAGTGACTTAATAGGGCAGGGCAGAACTGCCCTATATGGGGTTTGTAAGGCTGTACATCTTTACACATGCAGGCTGCCTCATCTCACTCCTGTGGAGTAGTTGGTGGGTTTAAACCGCAAGCTTTTCAGTTAATCACTGAGTGCTTCACCATCGTGGCTGCTAATGGTCGTTAAAAAGCCAAATTTCCAAACCACCAACTGCCATCATGCCTGTTTCAAATCACAGCAACCTTATACAGGGTCTCTGACACTTTAAACCAGGCATCCTCAAATATGACCCGCGGGCCACATGCAGCCTGACGAGGACATTTATCCAGCCCGCCGGGTGTTTTTGCCCCGTTTTGTTTTTTTAATTCAAAATAAGATATGTGCAGTGTGCATAGGAATTTGTTCAGTTTTTTTAAAACTATAGTCCGGCCCTCCAATGGATCTGAGGGACAGTGAACTCGGCCCTGTTTAAAAAGCCTGAGGACCCTGCTTTAAACCATTGTGAGAGCAGCCAACTCTTGGCTCTCCCACAGAGCAATCAATGTGGGTTTGAACTGCTGACCTTGCGGCTAGTAGTCCAATGGCTGGTCCACAGCACCACGGAAGTTCCTTTATGGAGAATATAAATCCCACTGCCACCGAGTCAACCCCAGCCCACAGTAACCCTACATAGGAGGCTACAGAAGGGACTGATTCCCTAGGACAGCTTTTTAGAAGGCTAAGGGCAGTGAGTGACCAAGGACTTTGATCTTGTTTTGTGCTTTAAGAACAATTTTTAAAAAAATTTAAAACATGATATAAATGCTTTGTTTGATTACAAATTATTTGTGAGGTTGAATGCTTACTTTATTAATGTTATTGCACATAATTCTATGATTCTACAAGCAAAGTCAGAGTATTTTTCTTTTAACTCCTGGAAAAGAGCTTTACATCCTAATTGTTTTCCTTGCGATGACACATGTAATCGTCAAAAGCTAACTGATATTGCTGAGGCACATGCATATCAGATCATTTTAGGAAAATGCAACCATACAATAAAAATAGATGGATTACAACAATGTGGACTTATATGTGCAAATCTAAAAAAATGAAAATTGAGAAATTGAGAACCCGGAACCAAAGACGGGCAGTGGGCAGACTGTGAGTTTTAAAGTTATGGAGTAATGTTAGAAGTACACCTGAGGGAAAGGTATGTTTCTAAAATATTTTTCTCTCTAGAAGCGATTCTAAAAAGAAAAACAAGCATGCAGTGTACAGAATTCAATGCTGAATGATCCTGTCATCCATTTAATCTCACCAACACTTAGCAGTCACTCATTTCAAATTTAATAGCACACACTTTGTATGTACAGAACAAAAATTATTCCATATATTTATAATTTAACTGCACTGGCATTGTGAGTCAGGTGCTATCCAACTGAAAAAGAAATTACCATTTTAAACATGAAAAGTCAGGGCTGGCTTTAAGTATTAACAAAGGAACAATCCTCTAGTGCTTTTGAATGGAATAAGAAAGATAATGCCCATTTGAAGTTAAAAACAAAAATAAAAAATGCCGCAGGTAACAAATTTATATAAAATTGGCATAATATAGCCTACTTAAACACAAAAGGGGGGAAAGTACACATGCTCTTGAATCTTGTCGTTGCAATTAATGAGCATTAAGCTATGCCTAGTATTTGTCAGAAAAGGCTGCACGCTGGTTTGTGCCGCTGCGTTCTTTTGAGGTAGATAGTAGTGGAGCGGGGTCGTCTTCATGTCGTCCTTTTCTAGGCTTGCAACACCCATTTCTGAATGAACTCAAAGCAAGCCCAAGCTTGTTTTCATTTTCTTCTGCTTCAACCTCAAGGGATCAAATCACCCAACGCAGTAGGTAAATTTACTGCACAAGAACCTTTTTAAGTGTTGAAAAACAAGGATGTTACTTTGAGGACTACCGTGTTCTTTAACCAAACACAGTATTTTCAGTTACCTCATATGTATGTGAACAGTGGACACCTAACAAGGAACAAAGCAGAAAATCAATGCATTTAAACTATGGGTGGGCAAAAAATATTGGAAGTAGTATGGACTGCCAAAAGAACAAACAGATCTGTCTTGGAAGAGGTACAGCCAGAAAGCTCCTTAGAAGCAGGGATGGTTGTAAGACTTTGTTTCATGTACTTTTAGCATATTATTGGGAGAGCCCAGACCCTGGACAAGGACTTCATGATTAATAAAACCGAGGGGCAGCAAAACAGAGAAAGGCCCTTGCAGAGGTGCACTGACACAGTGGCTACAATGGGCTCAAACTCAGGACCCTTGTGAGGAGGGTGCAAGATCAAGCAGGGTTTCACTCTGTTGTACAAAATGTCAAAACTGAGCTGACAGCACCTAACAACAACAACAACAACAACAACAACAACAAAGATATGTACAGGGGACAGTCAGCAAGTGTACATTCTTAGTTCATTAGCCCAGTTAATATTTTGAAAAGCTACAATGCACTCTAATCTCTGCTTATGTGTGGCGGGCCAAAGGAAATTCATTAAGATCTCTAGAATTTAAGAATGCTTCAAAAACAACTGCACTATCAATATACCAAAGGGATGTCCTCAAATTAACTAAATATTACACATAACACATACACGGTTACTCATAATGTAACCCTAAGACATGGAAGGTTAGGGAAGGTTAGTTACTAAGAGGCAGAGTTGACCATTCCAAACACCATCTGAATATGCGGTATGCTTGTAGTTAGCTAATCTGAGAGCTGCATTTTTTATGTTGCTGAGGGCACTCTGGTACATTCAACAACCGAATAACTCTGCTACCATCTTCTCTAACCACAGAGATATATGGGTAAAGGATAACAACTCAAAGGTTTTTATCCACTGAGTCATTAACATGCCCAAAAAAAACAACCCCATAAAATTTCAACTATAGTACACACGCAGTTTAACTGATAACCGGAGGGCAAGGAGCAAGGTTCAGAACTCCAGAATACACAAGAGCTCAACTACTTGACCTTAGTTTTAACCTCATTTCTACAATACTAAGTAGGTCAAGTGGAACATTTTGATAATTTCACAGAACAAATTTAGAGAACGTTAAATCTTACCTGTGTTTGATGGTGCAGTTCAAGGAATGAGAGACTTTTTAGATATCGCACAGTAACTCAAACTACTCCATTAGGTTAGGCTACTAATAGGAAAAATTACTGCTAATTAAATTACCAATAGAAAAATTTTTAAGTTTTAGGAATTGCACTTACAGTATAGTACACTTGTAGATAAGTCACAAGCTATGATTATTTGTAGCTGAAATAAAAATTCTGTCTTTCCAAAGACATCTTCACATAGTCGAGGTGTGTCAAAGAGAATATTTTATTGTAAATAAACTTAGGGGGAGTATAAAAGGAAGCTGCAAAGGTAGGTGCGTAACAGTTGAGCTGTTTCAGTTTCAAAGGAATAAAGTAAATAATTATACTGGAATTTGTTCAATTCTGGGCATTCTGCCATACAGGAAGGGTGTGTAATTACTGAAGCTAACATATCCACGTAAAAATGAAGTAATACCAATAGGCCACAGTTGGGACCCAAATCTCCTTATTCTTTCTTCAAAAATTAAAGGGCTCTAATGAATCTAATTTAACTCCTTAATACTTAAATACAAGGAAGCATCCAAAAGTTCATGAAAAAAATGGAATTAAAAGGTAACGCAATTTTCTTAAACTTTTTGACACATCCACACATTAATGAGATAAAATAGGCCTACTAAAGATAGCATTTTAATTTTTTTTCAAAATCCATAAATGACTAGCTGAAAAGGAGGTTTTTCTTTGGTAGACTTATAAAAGCGGTACTTTGCATTTTCACGAATCAAAGGTAATGAAGTAAGTACAAATAATACTTACATTGGGACTTGATCAAAGTAAGAACTTTCATAAAATCAGTATATTTTATGAAATATACTTCGCTTGGCTCTCCATATTTGTGTACATTGTATACACACATATCCATATCTGTGCCCATTCCAAAGAAAAGTGATCCAAGAGAATACAGAAATTATAAAAAAATACCAGTAAAATCACACTCAAGGTAAACTTTGCTGAAGATAATTCAAAAGTGGATGCAGCAATACACTGACAGAAACTGTCAGAAATTCAAGCTGGATTCAGAAGAGAGTACTGAACAAAAGATATTACTGCTGATGTCCAGTGGATGTTGGCTGAAAGCAGAGAATACTAGAAAGCTATTTATCTGTGGATCAGAACAAATTATGGATAACACTGCAAAGAATGGGGATTCCAAAGCACTTAACTGTGCTCTTGAGGAACCGGTGAATACACCGAAAGGCAATTTGTCAAACAAAAGGGATATTAAAAACAAACAAACACAAAAAACTAACAATGATGACAATAAAAACACTCGAAGTTCATTACTATCAAGTCAATTCTGACTCATAGGAACCTTATAGGGCAGAGTAGAACCATTCACTAGGATTCCCAAGGCTCTAAACCTTTAAGGGAGCAGAAAGATTCCTCTTTCTCCTGAAAAGGAATTTTGCAAGGTTGAATTTAAAAAAGGTGTGCATCACCTTTGTACCCATACAAATTTGAATACATAAGTATGTATTCACCATACTTATTCTGAGCAGATAATTAGGAAAGCTAGACTTTATAAAGAAGAATGCAGCATCAGGATTGAGACAAGACTCATTAACAACCTGCAATATGCAGATGGTATATCTCTGCTTGCTGAAAGCAAAGCAGACTGGAAGTACTTACTGAGGAAGAACAAGGTGATTAGCTTCTGTTTGGATAAAGAAACATAGAAAACGTCTTCACAAGCAGACTAATAAGCAACGTCATGATAACGGGAGGAACGGTTGAAGTTTCAAGGGTCTCCTTTGACTTGGATCCACAATCAACACCCAGGGAAGCACTTGTCAGGAATCAAATGACATTGCATTGGGCAAATCTGCTGCAAAAAATTTAGGTGTTAAAAACCAGAGATGTCACTTTGAAGAAAGAAGGTGCACCTGACCCAGACCCACATGCATGCCAAAGTTAGGTAATAAATAAGGAAGAGCTGATGCCTTTGAATAATGTTGTTGGTAATGAATATTAAATATACCACAGACTACCAGAAGAAAAGACAAAACCTTAGAAGGACAGCAAGGCTTCTCACCTACTTTGAACATGTCACCGGGAGGGATCAGATGTCTCTGGAGGACATCACATTTGGTAAAGTGGGGCGTTGGTGAAAAAGAGAAAAACCCTCAAAGAGATGGATTTGGGCAATGGCTGCAACAACTGGCTCAAACACAGCAGCACTCGTGAGGCTGGCACACCACTGGGCAGTGTTGTTTCTTCATGTACAGGGGGGTGGCTAAGAGTCTGTTGGAGCCTGTTCAACAGTACCTTAACAACAACTTCGTTTGCTTACCAGATCATGCCCCAAACTTAAAGCTGGATTCTAAGTTTGTTAAATTATAAACCCAAAGTGAACAAATTTGGTTTGTGGGAGAACAATGGAATAAGAACTAGAGTGCCTAGGAAATTGGCTAAGTTCAAATAGAGATCTCAATTATTTAAGCAACTTTGTGACAAAAGATAAAAGAATCTAATAAATATTGCATTTGTAATTGTATAGAACATAAATCAACTTGAACCCTATTTACAGCCAAATAGTTATTAACTCTGAATGATCTTCTGGTCTTCTTTTAAAGAAAATTCTGAAACGATGAAATATGATCACACTCTACCATTAAAAAAAGACAATGTGCTCTACCAATTGATAACACCCTGTACACTTGGTCTTCTACACTGGAGGCCTTTGGCTCGGCTTTCCTGGTGCTTGTGAAGACACACTGATCTATCTGGAAGTTATTATGCCTGTGCCATAAAGTGCAAGGTGACAGGGTGTCAGCATGGCTTTGGATGAACTGACAGGCACATATCAAATTCCACGTCCTCAGTATCCAAAAGCATAGCATCCATTTAAATAATCCTGTAAGTCTCCACAGTAGCAGGCAGGGTTCTATGATGGATGACACAATACATGGTTATGTTCCATTATCTACTAGTGAATACATAAGATATTAAAACAAATACTAGACCAATACCAAACTTGCTAAATATTTGCAAACAGGATACAAAAAAATCCTTTGTTTCTAAAGTGTGTGCGCACCGCATCTTAGACCTGCAGATTCTCATTAGAAGTTTAGCTGAGCAGTAGAGCATGCCAAATGCTGCTGCTGGTTACAGCTGGACACTTTCTGCAATCCAGGTTCATGCAGAAGATCACATATTTTATGAGTCCCATGCGTTGACTCTTCATTTCTCTTAAAGCATGATTCTCAGCTAAAAGATGTTTCTTTACTTGTTATCTATATCCCTTAGTAGGCATGAAGCCAGTAAATATTTTTTTTGGGTATCACCAAGATAAGGATACAAATTTATTCTCTCAACTTAATTTTCAAGTAAATTGGAAAAATGGGAGATGAAAGTTATTATGCCTATGTCATTATCTGACCATCAATATGAGATAAAATTTTAATTTGCTCTACACAGAGATCAGATTTAGTTACTGAATCAATATGAATATAGTTCAATTAAAACTTTCTTAAGGGTAAGAAAATCCCGCTGAGCAACGACGTTGGTGATAGGTGTTTATTGTGGGGCTCTCTTGCTTAGTAATGCTCCTGTGAGTGTGGTTGCAGGCTCTCCTGTCCCCACAACATAGCGAGGTGGTGACAGGCAATTTGACATTATTATTCATTATATCAGTCCTCAGATAATCATTCACTGTATGTCAATATATCTAAGGTGCTTTGGGGGTAACATCCTGTTAATACATATACAGTGAACCCTCGCCACTTCGCGCTTCGACTTCCGCGGCTTCACTCTATCGCGGTTTTTGTGTAACAGCACCCACTGCCTACACCCGCTCCTTCAGAGGAAAAAGACGGCGACCCACCTGTAGAGTACATCCCTTAAGTCATTTCATAGGCTATTGATTACAGTATTTGTAAGAACTATGTATAATAATACTGTATGTGAAATATGTAATACTGTAAACTAGATGCCATAAATAATGTAATAAATAATAAATGATAATTGTAACATCCAAAATGTTTTACTGTATTTTCCCTTTTTCGTTTAATAAATTGGGTAATACGAGTGTAATGGTGACTAAAGGGTGTTTTTTCATGTCCTCTATGCTCTAACTATGAAAATATTTCATTTACAAATAAGGAATCCCACTTCGCGGAATTTCATTTATCACGGTAGGGTCTAGAACCGATTAACCGCGATAAACGAGGGTTCACTGTACAAAGCAATGCATGAAACATGAGACTGTCCTGAGATGGCTGGTTATATAATCCTGAGATGCACATAAGTGCTGTAGCATTGAACTTTATGCTAAGAAGCTGGCATCTTTAGTGCAAGTTACACCAACAGCCACCACATTAGTAGTTGTGGCTCTAATAGTAACAAGGCAGACCTCACGGGAGTCCCAACTGGAGGATGGCAACACCTCCCCCATCCAGACACTGCCACCTGCAAGCCCATTAAGAACCACTACAGAAGTGCACTGCCATGGAGTCTGCTTCCCTCAGGACGCCCTAGCTCTCTGTCCACTGAAACCAACTGGATACACCTCCCTGAGGGTCATTTGGGTTTAGTCTGCCCCCATGAGGCTGCTTTTTATTAGAAGCAAGGGTGGAGACTGAGAGAAACAAGACTTGACTACTAGAATGTGAAACAACCACTACCACCACGAGGTTAAATGTTGGCTGCCTGAACGTTACAAATGTCTGCTGTGTAATCTGCTCCCAGGGTCAGTACTCTACACCGATCTCCCTGTGGACCCTGCAGCTCGGGCTTCTGAAATTGCGGCACTTGTCGGTCCCCCCTTACAGCTGGCACAAAGGACGGCTGCTAGAGGCCGATGTTTGCTAGAAAGCAGAAATCTGATTGGAGTCTACATTCACAACCCACACCCTATGTGATGGGCCCTGACAGGAAATAGCAAACATCCTTGGAAAGTTGTCAGGATGTTCCTGTTCCTCTCCAAACTAGTAATGTCAGCCACTGGACTGATATAAATTCATACAAAAGGTCACCTACAGTGAGGTCAAGCGGTGGATCACCTCAAGTGGGGACTGAAATTAATAAAACAGATAGATAGCTCTCTTGGATGTTCTTCTAGTAAATGCCAGCCACTCCTCCTCCAGCAGTACAAGGAAGTTGGCTGTGCTTTCTCTGACCGCCACCTCAGATATCAGCAGCCCCTGGAAAACATGGAAGTAAACCTCGGGAAACACCCAACCCTGCCAGACATGAGCCAGGTGTGGGTTTTCCCAAAGGAAAATGGGACCACGGAAACCGAGCCAGGCAGAGAGCACTTACTAAAGAGATGGGACCGGGGTCCATGTTGGACAGATCGTTTAAGGCATAATATCTCACCTGAGTGGCTGTGCCCACTGGTGGATGGACTGGCCACAGCATGTTCTCCGTTATGTTTGGGAGTGAGTGAAAATGGAAAAATAAGATCTGAAACATGGGGATGCCAGGGAGGGAGAAGAAACAATGGGGGAGGGGGGAAGAAATGGTAAGCAAAAGCCAAAGGCTTTTCCCACAAATTTCTTGAAGAAAGAAAGTAGCGCAGGGAAAAACACTGGGAAAAACAGAAAGTTAACACCCGGGGATATGACAATCCCCAGCAATACAGTCAAAAGACACATGGTGAGCAGAGAAACAATGGCTATCCAATGAACATGAACAGATGTAGACTTTTTTCCCCCTACCTGTCAAAGAAAAATTTTCTCCACACCTGTACAGGTATACAGCTATGTGACTGATCTCAACTATGAAAGGCTACCCTTCGTAAAAGAGAGAAAATGTGATTCTCGCATCATGGCAAGGAACAAGGAACATCTACATAGGAGATGCTGAGGAAGGCATAGTCCCGGGGAGGAAGAAGCAATTATTTCTATGCCACCCAAAATACAATTTCAGATACGTAATAGACTAAAAATTTGTTTACAAGACTGTTGCTTATCATTTCTTCCTTCACTACTGATCATGAATTGCACAAAAGAGTTTGTGTGAGATAATTCAGTGGTAATAAGTACATTGTTCAAGGAGCAGTCAGACTTTTAAGATTCAGAAGATTGCTAAAAGGCATCACATTGCCAATCTTTAACCAAATGCCTTGACACTGTGACGTGTGAATAACATTTATTTTCACGTGCTCTGTCTTATATTCATGGAACTGCCCAAATTTGTGAGGCCAGTGCAATACATTTTTGAGGGTTTAAAGTCATAAAGAAATGAAATATTGTCATACTGCTGCTTTTGTTTTGTGCCGTTGAGTTGGTTATGACTCACTGCGACCCCTGCAAAATGAAACAACACAGCAACTGGTCATAACCATTGCTACAGTTGAGCACACTGTTAGGGTAATTGTGTCGATCCATCTCTGTGAGGGTCTTCCTTTGTACTGACCCTCTACTTTCCCCAGCATGCTGTCCCCCAGAAACTGATCTCTTCCAATGTCCAAAGTGTGTGCCACCATCACTTCTTGTTTTTTTTCATGTTCTACATTCTAGTAGTATCTGAGATCTTTTTAAAAAAATTTATTTATTTAACTTTATTTTTAAAAATCATTTTATTGGGGGCTCGTACAACTCTTATCACAATCCATACATCCATCCATTGACTCAAGCATATTTGCACATTTGTTGCCATCATCATTTTCAAAGCACTTCTATGGAACATTCTGATTATACTTAGTTCAAAACAGATTTTTCTAGCAGTCCACAGTCTAGTAAACATTCTTTACCAAAACCGTAATTCAAGGTATCCATTCTGCTTAGGTCTTCTTTACTCAAGCCCGCTTCTGCATGTGTGTAAAGTGACTGTGGCATGGGAAGCACCCCTTAGCCTGCAAACTCCAACATCTCTGCTTTTAACACTTTACGTGAACTTTTGCAGCAGATTTGCCCGATGTAACATGTCGTTCGATTTCCTGACTACTGCTTCCATGGATGTTAATTGGGGATCCAAATTAAATGGAAACCGGGCAACTTCAACTTTTGCTCCGTTTATCATGTTTTGAGAACCGTTTCCTTTTTATTGAAGTGTGATCCATACTGTAGGCTGCACTCTTTGATCTTCATCAATAAGTGGGTCAAGTCCTCTATGCCTACGGCAAGCAAGATGGTGTCCCCTGCTTTTCACAGGTTGTTAAAGAGTCTGCCTCTAATCCCGGTGCCCTGTTTTTTTGCAGTCGCATTTCTGGGATTATTCACACAGTTGAGTTAGTATGGTGAAGGGGTATACCACTGATGCACACCTTTGCTGATTTTATACCATGCAGTGGTTGTTCTGTTTGAACCCTTGTGCTATTTGAACACCTGCCTCTTGATCTAAGTACAAGTTCCCACAAGTACTACAATGAAATGTTCCGGAATTCCTGTTGTTCACTGTTATCTATAATTTGTTATGATCCAAAACATCAATTGATTTTGCATAGTCAACGAAACAAAGGAAAACATACTTTTGGTGCTGACAGTTTCAGCACAGATCATCTGATGTAAGCAATGATATCTATCCATTGCTCCACGTTCTCTTCAGAGTATCACTTGAGTTTCTGGCACCAAGTAGTGCTGCAACCATTTGTGAATTATCATCACGACAATTCTGTTTGCGTGTGATATTCATGGTCTCAAATATTTTCTCATTCTGTTGGAGCTCAGCATAGACAATGCTATATATTCAGAAAGGTTTTGCCTTCTGATACCAATGTCCAAAAGAAGGTTCAATGAATGACTATATATGTATTTCAATGTGGAGCCACCAGATCCTCCTAAAAAGACTCTTTTCTTCTTTTATAGAGATGATAACAATATTAATTCTTACTATGAGCACTTGAGCGATCTAAAATAACTTTTATCATCCTCACATCACCTTATGGATGAGAAATTTGAGGCACAGCAAGGTTCCTAAGTCAGCAAGTAGTGGAGGCACATTTCCTGTGCATTCCATCCTAGGAGAGTGCACTATCTTATACAACATGACCACGGAACCCTAGTGCCAAGTCCCTAAGAGGTTTCAGTGCTTTTTTCAATTTTGTATGGTATCTGGTTTCAAGGTACAAACAGAGATCCTGGTGCTGTTTGATGCATGCAGTTAGTTCTAGCTTAAGCCCACTTCAGTCATTTTGATAAATTTAGCTACAGTTTTCACCAAAATAGTTAATGCTAACAGCTTCCAATAAAGCAGACCCTTCTCATATTATAGCTCCTTGGGCCAAATCTTGACAAGTCTGAAACACTATAATAAAAGGAGTCCTCTGTTTTCCACTGTAAGGAGATAGAAGGTTGGCAATTCTACAGCTCCATGGAAAATAAAAATAGTACTGGCTACGAAGTTCTTGTGTCTTCTCAAAGTCTTAGTTAGTCTGTAAAATGTTTAAAAACGTAATATTTCAGTGAGGAATGGAAAATATTTTGACATCTTGCTCTGAGAATGAGTTATGAAATCATGTTTCTTGAAAACACATTCTAATGTCAGACATATGTCATAATTCTGGGGTAATCTTTCATTCCATACGTGGCTTAAGTTACAGCAAATAGTAAAATAATGAGGTAGTGACTTAAGTATTCCTTCACGCTTTGTCATCATTAGTCATCTGAACTGCTGATACCGAATTTTAAAAGAACACCCCCCGCAAATATACAAATAATACATTTTTATATCTCTTGAGGAAAAAAGAGTCACTAGTTTAACTATAGGCTTAACACAAAAACTTTAATATTGATATTAGATTATTTCCAGCATATCTACCCTCTGAGAAGGTTTTTTTATAAAGGGAAGGGCAGGAAGGAACGCTATCTCAGGATTTTTAAATTTACATTTACCTTCCTTATTAAGCTGCAAATGTTAAGAAATTAAGTTCCAGAATTCTATTTTTTGAAGCATTTAATCTAATTTAGAAAACCACTTAGGTTTGAAATATGCATAATATTAGTACCTTGAAATAACATAAACATGACACTGAAGCAAACCGGCACAGTTTGACAAGTTTTAGAACATTAGCTCACAAAATGAAGATACTCTGATTCAGACAAACACAACAACGGTAGCCTTTATCCAAAACAAAACAAAACAAAGTATCACAGAGATGGTCCCAGAGAGTGCCCAGGTCACCATGTTCAAACTATCAACGGATCTCACAGACACGGATTGCCAGCGATCTGCCGTGAAAGCCCGCGCTGAGGCAGGCTGTACAAGCTTGGCGTGCATGCACACACTCGGCAATGTGTGAAGACAGAGACACCGATCACCATCGATATTGTCCTTACTTGCAGACGCACAAGTATCCTGCATGTTCCGGATATGCACCTGGAGCGGCTCTACATGCCAGTCACCCCAATGTACTCAGGGAGGTAAACACCTTATAATTAGAAAATGTCATGGCGTCAAGGTCATGAGACAAATTTAAAACACATCCAAAGATTAACTTTTATAGGCTCTGAAGAAATAACTCATTAGCAAGACAAGCGGAGGGCATACCTGCTCCTTCACGGAGGCTAGAAGGGTGGTGGCTGTGGTCTCGGGCTCCATGCCTGGCCCAGGGGAGGTGGCTTCCTGGTGGGTCTGTGGTTGGCCCTCCTCCACCAAAGAGGCCTGCTCAGGAGCTGGCATTCCTCCTGCAACCAAGCAGCAAAGGTTAGCACTGCTCCGTCAGGTTCTGGGCCGGAACAGGGGGCTGGGCTGAAGATGTGCTGAAACTCCAGGAACAGCAGTAGAATAAACATGTTTGTTCTACACACAACCACGTGTCCATAGTGATCTGACTCCTGGAAGATAACGTGTAGGGTAATAGTGTGGAGATTACTACTAACTACAAAAATCACACTAAAGATGCTACTATCACGAGTGATAAATACTCCAGGAATATTTTAACAACCTCATAATAGAGAATAACACACAAAAGGGGTGTGGCCTGGGAGTCTTAGTTAAAGCTAACACTGAAGGCATTAGTTTAAAAAGCTTATTAAATTGCTACTACTCTGCACAGGGGGCAAAGCATGTACATAAAATTAGGTTAGTATTCAAAGAAATGTATTCATAAAAACATACCCAGAAATGTCAACTGCAGTGAGAAAAAGGGCACATTATGCACTACTAGTATGACTTAAGCAATAGAAAAAACGGGTAAAACACCCAAGGCGGCTTGAAAATAAGCTGATAAAATTTTGCAACACTTAGAAGGAACGTAACACATTAAAAACTAGCAACGAGATTCTTGGTAAAGCATTATATAACTCGTTCAATTTTCTTAGAGGAAAATGACCACCTAGTTATGACAATAGCTACGGTGACAAAGGCCCAACGAGCTTTCCTGGCAGGAGATGGCGTGCCTTTCCTAGGATAAAACAGTACCTCAGGAAAAGAGCTGTGGATCTGCCAGCAGACTAAACGTGCCTGGTTGGAACTTGACACACATTTGAACAAGATTCGGAAAAGATACCCACATAACGCACTGTAAATGTTTTAATGGTTTGTTTACATGTCAGTCTCTCCCATTGTCTAATTATCAATTCATCATACCATGAGATTAGCCCAGTGCTTGGAATATGAAAAATGAAATTAAAAGATAATGTCTTAGAACTTTATCTTTTAAAAAAAAATCATTTTATTGGGGGCTCGTATGATTCTTACCACAATCCACACATACATCCATAGTGTCAAGCACATTTGTTGCCAGCATCCTCAAAACATTTACTTTCTACTTGAGCCCTTGGTACCAGCTCCTCATTTTCCCCCAGCCTCCCCACCCCACCTCCCTCATGAACCCTTGATAATTTATAAATTATTATTTTGTCATGTCTTACACTGTCTGACATCTCCCTTTACCCACTTTTCTGTTCCATCCCCCAGGTAGAGGGTTATATGTAGATCCTTGTAATCAGGTCCCCCGTTCTCCCCCACCTTCCCTCCACCCTCACCACTGGTCCTGAGGGGTTCAACTGTCCTGTATTCCCTGTTCCCACTTCCTATCTTTACCAGTGTACATCCTCTGGTCTAGGTGGATTTATAAGGCAGAACTGGGATCATGATAGTTGGGGGAGGAGGGGAGCATTTAAGAACTAGGAGAAAGTTGTATGTTTCATCATTGTTACACTGCATCTTGACTGGCTCGTCTCCTCCCCACGGCCCTTCTGTATAGGGATGCTCCATTGCCTACAGATGAGTTTTGGTACCCACTCTGCATGCCCCATCATTCACAATGATAGGGCTTTTTGTTCTTTGATGCCTGATACCTGATCCCATCAACCCCTCATGATGACACAGGCTGGTGTGCTTCTTCCATGTGGGCTTTGTTGCTTCTGAGGTAGATGGCCGCTTGTTTATCTTCATGTCTTTAAGATCCCTCACGCTATATCTTCTGATAGCCGGGCACTATCAGCTTTCTTCACCACATTTGCTTATGTACCCGCTTTGTCTTCGGCAATCATGTAGGGGAGCTGAGCATCATGGAATGCCCGTTTAAAAGAACAAAGTGTTCTTGAGTAAAGGCCCAATGTCCACCTGCTACCTTAATACTAAACTGATACATATATGAACATAGATCTATTTCACCGTCTTTATATATAAATAAATTTACATATATACATGCCTGTATTTAGACCTCTATAAATGCCCTTTGCCTCCTAGCTCTTTCCTCTATTTCCTTTTACTTTCCTCTTGTCCCACTATCATGCTCAGCCTTCATTTAGGTTTCAGTAATTCCTCCTGGGTTAAATTGCCCTTGATCAAGTCCTACCAGGCCTCTTACGCTCTCCTTGCTACCAATTTTGGATCACTTGTTGTTCCCTTGTCCCTAGGTTTGTTAACACCACTTCCTTTCTCCCCACCTCCCCCTCTCCCATGTCCCCCCTCGCAAGTCAGTCCCATTGTTTTCTCCTCTAGATTGTTTATCCCACCTATCTATTTTAGATAGACCTGCAGAGATAATGTGAGATAATAATATGCACAAAAACAAGACAGAGCAAAACAAATCAACAAAAGGAAACCAAACAACAACAACAAACCAATGACAAAAAGAAAGAAAGAAAAGCCTGTACATAGTTCAAGGTCTGTTTGTTCACCTTGAGGAGTGTTTTCCAGTCGAGTCTGATGAGGTGCATGCCCTGGCCCCAAAGTCTATTTTTGGCATTCCCTCAGGACTTCCTTGCTCTGCTCCCCCCCTTGCTGTTCTGTTGCATGCCCATAGTGTTTTGCCTCAATGTGGCGGGGTCACATCGGGTGCAATGCCCACACTGTGTCTCCAGTGTTGTTCCCTGTAGTCACTGAGGGGTGGCCTGTCTTGTACAGGGCCGGCCCTATGGTTCTCTCTGTGCATTGGCTGCTCTGAATGGATTTAGTCTTCAAGGCTTGGTGGGCCAAGATGTGCTCCACTCTCTCTTCCTCCCCCTTCATTTGCTCCCATGTGCTCTGATCAGACATGTCCCTCTCCCTGAGCTGTAGCTTCAGTGCTGTCCTCTGAAGTAAATTCTTCTAGGAGAACTTTAGCTTTCATATACAAACCCTCTTTAGCTTTCATATACAAACCCTCTTTAGCTTTCATATACAAACCTTCATATACAAATATCACACATATTAAAGTTTGCTGAATAAATGAACGTATGATCACAGTATGAACACCATCTTTTCACTGTCTCATTGCAGACATGAAGCAAATCCCACTACAGCAATGGTACTCTCTCTGGGACCATACATACTTGCTGAACATTCCAAGGTTTTCTCCTATAAAACTATTCTATAATAACTTCTTATCAACTATCTTCAGCAAAAAACAATTATGTCATTTAATATGAGAATATTAGAGACTATTCCCTATTCCCTCAAATTTCAACAGACTTCTTTTTATTTTCAAAGCCATGACCTGTAAGTAAAAGCGGAGGGGCATAGCACCTGAGATCCATCTTATTGCTCACTCTCCTGACTCCCAGGTTAATTGAATTGGGTCTGAATCCCAGGTTTTTGCCATGAGCTGTTTTAGTCTTGTCCTCCTAAATAGGCAGACATGGACATGGGTCTGATGCATTTGTGTATTACCCCTGAGGGTGAGGAGTCCTCAGGAGGCAGGTGAATTGTGCCCCATTTTCAGGGCACATAAGGCATATCTGGGAGGACCTTCATCTGCAAGGAGCGGGACATAAAGCACATGCAGTAGGAGGAGCTTCAGACTTGAAGTGGGTCTAATGATTAAAACTGAAGTCATCTTGGACAAGTGACTGCTACTCCGAACCATACTTCCTTCACTCGTTAAAAATGGGTTTAGAGCAGCGGTTTTCAACCTGTGGGTCCCAACCCCTTTGGGGGTCAAACGACCCTTTCACAGGGGTCGCCAGATTCATAACAGTAGCAAAATGACAGTTATGAAGTAGCAACGAAGATAATTTTATGGCTGGGGGGAACCACAACATGAGGAACTGTATTGAAGGGTCACGGCATTGGGAAGGGTGAGAACCCCTGGTGTAGAGATCCTTTATGACACAATGGAATAACCTTGTGGCATTATCTATTTCTTAGTATGATTGGAAAGGTTACTGTAATGAAGTATCATCAAGTGGATAATATTCTATTTATCTAGCTCTCATTAATGGTAAGACATGGGTCCTAAGAAGACCAAAAATACTACTTATAAAGGTCCTAGATTAGCATTTGAGACAAGTAAAAACATGAAAGGATTCTACACCATTGAAAAACTACACACCTTCAAATAAGCAGATGGTGGCAAAGAACAAAAATGTTACTGTGCAACAGGGACACAATGCCAAGAACCAAAAAATTTAAATGTCAAGATTATAATATAAAATAACCAATGTGTGAAGAGAAGAAAATGAGAAGCAAAAATTCAGTGGAAAATAAAAGAAGAGTTTGAGGAAGAAAATAAAAGAAGAGAAAAGGAAGAAATAATATTGGGGAAATATTAATTCTTTACTATGAACAGGAGGAGCGTTAGTGTCTAAAGAAATAGACAGAGCCATATTACATCACGCTTGGTGAAGTGGAGGGGCCGTGGAAAGGAGGAGGTTCGCAAGAAGATGGATCCACCCTGTGGCTGTATCAATGGGCTCAACCCTACCAACTGTGAGGATGGCCCAGAGCTGGGCCGTGCTCTGTCCTGCTGTACACAGGCTTGCTGTGAGTCAGAACTGACTCAATGGCACCTAACAACAACAACGCATTACTGTCATTACACTGCATTACTGTAAGTCTGTTAGTTAACCTTATTTTGATGACCCTGACTGCCCAGGAGGAGTGAAATCCGATGGGCATTTTCTCAATACCACTCTGTCCCATACCTTAAAAAGTTATAGACATACAGTAAGGTCACTGACCATTAGTGGCTCATCATCTGAGGCAACAGAACTTGAATTAGATCAAGAGAAAAGTGTAACTCGCTGCTGAGTCAATCCCAACTCATCCTGACCCTATAAAGACAGAGTATACATAACCACAGGGTTTCCAATGCTGTAATCTTTGTGAAAGCTAACTGTTGTGTCTTTCTTCCAAGGCGCAGCTGGTAGGTTTGAACCCCTGACCTTTCAGTTAGCAGACTAATTCTTAACCACAGTGCCACCAGGGAACTTGGGCAGAGTATAACAAGATGCAAATTATTCTAAAATGCATTGAAGAAAATAGGAAGATGGAATGATAATGCTTTGAAAATGATGATGGCGGCATATGTGTAAATGTGCTTGACACATTGAAGGAATGTATGGATTGTGATAAGAGATATAAGAGCCCCCAATTAAAGTGTTTTTTAAAAAAGAAAATAGAAAGTGTTCAAAAAGTGTAGATTTCTAAACTACTATGATGCTAAGAAAGTTACAAGGAGAACTTTGCACGGGCAGGAACTTTTTAGCCTTTGTTTCCTCAAAGTTTAGGACACACCACAGGTAATCACCGAGACGCACAGAATGAATGATGACGACAGGACTCAGCTTCCTGAGGCTGAGACACTTGCCCACTTTAACCCTGGCACAGTCTAAACTACCATGACCACCATGGGCTACGCCTGGGAGTGGTGTCATAAGATTGATATGTTATAAAGCTATTAAGACTGTAGTTTTTATAATAATGGATCAACAAGAGCTGAAAGGACTCATGCTAAGAGAGAGTCGCAATGATATTACTACTTCTTCCCATTCTGGCGGGAAACCAGTAATGAGCAGCTCTATAAAGAAGAAAGCAAATGTGATAAATAAAGCTTTCTGCTTCTCTTGGTGACCCCAAATTGCCTGTTTTGAGCAGTCACAGTCTAGGGTCTGAGGAAACTTATAAATAGGTTGCTACCCATCTCCTGGAGTCTCCTGAAGAGTTGTGGAGAATGGAGGAGGTGCCAGATGACTGTAAGCAGGAAAATGCCACGACTTGTTTTTGCAAAGGGAAGGTAGATACTTCATGGTATAAACTAGTGAGCTAGACATGGATCTGGGGTGAGATTCTTGAAAGGATTTTATCCAAGAGATGACTTGTGAAAGCCAAAATGGGATACACACATGAAAGCCAAGTTAAGCTGCAGTAATTTTCATTTTGGACAGTGTAACCATGGAAATGTAGTGTGTCTAGACTCCAGTGAGGCACGTATGATGCTTTAAGTCCCTCATGGCATGAAAATCAACATAGAAATGGAGTTAGAACAAGGGCAACCACTGATTCCAGCAATCCGTAAATAGCTGAATAAAATTTAACAACCTAATGAGGTTTCTAATGGAATGCCAAAGAGCTCTGACCTTGACCAAATCCTAACCAACAACGTCAGATGATATAAAACATACATATAAACCATATTCAGATTCTTGAATGACTAAGAATATTGAATTGACCAAGTAATACAATAAAAATAAAAACAATGCAAGGCTGCAGCAGCAAGGATAAAGAGGGATAAAGACAACAGGGATAAAGGAAGGGCCCTGTTTCAGATTATTCCAGCAATGAGTTAGAGGGAAAAATCAGGGCATGTTAGATTCAAGAGTAAAATCAGTGAACCACAAGTAAGACAAGGCTGTAAAAGTTAGTGTTTCATGCCTTGCTGGCACACGTATTTATATTGATGGAAAGAAGGGAAAAGTAGGAAAAGTAAGAGAATGGTTCTCCAGGCTCTGGGGGCATAGCCACCTCCAGTCATGGGTGGCAGAGTCACAAGGAAAGACTCCGTGTATTTCATTTAAAAGAAGCTGAGCGGGACAGTGAAGCGATGAAGTCATTATTTCTAGCCCCAGAGATGAATGGCACTACTACTACTCTTCTGTAGCCTTGTACTACGCAGGAGTCAGAGGGGGGACAGGTAAAGGAACAAGAAGAGTTTGGTCTAAAGAAGAGCCCTGTTTAGACCAGACTTGGAATAACAGCCAACCAAGCACAATCACAGCTACACTTTTTAGGATAACATCCCAAAGGCCATAACAAAAGTTAATGGTTATGCAAACAATTGTTTCTTACCATATACTATTATCATTTTTAATACTTTGAATCTCGTTTAGGCCATGGTTATATTATTTTGGATAAAAATGAATGGTCGGAGCCACAGGGCAAACAAAGTAGTCTCTCTTTCCTGTGGATGAGGTACCACCCGTTGCCATCAAGCCGATTCCAATTCACAGCAACAAGGTCTCCAAGGCTGTAAATCTGAATGAAAGCAGATAGCCTGCCACAGAACAGCTGATGGATTTGAACCACTGACCTTGTGGTTAGCAGGCCAATGCTTACAATGCTAACAGTCAAAAATTCGAAATGTGCAGAACGGATCTCCAAAGGTGATCCAGTCCCCATTACGAAAGGGCTTTAGTGAGAGTCAGATTTTCAGATAGTTCTGACATTAGAGTAGGGGTGCGTTATTATATGTGTTTGAAACAGAAATTTTAAGATTTCTACCTTGAGGCAACTATGAGAAAAAGCAACTTCTTCATTCTGATGTGAATATTCCTCAAGAGTTTTTAGCATACAGCCTACTATATTACTAATCTCTGTAAACTGGCACCTGAATGCCTGGCAGCTGTGTATTTACTGAGTGAAGGATACATACTGGAAACCCCATCACTTCAGCTGCACAAAGATCAGAGATTAACTTTTGGCCAACTCCCATAGTGGTTGTCTCTGTATTAAAAATTACCAGCAAGGGCACAAAAGTAAATAGAGGAAAATCAAGCGAATACTAGATTTTTCTCTATGAATTCACTCTGGTGTGTAGTGTATGATATTGGCTCCTAACCACGAGGTCAGTGGTTTGTCCCACCTGGTGACGCAAGGGAGAAAGACGAGGCATTTTGCTTCCATGAAGCTCTACAGTCTTAGATACACACACGTGGAGGCAGATCTACTCTGTCCTACTCTGTTGGTTTGTTTTCAATTTTTTTTGGGGGGGGGGTCTCCTGATAATTTTTAAGTCCAATATTTTAAATATACTTTGTTTCATATAATCTATTGAAGTAAATTGGACTCTACCACAAGTTTTCTCTCCTCTTTTGAGTCAGTAGTTTGGACTGTCACAATATAGCCCATGACTTCATTGTGAACACGTAGGAAAACGTCATGATGTTCGGTGAGCCTAAGTTCAAAATTAGCCAGATAAAATAATCATACCTGTGAACAAATTAAGAAAAAATAAGTATGAAAAATGTAATTTGATTTCAACTATAAAGAAAGATACTGTGGAGAAGTAAAACCGCTTTGTGTGCCCCTTCTATCTGTAGTCTTTTTAACTCCCACAAAGTGACTGGTTAGGAACATACAGATACAGTGTGTGGGACTGTACGGTTTGGGGGTTGGTCACTTTGGCCCTTCTCCTGGGTGAGACCTGAATCATCTCAGAAGCAGGAGCAGACAATCTCAGGATCTCCAAGAATGAAGAGCTCTAAGGAGAGCACGTCTGAGAACGCTGTGCAGAGAGAATCTGCAGCAGAGGCCTTAGAGCACGAAACAGAGCAGCCGGATTCTGGAACCAACCACACGGAATACCTTTACACAGAAGGCTGGCTTGCACAGTGGGGCTCTTGAAGGGGGCTTTCTAACACTTGCTGAGCAGGGCAAAGGCTAAGGGGCCACTTGGCTGAAGTTAAGGATCAGGGGAAAAGACGATAAACGTGGCTGGGGAAAGATACTGCAAGCAAAAGAACAACATCCTTAATATTTCTGATCCTAACTTGTATCATGTTCATTCTCTAATAAACCCCCACAAGGCTGGCTATTGTGAATCCTCTGTAGCGGCTGCAATGGATTATTGAACCCAGCAAAGAAGTGCAGAGGGAGTGGTTGATGGGTCAGAATGAGACAAGAAGGGTCAGAGAGAGAAGACAGTCTGACTCTGACGTCTGCCTCAAAGGAACCAGCATGAGCTGGTGTGGAGTCTCCTTTCCTCTATTGAGGCCAGAAGATGGTAACGACCCCGCCATTATCATTTTCTGCTACCACTACTAACTGAACCGATGTTATCCACAGATAAGTATTACATGAATCAAAAGAAAAACTAACAGGTTCATTATATAACAGGTAAGTTTTGTTCAGATTTTTTTTAAAATTGAATAAACCTGGAATAGATATTACAAAAAAAGGTGAAATACTGAGAAGGTAAGGCCATGCCTGAAAAGTTAAATACCTTGAGCACCATATGGAATCTGTTCTTAAATTCCAACAGGAGTAGTAGACAAACTTTTCAGTTATATTTTTATAGTATCCTTTAAATAGAAGTGTTACCCAAATCTACAACTGTTTAGGAGGCCCCGAGGTAGCTAACTTTACGGTAAACTTCCAATCAGTCAATTCATCCAAAAATTTATACTTTCTTGGCAAGAACACATTAAAAATGGAGCTTTATGCCAAAAAGCATAGCAACTCTAAGGAACAAACCACATTCAGTCATTAAGTGTTCTGATTTAGGAATTCATTTTTATAATGAAAAGATCAATGCAAGATAATGAAATAAAAATAAGGAAAAGATGTGAATAGGCCTTTCAGGAAACAAGAAATTGAGATAATCAATACTGAGGTGCTCACTTTCATTAGTAATTATTAAAATGCAAACTAATATTATAATGAAATATGAATACACACCCATCAGAATTAATTAATACACAAACCATTTACATTTTAGCAAAGACTTGGAACAATGGAATAACCACTTTGGAATTACCTTGCAGCCATGGTCACCCCCCAGTCCAGTAACTCTATTCTTTTTCATGCAGAGATACCCTTGCACATGAGCACCTAGAGAGACATTCCAGCATGCTCACAGCAGCATTCTTTGTGTAACCTATAAACTGCAAACAACCCAAGTGACCATTAGAAGTAGGGTGGATAAATATATATTTCAGTATATCCATGCAATACATTTCACCCATAGCAATAAAATGAACTACAACTCAAATCCACACTGCTGAATAAATGAATCAAACTACAAATGAATAAAGAGACTTCCATTCATGTCGAAATTTTAAAATTAGCAAAATGCAACTATTAGCAATGTCCGCGTAGGTAGCGATGAAATGATGATCAGCACAGAGGATGATGGGTCTGGGAGTGCGGATGGCCTCAGCGGCGCACAGGGAGGTTTTGGGTGCTGACCTTACTCGGGCAGTAATTACAGACGTGTTTGCATGTTAATATTCTTTTAGACTTCATATGTGTTTAATGAACTTTCCCAGCTTTCCTCCTCCAATAAAAAGAAAAACTAAGATTAGCATAGTGTAATAAGCTTATGTTCTCACTCCCAAACCCAGTGCCATCGTCAATTCTGACTCATAGTGACTCTATGTAGGAGTTTCTGAATCTATAAATCTTCATAAGAGCAGATAACAACCATCTTTCTTCTGATATTCTTATTGGATATGATATATAAAAATTCACAGAACTTTTCAATTAATAGGGTATGCTAGTATTTGGTAACACAAATAACAAAGACTACCCATTTTAAAGATAATTAAATTTAGTTTAGTTTTTAAAACTACACTAAGTACAATTTTCTGACTTGTAAATAGTACATTAGAGGAATTCACTTTTATGATTTGTAAGTACCTAAAAGGAATTCATTATAATAAAAAAGGATGCATAGTTACAAAATGCGATACACCTTTATCCCCATGTTACAATTTGATTAATAATTTCTGAAAATAAAACACAGGGCTAATGATACTATCAGGGGCAACCGTTCTCACATCCCCAGTTACATAGAATTTCGATGCAGCACCAGTAGCAATCAATAAACTCGGCAAAACTGTTAATAAAAACTAGAACTTTCACCTTAGCTAAGTATGGAACTGCATTTTGGTATGTTCATCTCTTCCAATCAATATCCTAGGAAAAAGGGGGGGAAAGAGGAAGCTTCTTGTTATAAAGTAATAGTTTCATTATTTTTAATATTTAGGATTTTGAATTCCTTGATTTCTAGACCCTATAAACGAGGAAGAAAAACTGGAACTATGATACATCCAAAGCACTACCTGGAATGCCAATGCTTGTATACAAATAACCTATTGCCACAATTACGGCTCACAGTAACCCTACAGGACACAATAAAAATACTCCCTAAGTTTTCTAAGCCTGTAAATCTGGCTGGCCTCATCTTTCTCCCGAGGAGGAGCTAACAGGGGTCCTCAAACTTTTTAAACAGGGGGTCAGTTCACTGTCCCTCAGACCTGTTGGCGGGCCCGACTATAGTGTAAAAAAAAAACTATGAACAAATTCCTATGCACACTGCACATATCTTATTTTGAAGTAAAAAACAAATGGGGCAAAAACACCCGGCGGGCTGGATCCATGTCCTTGGCAGGCCGCATGTGGCCCGCGGGCCGAAGTTTGAGGACGCCTGAGCTAGTAGGTTTGAACTACTGACCTTTTTTGATTAAGAGGCAATGCTTCACCTGTTGTGCTACCAAAGCTTCTTTATATGCAGATAATATAAAGACATAGAATGAGAATGTTTAAAATTTAAAAAGAGGTGCATGTTTTCATTCCCTAACTCACAGCCCCATGAAATAACAGAAAAAATCCTTTTATTGTTGGTATTGATGATTTAAGATATTCAAATTAGTCATTCTAGATACTTGAAACTCCATTAATACGCAAAAAAAAGTCAGACCAATTATGGAAATAATCAGAGGAAACCATTACACATACACACAAGAAAAAAACAAGAACCCCAAGGCTGGCTTTAGAGGTTGGAGCAATTCTTCAGGAAGTTGGACACTTAAGAAGTCAGTGAATTCCAGACTCAAGGGTCTTAGGCCTGCGGCCAAGATCAGGATGATCAAGGGGAGAGAGACAGCTACAACGGTTGGGTCTCGGTCCCTGTTCTGGGCACACCCGAGCAGTTGCCACCACAAGAAAGATTAATTTAGAGAGGTAGGCAGGACCTTAGCGGGCGACTATGTTCCCAAGAGGACAAATTCCCTAACAGAACAAAATAAAATGAACAGGTACGATATTCTTAAGAGTTTAAAGTGACAACTGTGACGACAAAAGAGAAATGTCTAGAGAGCTTTAAAAAAAAAGTTGCAGGACCAACTAACAACAAAAATCTCAATTGATGAGAAGGAATAAAAGAACAAAGGGTCTTTAGACAGCACTTTGAAAGTGGCAATTCTCTCCGAAAAACACACACACAAAGACAGGATTGCAGGGTGATAAAAGAACAGTTTGGAGACTAAAGACTAAATTCAGGAATGACAACACTTTTTCACTCACTCACATTTGTAAAATGAGATAAAGAAGAAATCACAATGAAAAACTTCCAGAGACAGTGCTGAAATCCTGGTGGGGAATGAGCATGATAGTGGGACAGGAGGAGAATCAAGGGAAATAGAGGAAAGAGCTGGGAGGCAAAGGGTATTTATAGAGCTC
>NW_022103900.1:17096301-17110067 GCF_000313985.2 Echinops telfairi
AGGACCAAATGTCGGGGGTTTAAATGGAGAGAAAATGTTTTGAGAAAGGATGTACAAATGCGCTTTACACAATTTATGTGTGTATGGATTGGGATAACAGTTGTATGAGCCCCTAATAAAATGTTAAAAAAGAAAAACTTCCAGAGAGCTGAAAATGAAATCACTTAAAAGGATAAGTAAATAAATTGAATAAAACCAATCTAAGTACATATAAACTCTAGCCACTGAAAAGTTCTAAGTTTCAAAAATAAATTTTAAAAACCCTGCTTAGAAAATAAGGAGAATCAGTTTGGCATCGGACCACTTATGAACAGTGGTGGCGACAGCAACAGCTCCCAATTGATGAACAGAATTATTGTTCAGATAAGGAAACAAGGCTATGATTGCAAGAGAATCTGTCTTGAGTATCTTTAAGGAATTATCTGCAACAAATAGTAGAGAATGAGGTTTGAGGCATGAGAAATAATGCTAACAAAAAGATGAAACCCTACGTGCCCATCAGTGGATGAATGGACAAAGTATGGTGCACGCACACAATGTAACACTGCGCACATTCAAGAATAATGGTGAAGATATCTGTAAAATGGAGCACGGAAGAACCTGGGGGCAATTATGCCGAGGGAAATGTGTGAATAACCAAAGGATAAATATTAAGCGAGACTGGAAAACCTCCAAACTGACTGCCACAGAGTTGATGCTGGCTCCGAGTGACCCTCTAGGACAGGGTCTATAGGACAGCAGTACAAAGCCCCATTTTTCTCTCCAGGAGTGGCCGGTGGTTTTGAACTGCTGACCTTGTGGATGTAGCCCAACGGGTAACTACTACACCACTAGGGGTCCTTATACTAATACAAAAAAATCAAGAAAAGATTTATACACAAAAAGAAACACTGACAGTTACCACGAATGGAAGCGGGATAGAGGGGAAATCACTCACTAGAAAGTAGACATCTATTTACTTAAGCGAAGAGAAGAGCAATATACAACAAAGAGGGAGGTCAACGTAACACGAGCCAGGCAAAGGAAGACACAAGGAGGCAAACAGAGTAAAAGGCAACAATAGTGAAGATTATTCCATACACAATACTGCAGTAACAGTACAAATAACCAGTCATGAGTGGATACACAAGTAGACAAGCAAGGTGAATAGATATGAGATGAGGTAAGCATACGACCCAAAGTACTAATCGAGGTTTAGCAGAGGCATATCCATGTATATGGAGCAGCTGGTGAAAAGCATGAAAAGGGTAGAGGTTTGAAAACTTCTCAGTCATAACCAAACCTTGAGAAACGGGGTCACTGGGCTTGGGGACTGAGGACCCGAATCCTGGGAGACCTAGCGGGCAGCTGCATAAGAAGAGTCCACAGAGAATGTTCTGCACCCTACTCTGGTGAATAGGCAAGTGGGGTCTTAAAAGCTCGTGAGCCGCCATCTAAGACACAACTTGGGCTCTCAGCATCGGGAGCAAAGAAGAGTGAAGAACAGCAATGACCCCAGGAAACAAGTACCCTGAAGGGCCCAGGGACCATGAGAACCACAGCGTCCACTCTTCTGGGAGCAGCAGAACACATCCATGCAACCCACTACCATGGACTGAATGCTCTGCTAAGGGTCACATTCGAAATTCCTGAAACGAGTAGAAGAAAAGGGTAGGGCGAAATACAAAATCATAAAAAAGACATAAGTGCTGGTAAGGCAGAGATTGGTGGAAGCCTGGACGTGAACCCACCCCAGCTGATCGCCTGTCAAACCAAAGGACAGATTTCTTAAGTGAACAGCTACCTAGATGTACTCCCTAGAACAGTCAACAATGCAACCAAAGGGAGGGCATTTGCCCCAAATCAATACTCGGAAGGTAGAAGGGGGCAGGAAAAAAGGACCAGTGGAAAGAGGTAAGCCTAAGAGGAAGGGGGAAGAGAGCTGTAACACTGAGGGGACTGCACTGAATGTCATGAAACAAAATGTGTACCAATTGCTGAATGGAAAACTAATGTGCTCTGTGAACGCTCAAACCACAGCAAGATGTTCAGTGAAACAATGCTACGCAATCTATCCAGGAAATTGAAGATTTAAGTCTAGATAAAGCATACACTGTTTCTCTATGAGAGGGCTGAGCAGCTGAATAAAACAGATTGCATTGATTATTTAGTTTAAGGGTTAGACTTCAAACAGATTAACTTCAGGTGACAAAACACCTATATGCTGTACTAATCATTTAAGATCATTCCAAGAATTGAAATAGTATGTCTACTTCCTACAGAAATTAAGGGATGAGGAAGAAATAAAGACATCTGATCCTTTAATTACAAACCAATAGGAAAAAGAAAAAAAGAAAGAGAAAATAAGTCCAGAATTGTGAACATAAATAACAACAAATGTACATGTATTACTACCACAAAAGGTAAAATTAATCAGTTTTGATTTTTAAAAATACTACATATAGAAGACACAAAAACCAAAATGATGAAGAACAAAATATTATAAAATTCAAGATAAAGTTTGAAAGAGATAAAAATGGAGATTTCTAATTAAGAAAGAGAATCCACCAAGAATACTGCCTTATTCATACACCTACAATTTCCGCTTCTAAATAAGGAACATGCACGAAACTGGCAGAAATAGAAAAACTCAAACTATGTAACATAGCTCAGAAATTGATAGATTGGGGGGAGTGGGAAGGGGATGGATACTAATCATATTTTAATGTCCTCTTCTGTATTCGTGGCCCTTTGTACTGTGACTTTGCTGTTTTTTCCCAGTAGGAGTCAAAGTCTACTGTCCCAGCCCCTTGAATCCAGGGCTGGACTTGCGATTGCTTTGATAGCAGAATTCAGTAGAATTGTTTCTATATAACATCTACAGTCAGACCTTGAGACTCCTTTGTAGGCACTGGAATTAAGGTCACCATACATTTTAGATACCTGGGATTTTAAAATGCCAGAGAGAACAAAGCCCAGGAACCCCAGCCATTCCAGGGGAGACCTCAAAATCCCACCATAAGTCACTTGCTGACTACAGCAGCTACCTGAATGAGCCCACACAAGAACCTCCTTGTCAACCTAAAATTTTATGAAATTCAAGAGCAAAAATATCAGTACCATTTGAACCTTTTTATATTTGGATGGCTTTTTTTCACAATAGACAACTAATCCTAAATGCTATATTCAGCAAGTGTGGATTAGAGGATAAGGAAAAAACAGCTTATTTTATTTTAAATATTATATGATTTGTAACTTAAATGTTATGTACTGGAATATTTTATAAGATTATTATCTTCTAGATTATTTATCTCCTACTTACTATATATTACACCATTAACCACATGGTACTGGAAGTATAAAGAACTTGACCTCTGATCCAGTTCACAATCTAAAAGGAAAGACAAGTTAACCAACAGCTGCAATAAAATGCAGCTTGAGAGATACCAGTGCTAACTGCAGAGGTGGCAGGTGCTCACAGGGCTCCAAGGGGCACACATAAATTGGCAAACTAATCTGAATAGAGACAAGTAGGCCCATAATGTATTAATTACTTTTACTAACATTTTCCCCCCACCAAATTTATTTAAGCTCGTAAATGCAAAAAATAAATTTAAACATGATTTCTAAACACCTCTCTGGGCTTTTGTTTTATATCCTTTGCAATTAAGGGCATGGTAAACCATATCAAATGCCCAGCTGTTTAAATAAAAGATTTGTTTTTATCATTAGCTTTTCATATCAAACGCTCATGTTAACAAAGATTAAAGACTAATGAAATCACTAGCACAGCACATGTGGGGATTTGGAAATATGATAATTTAGATGTGAACTACTAGAGGCAATAAAAAGTAAAAAATTATTAAGGACTTAAGCATTTAGTAATATTTATTAGGTCTATTAAAAATAGAAAAAGTAAACAATGCAAAACCACCTCTTATTCTTTTTTTTATCATTTTATTGGGAGCTTGTACAGCTCTTATCACAATCCATACATACATCTATTGCGTCAAGCACATTTGTACATATGTTGTCATCATCATTTTCAAAACATTTTCTTTCTACTTGAGTCCTTGGTATCAGCTCCTTTTTTTCCTTCCCTCTTCCACCCTCCCTCCCTCATGAACCCTTGATAATTTATAAATTATGATTATTTTTTCATGTCTCATACTGACTGATGTCTCCCTTCACCTACTTTTTTGTTGTCTGCCCCCCTGGGAGGAGGTTATATGTAATCATTGTGATCAGTTCCTCCTTTCTCCTCCACCTAACCCCCTACCCTCCTGGTATTGCTACTGTCATGCATTTCTTAAGACATCTGTTTCTTGCCATCTTTAATTGGTGACTCTCTCAAATAGCACTTATCAAATAGACTCTAAATCAACACACCTACAGTGTTTGCAATACTTTGCTAAAATAAGAAAAAATCAAACATTCAAAAGTAGAACACCTGTGTTCATCATTTATAGGCAATTTACTAGCATTCTTCTGAAGATTCACTAAACAATATTAGCTAGTGAACCAAGTCTTAGCTCGTGACACTGCTTTTTTCTTCTTAAATGGACTAGCTAAATGATTTCCTGCTGTTTCGGGATTTACCTAGGCAGTTTGGCAGATAAGAACATACAAATTCTCCATTAGGTGTCTATTTAAAGTATAAATTAACTCAGTTCTAATTTTTAAAACTCAAATTCAAGTTTGCTTTTAAAATTTTCAAAGTATACTCCATGGATCACTACTCCAAAACCAAGCTGAGCTCCCTGCCATCAGACAATTTCAACTCAGCAACAGAACCAGCCCTGCGGGTCTCCAAGACTGAAGTTCTTTCTGTACAGGAGGAGAGAACGTCCTCATGTTCCAGCGGGGCAGCTGGTGCTTTTGAACAGCTGACCGTGGGGTTGGAAGCCCAACACATAACCACTACACCACAATGTCCATTGTTAGTAAATCTGGGATCTGCTGCACAGTGAGTTTTCTACAGAAGAGTTGGTATTTAAAGTGTGATTTACAGATCAGTTTTACTGCCAGCAATTGGAAGCTGGTAAGACATGCATAGTCTAGGGCCCCATCTAAGATCTAGCAAATCAGAACCTGCATTCAGAATCTGCATATCAGTAAGAGTCCAGTGTGCGTGCATGAGAAAAGCACTGGAGTGGAACACCTTAAAGATTGGCATCCCGTTAAAAATAAGGCCATTCAAGCTCCTCTCACCTTTCTCAAACAGAGGAGAGACCACATCTTGTTTTTCTTTTTCCCCCTTTGCAGAGCTACTTCTTAACATTCGGAGTAACATACTCTGGGAAATGTGGCAATATGATAGTTGTTATCACAAATGACCAAATGTAGCCAAAAAGAGGTACTGTTCTATCTTTCACAATTAAAATTTGGCTCACTCCAGTCTTTCCAATGATATCAGCATATTAAAACCCAACATTAATTAAATACTTTTCAGAAAAATGTTCTAGAAAGAAATTAAGCTCTTTGCAATAAAGATTCCTGCCAACAAAATTAAGCGTGAAATTGTATTTCATTTGCAAGTTTCTTGGAAAACATAAGTTTCTAAAGGAAAGAATTATTTTCCAAAGAATGATATTGCTCCAGACCAGGTGTGTTAGTTTTAATGTTTTGTTCTGTTTTACCCACCTATGCTGTCTCATGAATAATCAATGTGGGAATATACTAGATATAGGGTATATACTGATACTCTGTTGGGCATATCAAGTCCCAATTAAGGAAACAGTGATTTGTTTAAAATATATCCAATTTATGACAGTTGTTAATTTATAAGGTGCTTTATTGAAAGCAAAAGCAAAATGAAAGCTGAAGTTTTAAACTAAAGTATCAAACTCATTGATCTTATTCACAGGTAAAGTAGCTGAATTCAATAATGCTGAATTGAGAACTCATGCAGCCTAAGCCAATGCCTCAGGTTGCTTATTTGGGGGAAAGACAAGGCTTTCTACTCCGGTAAATAGTCACTCTTGGAAACCCGCCGGCACAGTTCTACGGTCCTTTAGGGCACTAGGAATCTGAACTGGCTTGATGCCAGCAAGAGAGGTTGTTAATTAAAATAAAATCCTAGCTAAAACGAACATTAAAAACAATACATTGCAGATTATGAATTACAATAACAAACCCCCTTCTTTCTGACCCCAGATTTCAGCAAATTAAAAGAATGATGGTGATCTTTCAGAGTCTCCTTCACTGAGTTTAGATTCTAAATGCTCAATGCCGTGTTTTTTTAAAGCCCAACACATCTTCACATTAACATCTCCAAAGAACTTCCTTAAGAAAGTACAAAAAAAATTAATAACCATTAGAGCTACTAGGATTTTGTTGTTTGCAGATGAAACCTGTAAGGCAGTACTATAATTTCCCACTCATTTTCCTGTGTCCTCTAACCAATCCATACGGAAGTTTTTATATGGCTATATTCTTGACATCTAAAAGAAAAAAGTAAGTGTTCAACAATCTATTTACTTAATGAATGAATAAACTGAAGAACAGTAACAACAACATATCTATGCTTTCATTTAAAAGTATTTGTACACCAGGATGCAGTAAAGCATCAATGAAACACACTATATTCCTCTGGATCCTTGAGGCTTCCTCACCCCCACCACCATGACCCCAGTGCTGTTTCTCACTTCAGACCAGACTAGAACACGTACGCAGATATGGATAAGAGATGGGAGCTCATGACACACTGAATCCAGGAACAGGAGTGGGAATAGCGATGCCAGAAGGGGAGGGAAAAGAGGGGGAGAGGAGGGAGAAAAGGAGATCGACACATCACCAAACACCCCTCTACAGGAGGAAAAACCACAGAAAGCACGGGGAAGGGAGAAAGCGGTTGGTGAGAGATGAAAATAATAACAATGTTCAATCTATCAGAGGGTTATGAGGGTGGGGGAGGGAAGAGGAGCTGATACCAAGGGCTCAATAGAAAGTAAATATCTAAAAAAGAATGAAGGCAACCATATGTACAAACATGCCTGATTCAATCAATGTATGGGTTGTGATAAGAGTTATACGAGCCCCCAATAAAATGATTTTTCAATAAAAAAAAGTATTTGTACATCAGGCAGAATCGCTATCAGCACCATTAAGAAGCTGAGTGAGTTCAGAGTCTAGTAAGAATAAACGTGGTGAGGGCAACTATAACCACACACAGAACACTTCATACTCCACATGAACAAAGTCTGTTTCCTTGGGGGAAAGAGCTCAGGCGATGTAGTGGGTTATGTGTTAGGCTCCTAACTGCAAGGTCAGCAGTTTGAATAAACCAGCCGACTTTGGGGAGAAAAAACGAAGATCTCTACTCCCCTAGAAGAGTTAATAGGGTGACAGTAAGTCAAACAATTCAATGGCAGGGAGCTTAGTTTTGGCTTATGGGGTAGGAAAGGTGAGCGAAAGGTATTCAGCACTACAAAATGCCAGTGCACTGTGAACAGTCTAAAACGGGCGAGTCGGGAGAAGGAGAAAACGTGGAAGTGAGAGGAAGAAATTATGAGGGCAGGGAGAGAGATGGGCTTTAAAAATGGGCTAGGATGATGATGTACAATTTTAAGTGGCCAAAAATGATAGGGAAAGTTGAGGCTAAGAGTTAAATTGGATGTACAGTGAACCCTCGTTTATCGCGGTTAATCGGTTCTAGACCCTACCGTGATAAATGAAATTCCGCGAAGTAGGATTCCTTATTTGTAAATCAAATATTTTCGTAGTTAGAGCACAGAGGACATGAAAAAACACCCTTTAGTCACCATTACACTTGTATTACCCAGTTTATTAAACGAAAAAGGGAAAATACAGTAAAACATTTTGGACGTTGCAATTATCATTATATTATTTATGGCATCTAGTTTACAGTATTACGACTTGTCACGATGCGCTTTGCTTCCTTGTTGAAAGTGAAAGTAGCCGTAGCACGGATGTTGTTTTCCTCTTTACGGATGGAGCGAACGGAAGACTCGTTCAAGTCGAAATGGCATGCAACCTCCACGATTTTCTTGCCATCTTTGATCATATCCAAGTTTTACCTTTTACTGGATGGTGAGCATCTTCCTCTGGTGCTTATTTTTATTGTCAGAAGGCTTAGAAGAAGAAGCTCGTTTAGGAGCCATCATAGGGCTTAGATAAAATTTCTTAAAAATCGCAAACAATTACAGTACACTGTACAAAAGCAAAAATGCATCTGATACGTAGCTCCGATACGTAGCGATGCAGACAGAAGCGTGTACAGTATGAGCCAATCAGTGGCAGTAATGACAGAGCATGCGCTGTTACGCAAAAACCGCGATAGAGTGAAGCCGCGGAAGTCGAAGCGCGAAGTGGCGAAGGTTCACTGTACAATGAAAGCATTGGCCAACACGCATTTTGGGGTCTCAAATGTCAGACTTGTTTCTGAGTATATCTGACTTGCTGATCTTAAAAATGGCACTAGTTTTCCCCTAGCTGCTCTGATTTTGGGAGATAAGAGAACATATGCCATATATCATTCGTCAATGCTCACCTATTAAAAAACCAGGAATTTTTAAAGTAGTGTTAGCTAGCTGGAGACAGAGGAAGTTAACACTGGCTTTATTTAAAGTAGTTTGTGTCCTGCTAAACAGTTAGGTCAAGTTATACTTCACATGGTCTTTGATCCAAAGATATATTTAAACAGTGCAAATTAAATGAACTTAGAATTTTCCCCAAGTATCACTTTACCTTTACTAAGAACTGAATAGCAGGCAGGTTGGATTTGTTACCTTTTAAAGGGGGCCATAAATAAGAGTCACTGTTGTAAATAGTGGGTACACATTGGGCAGCTAGCTATAGGGTCAGAAGTTTGAAACCACCAACTGCTATGTGAGACAAAGGTGGGGCTTTCCACTCATGTGAGGATTTACAGTCTTGGAGACTCACAGGGGCAGTTCTACCCTGTCCAGTAGTGTTGATAGGAGTCAGCATCGACTCAAGGCAGTAACTTTGGTTTGGTACAATGAGTAAGGAGCCGGACAGTGTAGTGGGTCACCTATTTGAGCCCACCGTTGCTCTGCAAGAGAAAATTATTACACTTCCTGGTGCCATAAAGATTTATCGCCTCAGAGATCCACAGAAGTTCCACCCTGTGCTATATGGTCACAATTAGTCATAATCGAATGACAGGGAGTCAGCTTGCTACAATAAAGTCTGACACCTGCAACACTCTAACGTGCCCTCACGCCTTCTATATGTGCCCACGTGCCTTTTCAATTTTCTTCTTTATTTTCCACTCTCCTCAAGCTGTGTCTGGCTTCACTGTATCTGCCTGGTTTATATCGCACAGCCTCTCATACTAAAAGAAAAACCTAACTGATTCCTACTCACAATGACCCTACCAGAGAAGAACTGCCCCTTTGGATTTCCAAACCTTTAAATCTTTTGAAGAATGCAGAGTAACTGATAGATTTGAACCACTGACCTTATGATTGGTAGTTAAATGTGTAACCAATTAGTTACCATGGGTCCATATAAAGCTTCCCTTGGAAGTCAGTCCATTAACACCTAATTGTTTTTCAAATATTTCTTACATTTTTTCCCTTAGCCTATAATTTATGGGTCTGAATTAGTCTCATATTTAAAACTAGTATGATAAACTCATCAATTTGAATAATAGCTGAAAATACAGTGGAACACCATATCTAAGAAACCAGAGCTGATATGGCCTATCTAATGCAATTTTCTGAATCAGGGACCCAGAAACAGGCCAAAAAACCAAGACACCAAGAAAAATAATTTTTTTTGGTAGGCTGTGTAATGGATAAGTCAACGGTTCACACCCCCTCAGCAGCTTTATGGGGGAAAAGACTTGGCAATTTATTCTCATAAAGATTTCAGTCTAGGAAATCCTCCGTGGCAGTTCTACTCTGTCATGAATGATCACTAAGAGTCGGAATCTGCTCAAGGGCACACTACAATAAACAACTCCTGCCCTAATTGAGTGTGGTGAAATGCCCTGCAAAGTTATAAGACAATAGGTAGGAAGTGAAGAGAGTAAAAGAACGGATGATGTCAACCCTCAAAGCAGACAGAAGGATACTAGGAGACCATCTTCTTTTCTTTGAAGGTTTCAAAGAAAAATAAATCACTTAAAGCCTCGCCCCCCAAAAGTACTCTTCTGTCTTTATATATAATTCTAGGGAATCGTGTCCCTTCATTGTCCAGAAGGAATGTTGAAGGCAATGAATAAATCCCCAAGCTCGTGGTCTGCTTTGCGTTGATATTGTTATAGGGCACCATCCCGACAACAGAAAGCTGCGCCTCAGAAAGCTGCTATGTAAAATCTGCTACTTGACACTGGAGAATAATCACACAGGATTGCAAAAGGGAAGACAGACACACCATTACATACTGCCATGTTATATCATTACATAATTTCCAAAGCACTAAGACTCATGCACCAGCCCAGTTGACACATAACCTCAACCATCACAGCCAGTATTATATTACTCTTGTCTAACACCTTGGGGCTCATTACTGCTACATGTTTGTTAATGCACAAAACAGGTAGTCATTTTTTACTATTGCTGTAAATATAAAATGTTGGGTAATGAGTCAGTAAGTACAGAATAGGTACATAAAAAGATAATCCAGGGAAAAGACAATAATATGCAGAACAGACAGGAAAATGCTTGGGATTCCTAAGGCATTATATTACTGTTAGAATTGGAGAAGAGAGTGTAAAATACAGAAAAGAAAATCCTGACACTGGCTCTGTCCATAGAAATCAGAAAGTGAGGGTACTAAAAGATCTTCACTAAGAGGGACAGAGACACACCTGACATGAACTCTTTGTTTGACAGCATACTGGGCTCATCAATGCATGTGGTTACTTTGATCTAAAAAGGCACACATTATTTGGCACACTCACATGCTTTGGTCATTAAGAGTCCCACTGTAGAGTAATAAATGAGCATTCTAGTGTTATTAGATATTACTTTATTTTTTACATATTCCTAAAACTGCAAACCTAGGACAGACTCAGAATCTCAATGACTTTAAAGCTGTGATATGATTTTAGGAAGGTCTATATCAAGAGGGGCCCTGGTGCATAGTGGGTTGCACACTGAGCTACTAACTGCATGGTCAGCAGTTCAAACCCAGAAGCCATTCCATGGTAGAAAGATGAAGTTTTCTCCTCCTATAACGCTTTACAGCGTCAGAAACCCACAGAGGCAGTTCTACTCTGTCCTATAGAGTCTCTATCAATCTGAATTGTTTCAATGACAGTGAGTTTGGTATTATTGTTTAGTCCATATTGCTGAGACTTGGTGGCACAATGGCTAAAAACACTCAGGGGCTAACTGAAAGATTGACCATTTGAGCCAGGTACTTGCCAGTGGAAGATGTGGCAGTGTCCTCCCATAAAGAAATGCAGTCTTGGCAACCTATGAGGAAGCTCTCCCCTGTCCTCTATGGCTGTGGTGAGTTGGAATGGGCTCAGCAGCAATGGGTTTGGTGTTTGTTTTGTTTCGTTTTGTTTTAATGGGCTTGGTTTTTGCTTTCATTTTTCTGTGTCATTAGGAATCCCCAGGCACCACAATTAAGCACTGGGCATGACAATCTATTGCTGAAAGATCACCACACTGAACATCTTTTGTGCAGTTAAGACTGTGAAGCACAAAGGGTCAGAGTATTGGGAATTAACCCAATGGCAACTGGTTTTGCTTCTCTTTCTGTTTGTGTCACCAGCTATTCTCCTCAGGCAACAATCCAGGAATGCAGTCACCCATTCCAACTGAAAACAAGCTTTTTTTTTTCTTTTTAATTTAGACATTTTAGAAAGACTTCACATGAAACCAATACACAAATGACAAGGTTGGACCACGAGCATACATTTATTAGTCATGTCCGAACATGCTGACCATTGACAGCTACATATAAGATACAGCTACCTATGTAGTATGTGCTCCGTGTAGACAGCACATCACAGCTTGACAACCAGAATTGTTCTCACGGACAGAACGGCCTAAGAATATTTTACATGCCACCTGTTTCTCAAATCTCACCCACCACTGCTCTACAGTCACTGTGGCCAGACACTCTGACACAATGACATGCTTGTTAGTTTAATTTTCTTCTTTGAGCATCCACTAGTCTAAGTCAACAGCTGAGAACTAACCACTCCTTTAACATTGGGATATTGTTGATATGTAACACTTTTTAATACTTTTGCTGACAGAAAACAGTTTATTTAAGTTCCATTAAGAGCAAAAAACAAATTTCAAAACCAAGAACCAGAATAAGATAGTTCAGGATTCCATATATAATTCTCCAGAAAGCACCTTAAGCAATTATCTCTATTTTGCACATTTTAAAATAAAACCTGTCCTCATTCAATTAAACAGCACTATCTGCTAGTCCTGTTGCCAGAAGCATATATACATAAAAAGAAGTACACAGCACAGAGTTCTGTTCATATTAGCCATACATACCAGAATGACTTCTCTACCGAGAAGGGACAGCTTAGCAATACTGTGTTAAGATGTAATTCTTACCATACCATTTCCACTAACTTTAATACTTCCCATTTTCATGACTAAATATGTTTTCTTCAGATCTTTTTTGTTTTGTTTTAAAGTACCCAATGAGACCAATTTTGGGTACCATCTTGCATCTGTGTGTTCCTACCTTACGGGTAAGGTTTAAATAGCATAGGACCGTCCACTGAAAGGTAAATATGAAAGCTGTATAAATTTTCAAAACAGAAAGATGTCGTTTTGAAATGTCTTTTGATCTGATCTCTCTTTCTAATAACACAATTCGTCACTACTATTCAGCTAGCAAATTCAGTCTGGTGACACAGTTAACTGAACAAGTGTGATTCCTCAGACATACTGGTAAACTGTAACACTCAAATAAAATGGTGTATCTCAAATTAGTCTGAAAACATAAAGCCTGATTTTAACCAACAATTTGTATGAGAATAAAGAATGCCAACCTAAAGATACTTTGGGCAAGTGCCTGTGAGAACTGGTAACAGAGTGTGAGAGGCTCCCAACATGGGCACTGCAGACCTGTGCATGTCTGCCCTGGCCTGCGCACCACTCAAGACTCAAGGAGCCCCTCCTCTTTGCCCATTGTGGCAATGAACTTGGAACAACACAGCTTGAACTGGACTGTGATGGAGGAAAATTGGTGGGCAGTCAGTTGAGGCAGAAGCAGTAATAATACAAATAAAACGGGAAGTCAAAGTTTGTGGCAAAGTGGAGGGATATGTGTGCTTGCCCACAAACAACGGGCGCTCTTACACTCTCTTTTACAACTGAGACCTTCAGAGAGCCCTGGACGCTGAGGAAATGGAACCACCCTCCATCCTACGCCTCTCAGAGCTCCAGTTCACACAGCCACTCCAGTGCCTGCCATTGCAAATCCACAAGCAAGTACAAAACCCAGTTCAGAACTTCATTTCACCCTTCCATGTGCACATACCTTATAAAACGATCTTGAGAATTATATGTGGCAACATCTGGGAGTACCTCATCCTCGAAGAAGCTATTCTTCAATGTGTGTCTGAATTGCCTTTAAAACAAACAAACAAAAAAACTTAGCTCTTTAATCAAAGCAATCTAGTAAAAGTCTCAACACAATGTTCATATTTACCCACTTGTGTTTGCGCTTTAAAATGTTCCCTCAGTAGCGATACCATGGAGGCAAGGGGAAGGTGGGGGAGAAACCGGGAATCGACTACAATGTCCAACTTATAACCCCCACCACCCTCCCAGAAGACGAACAACAGTAGTATGTGTGAATGGAGAGGGCGG
>NW_022103900.1:17111137-17116247 GCF_000313985.2 Echinops telfairi
CAATTGATGTGTGTATGGATTGGGATAACAGTTGTATGAGCCCCTAATAAAATGTTAAAAAAAAAAGAAAAAGAAATGACCACGGGTATTTTCAGGTAATAAAAAGATGTCATTCAAAAAAAAAAAAAAGAAGAAAAGAAAATAATAATAATAAATTATCATTTATGAGGGGGTCCATGTGAGTGGGAGAGTGGGAAAAAAGAGAAGTTTATACCCAGGACTCAAAGACAAAGAAAATATTTTGAAAAAAGATGATGGCAACAAATGTACAAATGTGCTTGATACAACTGATGTATCGATAGTTATAAGAGCTATAAAAACCCCAATAAAATGATTTATTAAAGGAAAAAAAAAAGGACACCTTCCAACCTTAAACACAAACAATGATAAGATGTTCCTTCAGCTCTTTAGAATAAGGGTAATTCGCTCCTGATTCCCAGCTTGTATGTTTTTTTCTATGATGTCTAAGAGATGTACTGGGACATTTAATAAAATGCTTGCTGACAGAACTGGTTTTACTATACTTAAAGTAGAAGATGGAAACTGGCACTGCATTCCTGCATTTACTAAAAAATGCCGACTATATTAGATTGCTCATATGCAGAGACAAAGAACCACTGAACAAGCTGCCTCCTTAGAGAAACCTTTTGTTCATCAGTTGGCACGAGCGATGGCCGAGAGAATCAGCCTTCATTTTCAACCCTCTGAGTTAGGTAACTTGTTTCCTTTCAGCTGAGGGTTTTGAGTTCCTGAAAGGAAGAACTTAGGGAAATAACCACAAGTCCAGGAAGTTACATTCCAATTCATAGGAGCTAATCGGACCCATGTCACAATGCGGTCACACTGGCATTTCTAAGTTCTCAGCTGAAGGCCTAGTGTCTAACTAAAGGGTACATTTTATGTGAATCCATAGGTCAGAGCATTGATGGTAGCAATCTTCTAAAAAGCTGTTGTCAACGTCTTAATTACTTAATCAATAAAGTCTCAATGTATTGAATCGTCACCAGTTAAGACTAAATGGAGAAGAAAATGAAAAGACATTCCTACAAAACCCAAACGTACTGTATGTATTGAGATGGGAGGAAATCTACCATTTTAAGAAAACCTTTAACCCATGTACTGAAGTTCTCCCCTAAAATCATCTTTAAACTAAACAAATGTTTGGCAAAATTAGCTATGAGTGTTCATCATGCACTAGGAGCTCTTTTAAGGAATTATTAATATGAGATCCAACTGTTAACATTAACTCGAAAATATAATTAAGCAGCTCAGAGGGTAATGCAGGCCAGCAGCAGTGAGAAGGGTGATGAGATATGAGGACGGTCACCAGTGTCACAGAATTGTACATGTAGACATTGGAGAATGAATGCATGTGCTGCTATGCATATTTTCACGTTAATTTTTTAAGAAAATGAAAATATTGATTATACGCTATACCTTAAAACACATGCTTTTATTGCTAATAGTAATATGTAATCTGTGCCCTGATGTAATTAATTCATAAAAAGCAGCATTCGGTGATCCCAAAACTGTGGTAAAATACCTCAATTTAGTTAAGAGTGCAAAGGTAACATTAATCTATCAATGGGATTGATGAGAATATAAATTAATATGACAAAACATTAATGTTTTGAGTGTATAATATTGTGATATACAGTGGATTCATTTCCATGTCCTTTCTCCTTCCAGCAGGGGGATGTTGTCTTTATTAATATGGAGATCATAAACTACCCTAAAGTTTACGATATGCTGAGAGAGATACATTCATGTTTTTCCTGGAAAATGATGAGCTCATTATCAACTACCTGAATAATGCCCTCTGAAAGGTACGGCAGTCCCCGACAAGGTATGGCATTACAGAGTATGCATAAGTAATGATTAATAAATATTTAGAGCCTCGGCAGTGCAAGGAAAGACAGCACATGTAGACGACCTTCCACGGCCACTCCAGAATCCCTCTCAATTAAGGTCACGCTGTGAATGAAAAATGCTCATGCCTATTCAGTTCCTAGGATTACAAAGTCTGCATTAAAAGTACCATTTGTCTACAAGGGCGTATGAGCATTTACAAGTCAGTAAAAATTATAGCAATATACATACTTTTAAACAAGGGGACCATGATGCATAAGACATTTAACTTAATATTTGGTGAAAATGGAGCAGGCTAGCATTTTGACAGGGGAGAAAAAGAAATAATTGAAAAGGTAATCTTAAAGCCCAGAAATTCTTTCCTCTTTCTGAGAACCACTACTAATAATACCACTTTGAGAGCAGCTGGATCTCTTAATGTTAATTTTTGAGCAATATATCAATTCTAAACTATTACAAAACACACAGAAATTGTCCATGGAAATTAGGCATTACCTAGGACATGCAGTGGTATCCAACTTCCCTTCACGGACATACCATGCCCATACTACCCCCAGCCCCCAACCAGGAATGTCTAAGGGATTAATGCTATTTGAGTAAGCAAGACTGGATGAGGTTCAGCAAAGGGACTAAACCATAAGCAGAGGTGGTGGGAGTCCATGACTGGGGTTGCATCCAGAAATGTTTTAATTGTGGACAGCAGCTCCCCAGAGAGAACAATGAGGTCACAACACCCTGCATTCAAACAGTAACAAAGACATTGAGAGCTCTTTCCGCAAGTTCATAGAAATATTCCATGTTCTTTTCATTCCATTTTCCCGTGAACACTTGAAGACCCTCGTAACCTACATTCAAAGAGTTTCTATGGTTCACTAGGTCCCAAACTTCACTTCTGAGGCTTACTAAACACCATTGCTTAATACACAGCATCCTCCTGATCTTTTGGGATCTAGGAAAGAAAGTAACTTTTCGAAATGCAAGACATTAACTTCAATTATATGCTGGTCACAAAAAGAAAGCAGTTTCTCAAATTGGGGAAGTGAAGCAAGAGACTGAACCAGGAAAGCATCGAGTGAAACACACGGCGCAGTGTCATGCTGCCATGACCGAGGCCCGGTTTCACGTCCTCGGTGGCTCGCTCTTCCCCACCATGATATCTACACCAGCTGGCTTCGAGTAACAGCTGCCACGAGCAACTGCTGAAATTACATCACAACAAAGCCACTCGGTTGACAGGATAAACTCATTCACATATCCCTGACTTAGAGAGCCACTGAGAAACAGTTTGAATTTGTGTGCCATGATTCAGTATGCAACACCAGTCATTTGTGGATTGAAGCATCTGCATCACGGAAACACATACTACATAGAGCAAGAGCAATGCACAGAAGGTGAAAACCACCACAAGGAAATAAAGGGCATGGCACCTCAGCATCGAAGGTAAAAGGAAGAATAGTAACAATCCCTGGCTGAAGGGCCGGGTGAATCATTCTACCATTTCCCAACCCTCCTTTCTGCAATCTCCTGCTGTTCGTCATGACAGACAGAAGGAAGAACACAACCCAGCAAGACATGCCCTCCGTCATCAGTACAAGCAGGAAGAATGAGCACAAACTAAAGATGGCATCTTCTGACAATACTCACCAGTTCTTTTATTAACCACTTCTAGTTTTTATTCCATGGTCAAAAATAAAATGCTTTTTGACAAGAATTCTAAGGCATGGCACCAAAAACGTGAGCAACAAAAGGCAAAATATAATGTTGGCTTCATTAAAATTGAAAACTTTTGTGCAAATAAGCTTGTTGAGAAAGAGAACAAACAAGACAGAGAATGAAAGAAAAGAGTTGGCAGTGAAATATCTGATAAGAGTATAGCACAGATTATGTAAAGAACGCCTGTAAATCCACAAAAGAACAAACAACCCAATTAAAAAATGGGCAAGAAATTTAAATATTTCACTAAAGTAGATATACAAATCTACAATAAATACATGAAAAGCTCCTCAACCTCATTTGTCTTTTGGAAAACACCAGTCAAAACTGTAATAAGATACCATTTCATATCCACTAGGATGTCCATAATCACAAAATAAAAAGTGTTGGTGATAATATAGAGAAACTGGAACCCGGATACATTGCCGGCAGGAATGTAAAATGGTGCAGCTATGGTGAGAAAAGGTTCCCCCCAAAGTTAAACATAACACTACTCAGTAACTCTACTTCTAGGAAAAATCCCAGAAGACTTGAAAGCAGAATTGCAAAGAGATAATGTCCACTGTTTACTAATGTTACTGAAGCAATATTCACAATATCCAAAAAATGGAAATAACCCAAATGTCTATCAATAGAGGAAGAGAAAAACAAAATGTGACCTTTACAATGGAATATTATTTAGCAATAAAAAGATATTAATCCCTAACTAATCTCTGGATGAGCCTTGAAGACATTATCATAAGTGAAATAAAAAGAAAAAACATTTTATCGTATTAGCTCAGTTATTTCTGAATAGAGATAAAAATTTATGAATGTTAATGAAGTGGGGGTAGAATGAGTTATTGCTGAAGGGCTACTACTGAGTTTTTGTTTGAGGTGGTGAATATTTGGAAACAGTGGTAATGGCTACCCAACATGCTGTTTGTAATTAATGTCACTAAATTGTAGCCTTAACAATAGTTAAAATAAGGGATGGAGAGGGAGGGGAGAACATCCTCGCCCACAAAGCCCTAGGACGACATTCCTGCTTAGACCAGACAACGCACAGAGAGGACCATAAGGCTGGCACCACCATGAGACACGACGTCCTCACTGAACCATAGTGCTGTGGGGTACAACATTGGAGACACAGTGCGGAATTGTGTACAATCTGATCCTACCACGCTGGGGCGAAACACTAAGGGCATGTAACAGAGAAACAAGGGGAGCAAAGTAATGACATCCCCAGGGCATACCAAAAGTAGACTTGATAGACAGAGTGTGGCACCCCATCAGATTTGACTGGAAAACATTCCTAAAGGACAACAAACAAACAAACCTTGAATTATTTATAGGCTTTTCCAATTTTGTCAGTGGATTTCTTTTTATTCTTGTTGGGGTTTTGTTGTTGTTGTTGTTGTTGTTATTTTGTTGGTCTTGACTTCCTTTGTTGTTTTGCTTGTCTTTGCCTGCTTTTTGTACTTATTAATGTATCTGCATGTCTATCTAGATAAAATAGGCAGGATAAAAAACTTACAGATGAAAAGAA
>NW_022103900.1:17117328-17123890 GCF_000313985.2 Echinops telfairi
AGAAATGGGGAGCTGATATCAGGGGCTCAAATAGAAAGAGAATGCTTTGAAAATGATGATGGCAGCATATGTGCAAATGTGCTTGACACAATGGATGAATGTATGGATTGTGATAAGAGATGTAAGCGCCCACAATAAAAGTATATAATAAAAAAATAGTTAAAATAACACTTTTTATTGGAGAAGGGGTGTTATAAAGTGAATTACCCATTGGGCTGCTACCCACGCCAGTCTGAACAGTGGTTCAAACCCATCAGCAGCTCCAAGGGAGAAAGATGAGGCTGTCTGTTCCTGTACATATTTGCAGTCTCAGAAATTCTAAGGAGCAAAGATTCTTCTCTGTTTCATCGCGTCTCTATAAATAGAAGTGACTCAAAAAAAAATAGAAGTGACTCAATGGCAGTGGGCTTGGTTGGGGATATATTCTTATAAAAAATTAATTTAAAAGCAAATATTCTAACCAGTCATTAGCTGATTCATCCATCCTAAGAAGTATGCAAGAAGCAGACTCAAACGGTTTCTTCCCAGTTCAATCACGGACGACAAAGCAAATTCAGAACAGACCAATGTCTTAAAACTTTGGTTGCAATAGAAGGACAGCAGGAATGGGGGACAATATGGATTGAAAGACTTGAAAGAGTTCTAGTAGGCCTTTTCAGGAGCCCGATGGAGGAAACAGTACTGTGGAGAGCAGCACACCTTCAAAGTAGCCTGGTTGGCTCTCTTTTAGTGGGGGATCACGGTTTCTGAGTTTGCCCATCAAGAGGTTTCACTGCTATGCAACACATACTATTTTCTAAAAGGGAATTTTGGTGTCTAAAAAAGTGCCTACCATAATTCTTTCCATGTTTGTTTTATCATGAGTGAACTGTGAAGAACCTGTCCAAAGCCCAGTAGAAGGGAAAATTACATCTACTAGAATTTCTTGTCAACATTCATGTAACCATTCTGATCAGAAGAAAACGGGCAAGAGGTCCCCTCTGACATCCCTTTAATAGTCTCTTCAGAGTTTCAGAATAGTCTAATGCACCAAGTTTTACTAAAAGGTTAAAAATAAACAGACATAACTATAAATTTTGAGGAGATAACTGCGTCATTCTGGATCACACTTAAAAAATAATCTCAAAACATAACATTTAAACAGTGTAGAAATGAAAAAGTACTTGTACTAAGTACAAGATTAGTCTAGAAGTACTTCTGTCAGGAAGCCATGAGGCCACACAAAAACCACATTATCTTTCTATGGTCAAATTATGTGGTTGATAAAAATATACTTGAGAACATACAGAAACAGAAGCATCGTAGAGTTCTGGAAATAAGAGAGTCCTTGAAGGTCATTTAGCGGTTTTCATATTTCTTTGTTCTCTTAACTTTCTACTAAATAGCCTAAGGAGTAGCCAACACCTTATCTATTTTTTGAACACCAGCGCTGCTCCTGCTGGGGGCTTTCTTCATCTCTGCAGCCACAAACAGACCCGAGGCTCCAGCTCACCTTCCATTCACCATGGAGGATTGCACTGGGAGACTGTGCTGCTCCGGATGGCATGAGGCTCAGTCCTGACTTGCCAACAACCCTGCTTATGGATCTGCTGGTTCTCAGGAGTGTCTCTGGATTTCACTGTGCTGCCAAAGTAACACAGTTGTAAAGAAACACTGCCCTGTTATCATCTAACTCAAAGGTACTTGCTTGGTACTTTCCTCGGAATTGTTCCTTTTCCCCCTCCCCTCCCCACCTCACCCCACTTTCTTTTTCATCTAAACCTTTACCATCACCTGGTATGTTTGTCTGAAGCACTCTCATCAACATAAGCTGTGTTGAGTATAGAACAGGGGATCTCAAATCTGCGGTTGCGACCCCTTTGGGGGTTGAATGACCCTTTCAGGGTCGAACGACCTTTCACAGGGGTTTCCTGAGACACAACAGTAGCAAACCTAGTTATGAAGTAGCAATGAAAATAATTTTATGGTTGGGGACCACCACGACATGAGGAACTGTAGGAAAGGGTTGTGGCATTAGGGAGGTTGAGAACACTGGCGTAGAAGCAGCTTGTATGAAAAGCAACAGCACACCAGAAAGAAAATGGGCCCCAGTGAAGCCTTAGCCACAGGACTGAAGCTCAATGTCCTGATCCCTCAAAGCTCCGGGACAGACAATACGGCTTGTCTTCGGTTCTCTTGGTGCAGCTGCATTTGGGTGTCAGGCTTTGATGACTGCCTCCAAGGCAATCCCTAAAACACAGATTCCGTTTGCAATTCTGTCTCCTGCCCAGGACCAGAATACCCCACCAGGCACTAAAGCTCAGCAGGGCCACCGCTAAATACGTAGTCTTCCGAAATCGCTACCCCTTCCAGAGTGTCTCTCAAACAGTAGTCCAATCAATAAATTACCTCACTCACCCACATAATATCCTCACAAAGTAAGCAGGGGCAGCATAGCAATACTGAATAAGCTTAAACCAAAAACAAACCCTCAATACCGAATACTCAATTTACAGCCCGTGAAATCATTCAGTTAGAGCCAGGATATGAAAGGTTTTCTTACTTGATTTACACTTAAAGCACTATTAAGCTTTGGTGTCCATCTTTCTCAAGAACTTTGAGAATATTGATACAACCAAGTAAGAGGGTAATACACTGTAAATTTTCCATTACAATCAAGACAGCTATCAAACAGAAAGTTAAACAGCACTGAAATAACCAGAAGATACAGTATTTTATAAATATTCAGTATTTTAGGAAGTCTCACAATAAAGTAGATTGCAGTAAGAAAAAAATCAGAAATTCCTATGATTTTATAAGAAGGATGTCAAAGTATTACCTAACTTTCTGCACACTTTGATTTCACATCTATAAATTTTTTAAAAAAAATGTTCAGAAGATCATAAAACAGATTGAATAAATAAAACTGAATTTTCCCCGAAAGAATTTTTTTAACGTAATACCACTGATTCCACTAAATAATTAAGTATTACTAACAAGAAAGCAGCACAGACTTAATTTTATAGTTAGCTTGTCTCCCACTAGACAGGCTAAATTACCAACCTTCAGGACTACAAGCATGAGAAGCAAAGAAATAAGAATCCATACACCAAATGCCTGTTAATTCGTTGCCACGGAGTCAAATCTGACTTCCAGCAACACTCAGCAGGCAGAGCCAGTCTGCCCATGTGGTCTCCAAGGCTGTCATCAGAGCAGCCTGCCACATCTGTCCCCCTCAGAGGCTGCTAGGTTGGAACCACTGACCTAGTCTAGTGCCTCCAGGGCTCCTTACACACCGGAAAACTCTCTGATACGCAAAGTTGGATGATACCGGTTTTCAAGAAATAAGTCCATTATGTTGGGAGGAAGCAGGCTGCTAATATTAGTTCATTTATTCATCCCATAATTTGTTGAGCAGACCCTATGTGCCTATCAGGCACTGGGCCATGTGTTTTAAAAGAATCTTATTTACATTGAATGTCTAACACTGATGCAGAATTAGTAGGATAAAAGTCACAGTAATACTCCAGCACCAACTCCCAAATTCTTGAAGTAGCAAATGTATACAGTATTTATAAAATACCAAAGAACTATCAAGTCATAATCTCAGTACTATATACATTTAAATCAAAATAAATAAAAATGCACCACCCTGAGAATATTAAGCAAAGGTTTATTTATGGTTAAAACACAACTGAAATATTATTGTGTTGTTGCTAGGTGACGCAGACTTGGTTCAGCCTAATAGCAACACCACAGGCAGCAGAAGTAAACACTGCCCTGTCCGTCCATCCCGAACTGTCCTCACAGTTGCTGCCATGAGTCCAGAGTGCGGCCGGTGGGCCACCCACCCATTTTGTGGAGCATATGCTAAACTGCTTGTCTTGAGGAATAAAAGCCAGCATGTTTCTAATCAATTATCTCAATGATTCTGATTTACACTAAGGGTTAAGAACCACTGTCAAAAAGCAGTGAGAGATGAGGTAGCTTAATAAAAGAGAATTTTTGCATAATTCTATACATAAAGGTGAAAACACAGTATTAGTTTATAGTTACAGAGAATTTTAAAATGAAAATATTAACAATCAATATCTTCTTGACTACAGGAGTGAAAATACACTTTAGAATGTCAATAATTAATTTAAAAATATTTCATTGATTAGGTTTGGGATAAAACCTCTTCTATGTAAATGGGCAGTACTTGGAGATTCCTTATTATCATCTCACAAATGTCATTTCCATGAGCTTTTCCAATTCCTTCACATGTGTTATGGCTCAAACTTTTAATTAGGCTGGTGGATTCCTATGAGGGGAGACTCTAACCAGATTCATGCAAAACAGATGTGCATAGCACAGTGAAAAGAAGTATACAATCGGCCTAAAGTCTTCAACACTTTTTACCAAGAATTCCCACAGCAAGCTTCAATATATAAATAGGTGGCCACAGAGAAGAAAGTCTTCAGGATTTGTGCCAAAAATTTACTTTATAACAAGGAGAACTTACTCTTCTTTGCTTTTACAAATGTCTACTTTAATTCCTGCAAAAAGTCATCTCCAGAAACTGCAGAGACCGCACAGTGTGTGCACCGCCACCTCTAACGCGTGAGTTAGCATACTGTATGAGTGAGCCCACCTTTGTGCATAACTGCCTGACAACCACTGGGAATTTCCTGAGCGGGGGCAGGGACTGGGAGAAACGCTATGTTTTACAGGTGGCAGTTCTCCGCTGCCCTGGTTGCTGAGTCCGAATTGTCTCTGCAGCAGTGCGTTTTTTTGGGAGTGGGGCTGCAAGGAGGCCAAGTGGCACAAGAGTTCGTTCGAGGCTATTTACCAAAATAGGTAACAGATTCGGAACGGTCTGGAACAGAAACCTCTGTTAACAGAGATGATGGCAGTCACTACCCACCCAGCAGCTCTGTGCGAGAAGAGGCCAGGGGATCTGCTCCCATGAGGTCTGCGGCAGTTCTACTGCCTGCTGTGTCCCACTGAGTTGCTGCGAGTTGAAATCTACAGGACAGCCCCTAACAAGAGTCTGGTGGTGGCAAACCCAGCTAGATGTGACTGTGGTGATCCATGTGGCAGGTGAGGGGTGGCTAGGAAAACAATGCAACTGCAGACCTGATGGCACCTGGGGACACAATGCAGGAGTGAAGAAATAGAGGCAGGAGTTGCACGTGAGCCATTCCAACAGGGAACTACAGACCAGATCAGGGTTCCAGTGGACCCTCAGCTGCAAAGGCAGAAGAATCTGGGTTTTAATGGACTTGGAGTCCACTACTGTATTCAGTACCTTGCTGTCTGGGGTCATCATCAGATATCTAAGTTTACATTATTAGCCACCCTGGATCGATCATACACCCTTCCAAAAATAAGACTGCTCAGCTGTACTCACTACCATCTGATGGTTGAGTCGACTGACATGAATGGTCTACACTTCATCAGAAATGCAGTCAAGTCAAGTCAAATAAATGGCTTCCTTCTTACTCTATTTTACTTGTGTTTCCAGTCCCTGGGAAACCACAGTAAGGCTATAAGCATCACCAAATGTGCTTTATAAATATTGTCCGGAAGCCCTCAGTGCTGACAGTCGTGCTCCAGAAGCACATATTTGGGAAGCCCCTGAATGATCACACATTTGATCCCGTCTAAACTGGAAAGATGACTGGAAAATGGAAGGCTGTGCTAGACTAGAAAGCCTTTCCTGATCCAAGCATCTGCATGCTGAGAGAAGCCATATGAAACTCAAACACACTGCATTCATATTTTAGGGACCAAAATGATATCCATGCACCTTTCTCAGAGCTATGGAACTTGCCTCTGCCCTCGCTGAAGAGATGGCATCTGTCTCTTCAACACAGTGTCTCATATCAAATGGTAAGGCAAAAGTGGCAAAGGCCTAGAGAACAGCCAGGTCCCCGGCACTGACCTGCCCTCACTCCAAATCAGCTCAGTTGGCTGGACACTGCTGTGGATGGATGTCAGCAGGAGATGCCAGCAGCAGCTGTGTGAAAAGCTCCAGCAGGGAAGCTGTGCACAGCGGAGAGGCAGAAAACCAAGAGGGTGCCCCACAGGGCACCTTTGAGGAATGTGGCATCTGAGGAATGCTGAGAAGCAGAAGTACATCAACTGACCTGGCATGGGGCAATTAGAAATCAAAACGGCTCATTTTGAGCTAAGTCCATGGATACCCAGGGAGGCCAAAAAACGCAGAGCTGCAAGGTAACAATAAATGATTGGGTGGTGGTGGTGGTTTTTCTTGAGAGAGTATCACTGGTAATAATGTTAGCCTTTTGGGGAACATGTTTCAAAAGCCAAACAGCCCAGTGGAGGGCACAGCCTAGGAAGCAATGTGGCCTGATGCAGCAGAGCAGGGAAGCCTGCTCAAAGAGAGCGCAGTGTTCGCAGAGCGCTACCGAAACTGGAACCTTCCGTGGGGACTTTCCAAGATGCTTGGTGAGCTTGCCAAGTTCAATCTAAAACCCATCTGTGCCCAGGTCTAGTGGCCATGCCAAATTTTCCTTGGTTTCTGATGAAACAAGAGCACTGTAAAATGGTTCTGAGTTAAGGGTCACTCCCAGCTGCA
>NW_022103900.1:17124732-17144086 GCF_000313985.2 Echinops telfairi
CCCCCCGCCAAATCCCTTCCCTCTCCTTGTTCCGACCCCCACCCCTGGCTTCCTCATAGAATGTTTTCTCAATATTATCGCCTATACAATTCCATAACATAACTATATATAAAAGGTATCTGTATAAAGAAAAAAATAGATACGTGGGAATATCTTGAGAATTCAAATATCTGGATTCGTTTATTAATTTATGTACAGCATATTGTTCCTGGTGCCATCAGAAATAGAACAATGAGTCAGAAGCTAATCCTACCTCCAAAGAAACTGGGCTCAGAAATAAACAGTGAAGTCGTCCACTGACATTGAGTTGATTCAACTCATAGCAACCCTATACAGGGTTACTTAGGCTATCAATCTTTATGGGAGCAGCTAGCCTCAACTTCTTCTCATGGAGAGGCTGGTGGGTTTGAACTACCAGTCTTGTGGTTAGCAATCAAACATATACCCCACAGCGTCATCAGAGCTCCTTAAAAAAATAAGGTAAATGGTTGTAAATACATTGATAAAAAAAAGTTATCTAGCCTAATAGTCATAAATGAACTACAAGCAAAGTGAGAAATGCTAGGTGTAAGTGTGTGGGGATTCAGGGAAACCTTAATAAGAAAAATATAGGAGAAACAAAAACAACACAAAAACTGACAGGGCCTTGAGAAAGAGGGAAGGCAACAAATTCCATCAAAATGAAAAGTATAGTCGGGAAGAATGGGAGCAACACAATACAGAGCTGAGGCCACTCAGGTTAGCTGAAGGGCAGGGCGCTAAAAGGAGACAGAGGTGAACCCTGGAAGATGCAAGGGAGAGCTAAGTGGTGTTGCTGATGGGGCCAGCAAGCCTGCACATGCAAGCTGAGTGCCCCGGTAGTGCTATCAACTTCACACTGCAGAGACACTGTGGCCACCATGCCAGCCTGCCTGGGAAGAGAAGAGGCAGGTGGCCTGCGGAGAGCTTATCCCACCAGCTCATACAGGAGGAAAACCTGCAGAAAGCGGAGGCTATCGTTTTGGGAAATATTACAAAAAGGAACTCAGCCAGGCCTGATAACTCAAAAGGGTAAAGAGGATCTGCGGTTTCGTACCTGATGCCTTAAACAAAGCTAGGGAAACAGAGTTTCGAAGAAGCTGTGTCTGACTGGGAGGTATTCCTGTGGGAATAGAGGAAGCCATGGCCATCCTCAGGCTTCTATTGTCCCACGGCCTTGCTGCGAAGTTAAATAAGCCTAGCATTTCCTGTTGCTCACAGAAACAAAGTACCTATAAATAAGGGAGGATTCTGTCCCTCTTTTTAATAAAACTCAGGTTTTTGTGAGAATAGATTATCTTTATTTTTCGCTATTATGCATGTTTACCAAAGAACAACATCTTTATAAGGCAAACATGACCATTTTGCATGCTTAATAACAGCCCTCGACTGGTATAATCAACAAGGTTGTCATCACTGGCAGTTATCAGGATGATTGCTGTCTCTGCACAAGCCAGCGAGCTGACTGGTTGCCACAGTTCCATGGGTGTGTGCACTGGACCGCGGTCAGGTTAGGGCATTCCGGCTTCCGGCAGGAGAGAAATGATGGGAGTGCAAAAAATGGAGTAATTAGTAAACAAAAATGCAAGAATAGTCTGTCCTGATTATTTATGAATATAAAATACCCTAAATTACTTTCTACATGGTCTAATAACTTACTGTGGAGGATGACTTTCAAGACGACTTTCTCTAGCACAAGTGCACTAATTAGAACTTTCTAGCATTTCTAGGAGATTATCATCTCACTTTCTGCTACGTGCTATTGTGATAACAGAAACAAAAATTGCAGATTGAAGTCTGGAGAGGTGAGACTTTGTTCTAACCAACCATGCTTCCCTTTCTCTAAACTATGTTATCTATTCTGCAGGAGCTCCCGTGCTGCTCACTGTACTCACGTCTGAGGAAGATCAATGGGCAGGGCAGCTATTTCAATGCTCTTTCAGAATAATTGACCTAATTTCTAACTGTGTTGATGAAGAAGCAGCACTAAGAAAGCAGCACCATATAGGCCACTGCCACGAAGCTTTCTAGCTGTAGTGACGTGGTGCTCTGCTCTGCCACCAACACCAAACGCGAGTTTTCCTCCAGGTCACTGGACACAAGCCCAATGACCCTTGAGGGTTATCAGAACACTGACCACTACTATTCTAACTCAAACATAGACATGTGCGTGAAGTATTATCTGGACCAAACTCAGAAGTGTTACAATTCCTTACAGCCAGACACAACTGGGTCACAAGCAACTAACATCTGCTCAGAGCAAGCTAAGGAATCAAGAAAGGCCAATAGCAGGTCTTCACTGACAGAAAGTACCAGGGGCCTGCTTAGGGCCCAGGGTCCCACTGGGTCCCTGTCTACATGGACTGGTGGATATGTACTCACAGATAATGAAACCATCTTTGGTGGTGATGTAAAAATGATTTCATTTAGAAAAAGTCCTGTGGGTCATTTAGTTGTATGTATTTAAAATTATGGTTCTCAAGGTCTCACTCTTAATTGTCATAGGAAACTATTCAAATGTGAGAGGAATCTAAAGTAAGTGATATTTGGCACCTCTGAAAGCACCCCCTTGGCAGGGTGCTTTCAAGCAGGTATGATACTGCGATCACTGTACATGTACCTGTGCTTGCTTTGGATACAGGAGCCCTGCACTAATGCACAGTCCCATTGCACTAATGCACAGTCCCATTGATTCAATCGCTGGGGAGTTGAGGAACTCAGCTCTCTTACCTAGCCACAGAAGGTGATGCTGTCACCAGGGCTGGTCAAGAGAGGCTGACAGAGGGGCTTACCAGAAACCTCCTTCCTCACCCCACCCCCGAAAGAAGAAAACAGCTTATTATTCTCCTCCTGCTGGGAAAGGGTTAACAGCGTTAAGAGCAAAAAGAGCATAGTGCAAGGAAGAGCAAAGCAGAGTAAGCAAACTCTACAACAGCTGCCCTCATCTTGGTTGAACACTGCTGGATCCCTTGATATTTAAAAGAAACGAATGGGGAGGAGGGAATGGCTATAAGGCTAATACAGTGTAGTAAGCCGAATCCCCAATGAGCATCATTTCTAAAGGAAGGCTCAAGAAACCAAACTGCACTTCACAAGGCTGCTAACAACCTTGGTGGAAAGCCATGCAAACCACTAACACTGTTAAAAGGTTAACACTTCTATAATATCTTATGATGCACATTCTGAAACTAAAATGCTAGGGCCATGAAGGTTGTGGAAATTTTAAGAACCTATTTCATATATTGAGAGAATTTTTGCCTATTTCAAAACATTTTACATTATCTAATCTTATATTCACATGCGGTTTTACATGTATGAGAAGCTAAACAGTTGCGACCAGCAGGGTGAGAGGGGGTTGTGCACCCTTACCATGCCTCAGAGCAGTCATCTATTCATATTGTTGAGGCTAGCCTGGAGAGAAGACTTGCATGTCCTTGCCTGCTCCCCCCTATCCTCTCCCCAGCCTCCTTCTGCCCCACTTTTAATCCCATCTAAATTTATTCATACGTATAAAACACCAGAGGAACCTCTGAATTCAACATCCCACTTCTGGTTCATTGATTTGCTTTTGGGGTGTGCTTTTCACTGTGCATTGTGTAGGCAAATGTTTACTGGCAGTTTAGAAGTTGAAAGAGGATTTGAAAAAAGATATGGGGCCTCTACTTTCAGCTTGAAGTTACTGCTATAATAGTAACATCAGCAACCATTCTTTGAATACTTACTATGAATGAGATAAAGCAATGAGTACTTTACAAATATTATGTAACACATATTTTTCAGTATAGAGATCTCGGGCAGCAGAGGATAAAAAGCATTTGCCTAAGGTCACACAGCTACGTTAAGTGATAATGTCTGGATTCAGGCTCAGGCCTACCTTAGTGATAACCCTGTGAAATTGAGAATAGCTTCAACACTTTTTCCCTAGCCACAATTTAAAGCACTGGATTTTTTTCTTCCCTCTTTAGAGAAGGTAAGTTTTCCTCCATGGGTATTTATTTTCTCCATGTGATTTTCATCTAGCACTGAACAAGCAGAAACAAAGGAGCTAATAAGGGGTAGGACAAGCAGGCCAGAGGAAGGAGAGCTCAGATAAATAAACTAGGCACAGAGCCAAGGGAAACAGTTCAAAACTGCATCCATGCAAATGGAGCCCAGGCCAGAATAGCAAAAGTTAGCAGATCACTGTAATCATTGAAACTGATCTTGATTTGCCATAATGAAAGGTTAGAGATATAAACACCTTCTTTTTAAATGTGCCACACACATTAATGGCTATATAGAAGTCCATTTGTGATGGATTAAATTAATATTTAGATTTATAGCTTGTAGTACTATAAACAACTCAGCCGAAAACAATCTTTATGCACTTGAGTGATTATTTCCTTGCAATACATTAGAAATCATGGCCTGGTGATGCCTAGTGCTGAATGACTCTACTGAAGACCACGGTAAAGATGGCCCAGCTCGCCAACCGACATCCACACAGGGGCTATCATTCTTTCCAGCCTGTGCCAGGGGGATCCGTGAGAAAAGTGTCTCACTACCTTAAATAGCGTTCCTTGATTATTGGAAAACCAGTTTTTAAAAGTAGGATAATAGCCATTATTTTCACTAACTCCCTTTTGCAAAAACTCAAAAGGTAGGAATTTTCCTTGTCTCAATGATATGAAGACAAGTGGAAAGCAGTTATAATATCTGCACACAATGAAAGGAAATGCAAAACCAAACTAAAATATCTAAGAATCGTAACTACTTATTTACATGTTAAAAGATTAATTTTATCTTAAAACAAAAGATGTGGTACCTTGACAAAGTCTTTGCCATTAGTTCAGAATATTTCATATTTTTAAAATCTCCTAAATAAAAAATTATTCAATAATGAAAATAATCTAATACCATATTTCAAAATGTTTTTGCTATCTGATTGCCTAGTTCAAATGTTTTATTCCAAAACAAATCATAGTTGGTTTTAATCATCACTTCACACAAGGTTCAGAATTTGCTCATCTACTTTCAAATAACTAATATGTTTTAAGTTACTTATTCATGCTATTGCAAATAACTTTCTAGTTCACGGTGTATTTTTGGCACAGTTAATATTTCAACTGAACTTCCAATAAAGCAGTAAAAGGTCATTTTTGTATTTTGAACAGAACATATTTTCTCATCCACAACTTAAAAAAAAATCTTTTTAATGCTGAGGTAAAGTGATTTTTAGAATTTGCATTATGAACACACCTGATTGTCCTAGAGCATTAACATGAGGAAACTGCCTGAAGCATGCCTAACGCTGCATGATGGATGAGTATCTTCAGTTCAAGTGTAATGAGAAACATGCTAAGTGCAAACAGCTTTTCCCTCTTCATCAGTGAATCATTTAAAGTTTCTAAATTTTAAAAAGAAAATGATCCAACTTTTATAATGACAAGAGTCATCTACTTCCTGGTAAGACTGAAAATGTCAACCTCATTTTAAATGAATCACACCCCTAGATTCCATCCCCGTCTTCCCCAAAGACCAAGGACTGTTAGCAGTGAAATCAATACCCCCACAGAGACTCAGAGAAGACTGAGAGGAGGTCTCCAGGGGACACAGCGAGGGGAAGAACGGCCAGAGCAGGGTTAGCAGAAAGGGCGCACCAGACAGCTCATAGGCTAACCACCCCACCACGGTCCTCCACAAACAGCCAAGGCTTGCCAAATGAGCAGGCACAGTCAAATCAGAAGACCACAGCCGAACCACACTCAGGCCATGAAAGAAGCAAGTGCTTGACCCCTAGAAGGACTACCAAGTTCCTGAGATCTTCTCAGTTCCCTGCATTTGCTAACATGAGAGTTATACCATGAGATGTCTGTCCTAACATACAGAAGTCAGGTTCCCTTCAGTCCCTTGATGAGGGTTACACTCAAGCTGGATGGCACTGTGAAGCAGGCTTCAAAAATAAGCCCGGAGCACACAGACCAAGGTGTGGCTCCCACAGGGGGGGAAAAGAAACTCCAACCCAAAGCCAAGCTCAGCCCTCAAGTGGGTTCTGTCCCGTGGCAGAGAGGTTACCAGTTGGGCTGCTAGCCACAACCACCGTCGCTCCTTGGAAGAAAGGGCTTGCTACTGCCACACAAATTTACAGTCTCGGAAACTCACAGGGGTAGTTCTGCCCTGTCCTCCAGGCTCGCTCTGAGAAAGAACTGGTGGTGACTTAGCTGGCATTGTAGAGAATGTTAAGAGGAGGTTGAAGAAAGGTGTGCAAAGATTTGGCCATATATTGAAAGAAACTTAAGTAAATAGAAAACGAAGCACGTACTTCTATTGGGAATACACATTTATACAGCAAGAAAGAGTACTTGCTTCATTAGCGAATAGTATTTACATTGTCAAAATGATGCCAGCAATAAATAATGATGCAACAAAAAATCTGACACATCAGTCTTAGGAAACGGGGAAAGAGAGCAGTGCGCTGCAGGACTCTCACCTACTACAATAAGAAAAGAGATGACGTCCAAAACTGATGGCTCGACAGAAGGCATAACCATCAGTGAGTCACTTCAGGCTCCTAAGTGGCTCACCGATGGTTGTATTATTTACAGAAGTAATAAAGAGATGGACACCAGAAGTTGCTAAAATAATTGAAAAAATGGAAGCCTCTGGGAAATGAATGAGATGGGAGATGGGTGAAAAGACTTGCTTTTTATTATGTCTTTCAATATTTGATTGCTTATTCAATTTTAAAAATGAATTAAAGGCTATGTCTAGTAACTATGCACATACAACATGGTCCCATTTTCATGAATACTCTGTGTGTAAGTGGTAGAATTTTGGACAGTCATTTTTATTGCTCTGTATATTGACTGTACACATGCAATACCATGTTACTAAGATGGGGGAAAGTTATGTAGAGCAGGAGAACCACGGCTGGCTGGAGAAGGAACTTAAGAAGTAGGAGGAGTAAAGATATAAGACGACAGAGGGGCGGAAAAAGCATCCTAACAGTTCAGGAGGTAGAGAAAAGTCACCAAGGAACGGAAAGTCAACGAGACCAAGTGCTGCTCCCAGGATGAGGTTGGAAAAACTTCTCTTCTGGTCAAGAGTCCCTCTATGGGCACAGTGTGAGCAGGGTGCTGCTGGGAGGAAATGCCAGCCAGGCTGTGGGTGGCTGAGCAGAGATCTGAGGCTGGGGAGGAAAGCACTGTCATTGAGTCAAGGCCAACTCCGACTCATAGGGACCCTTAAGACAGTGTGAAAATTGCCCCCTGTTTCTGAGACTGTCGCTCTTTATGGGAACAGAAAGCCCTGCCTTTCTCCCTTGGCTGAGAAGAGGAAACCTTAAACACCATAAACAGGGCATACAACTGTGCAGTGGTCAAGTTCTCAGGAGGTGAAGGCAGCTTGCTAAAATCTAGAGAAGGAAGATCTTGTTTAAGGAGAAGGAGCCAGAGAAGAGAAATAAATTGAGGATAAAAGATGATGTCTCAGCTGATGGTGCTCAGCTATCAAAAGATATAGCGTCTGGGGTCTTAAAGGCTTAAAGATAAACAAGTAGCCAGCTAGCTGAGAAGCAACAAAGCCCACAAGGAAGAAGCACACCAGACTGTGTAATCACGAGGTATTGATGGGATCAGGTATCAGACATAAAAGAACAAAAAATTGTATCATTGTGAATGAGGGGGAGTACAGAGTAGAGACCCAAAGCCCATCTGTAGACAACTGGACATCCCCTTACAGAAGGGTCGTGGGAAGGAGACGAGTCAGTCAGGGTACAGTATAGCACCCATGAAACATACAACTTTCTTCTAGTTCTTAAATGCTCCTTCCCCCCAACCCCCTATCATGATCCCAATTCTACCTTACAAATTCAGATAGACCAGAGGATGTACACTGGTACAGATAGGAACTGGAAACACAGGAAATCCAGGACAGATGAACCCCTCAAGGCCAGTGGTGAGAGCGGCGATACCGGGAAGGAAGGTGGGTTAGAAAGAAGGAACAAATTAGAGGGGTCTATATATGTCCCCCTCCCGGGGGGCGGGGGAACACGTACAACAGAAAAGTAGGTGATGGGAGATGTTGGACAGTGTAAGACATGAGAAAATAATCATAATTTATAATATCAAGGGTTCGTGGTAGGGGGGAGCAGAGGGGGAGGGGAAAATGAGGAGCTGATACCAAGGACTCAAGTAGAAAGCAAATGTTCTGAGAATGATGATGGCAACAAATGTACAAATGTGCTTGACACAATGGATGGATGGATGGATGGATTGTGATAAGAGTTGTACGAGCCCCCAATAAAATGATTTAAAAAAAAGATGATTTCTCAATTCAAAATATCTCAGTGAAGTGGTATTTGTGTGTGTGTGGGGTGTTCTAATCTTCACCAGGATGACTTCCCAATGAGGACTTGACTAAGTCTGCCGTTTGGCACAAAAAGATAAATGTTCTCACAGTTCTTCACCCTCCATGAACTTTGACAAACTATAATTTGGTGTAATCGAGGAAGAACTTTATACAACTGCATCTACTATCAAATTCAAAAGTGACTTACTTGCAAGAACTCTTAGTCACTTTTAAATAATTACTCTACGATGCAAATCAAGATGATTAACAAGGTTTGTATGCTTGATAACATTTTCAAATTAAGTGGAATTTATCACCACACTTAAATATTAAACCAAAGGTAGAATTTTAAATCTCACTTAGCAAGTACTTCAGAAAGAAAAAAAGCAAGATCCTGAGCAAAATGTAAGACTTGTTCTATTTTCTTTTTTAAATTACTTAACGGGTTGTAAAGGCCAGTGTTTCTAACTGACTAAAATCACCAATGCGTGGACCGCACTCCGGCCGACTGTAGTTATGACTATTTCTGAAAGCCTTCTAGATGACTGTACGTACAGCAAGGTAAAAAAACATTAGTGTACAAGAAAAAAAGAAAAGTACAAAGTGACTAAGGTTCAGAAATTTCCATTTCCAACTTTGAATCTTCCTGTATTATTTGACTTCTGAAAACAATGAGAATGTATTAATTTTGTAATGTGAATAGAAGTGTTTCCATTTAAATAGAAAACTAACAAAAGGGATGTGTCTTTCAAGACTGCAGAAGCACTGAAGTAGGGCAACTACCTTCTGAATGATTTCACAGAGCTCATTTTTCTGCCAGAGGGGGTTTTCAGAAAGCATCACCTTCAAGGTACTCAGAGACTCAAGGTGCGTAAGAGGCAGTACGGTATATGGGAGCTAGCAAGAAAGATGGGAGACGGGTGATAAAGGACTTCACATGCCCTGAGCGTGTTTTGGCTTCACTCTGTAGGCAACTTACTGCCACTTGAAGACTTTTCATCCGGGCAATGTCATGACGGGGACTCCAGATGGAGTAAAGCAAACAGTGATTGGTAAAACTACAAGCTTAGGAAATGTTTTGTTTGGGAACATCTCTGAGATGTACAGAGGTAGGAAATGACTCAAACAGAACCTCCAAGTCATAAGGTCAAAAAAGACTCCCAGTGGATTTTATGTCCATGGATATATGTCAGGGGTATGTGTCAATGAATAATATCCTTGAAAAAGTTAACAGGGGGTCCAGACTAAACGAGGATTTTTGCAATGCCCTGATGCGAGGCTAAAGTCCAGGATCTGAGGATGTGCTTCAAGACAACTTAAGAAGATGGGGCCCTGTGAACAACAAGAAACAACCTGGGCAAAAGCTATGAACAGAAATTCACCCTAGAGTACACTGGAAATAGATACACAGGTGAAAAGATGAGCAAGCTCATAAGTCAGAGAAATACAACATAAAGTGATAGAATTCTTGCATTCCACGCAGGAGACCAGGCTTGATTACCAGTCAATGGACTGCGTGTGCTGCCTCCACCGTGGCAGTGGCGGGTTGTGTGTTGTTATACTGACCAGGTTTCAGCAGAGCTTCAAAACTAAGGCAAATTAGGAGGAAAATACCTGGCAATGTACTTCTGAAAAATCAATCAATGAATGAAATCCTGTGGATCATAATGTTCCAATAGACACCCAATCACGAGGTTGGCACAAAATGAGGGTTTCGTTCCATTGTTCATGGATCGCCATGCACATGAGTCGAAATCTGACTCAACAGCAGCTAGCAGCAACAACAGATTGGCCAAAATGGGAAAGCTGGAACTCACTAAGTACTGGTGGGTATGGGGAGATGAAGACGGATGAAGCCAGTCTGACTAGCATCTGTCACAGCTTGTGCAAATCAACTGTGCTCACATTCTATAACCTAGCAATTCTGGTCCCAAGTACATATTTCAAACAAATTGTTAGACATGCAGACTCTGTGAGGGTGAGGAAAAGGAGCAAACTAAATGCTCATCATAGAAAGAGCAGAGGTAAGATGGGATGGGTGAGTATCATGAAATACTCAACTGTATCAGAATCAGCAGGCTAGATGATCATACAGCACAAAAGATGGAGCTATTAAGCAAACAGTGGGTAAAAATATTAACTGAATGAGAATAATGCCATTACTAAAACAATTTACAGAACACACATTATACAAGAGTCCGTACAAAAAACAAAACGCTACACACATCCGAATGATGATTTCGATGTAGAGGCCAGAGATAAAGAGAAATTAATGAACAAGACACGTGCCTGGTTCGGAGAAATGATGACAAAGTGCATGTATGAGATGTATGGACAACTTAATCTTCCTGTTTACAGAAACACTTTCCACAAAAACAAAGATTAGGGTGTGAATACAATGGGGAGAACCTAAAGGCAGAATCAGTTTTATCAGTCTTCTAGGGGGAAGACTTCGTGACTCATGGCCTCCTCAAGACAATTTATATAGATATTTAGAACCATTTCCCACACTGACTCTGGAGAAGGCCTGCTATTTATATTACTTCCTTCAAATTTAATTTTTTAAAAAGGAAAGACAATGCCCACTTATCCTTACTTGCTATTTCCCATTTCCAAATTTTAGCCATCTACGACAAATCAGCTATTCTTGCCATTTAAAATCCAGCAGCAAATTTTAAAAATAGGACCAAAAGTAGGAATTTGTTAAAGGTTTCTAGAGGCTAAGAAAAAATCTATCTACTTTACTTCTGTATCCCTTAACCTTCTCAAAAGAAACTTGACAGTGTTTTTCCTTGTAGATAACACATTTCCCCACGTCCAGAGTTATGGCTTGTTTTTAATTCAATTTGGTAATCTGGTCCATCATCACAGAAGCAGTGCCAAAGCCGGGCAGGAAAGAAAGATGGGCAGGGCCTGCTCTAAATCCCTGGGCACCAGCATGTTCACCTTTGTCCCTACCAATCTGAGGGCACAGAAACGGCTGATCGGCTAAATGTACACATTTTGGCTACAAGTACTGCAATTTGACTCTTCAAAGACCCGAGGTGGATGCTACCTGGTAATGTTGATTTATATACCCTTCTATTAACTGAGAATATGTTAAGTATGTCCCACTATTTGGATATCTATCTCTAATATGTCTATTTTTAAAAAGACCATTTGAGAATAATAATTTCTCCTATCCTTTCCTTGAAAGAGTTGAAGAAAGGGTTTTGTACTGCCAGGTTTGCGTTGTTTGCTCATGCACAGAAACTGAGGTTGGGGGTGGGAGGCTGTACCGAGGGCTCTGGGAGCCTGCCCTGAGGACTCCAGGCGCCCCTCACCATAATGGCCTCCTACTGTACTTGTTCAATGTTGCTGTACTTAATGATGTTTTCAACAAAAATACTTTTGTCTTGAATGACTGATCCAAAAAGCCTTTCCTCTGATTCCAAACATCAGAAACTTCTGTAAGCTATGAACCACACCAACTCCGTTTCCAATGAGCTGACCCAATATATGTCCGAGCAGCAGCATGGGATCTTCAATGGCTGGTTTTTCAGATGTAGTTTCCCAGCTCTCTCTTCTACGCGTCAAAGGGATCCTCATCGCTAATAATGGATTAAAGGCACGCGTGAGTGGATTGAGCCCCAATCTTTCATTGGACAGCCGGGTACATACTAATTTGCACTGCCCAGCAGGGCTCCAAAGGACAGGAGTACCATAGGGTATTAAGTGCAGGGAATAGAATTGAACAGAGTGGGAAGGGGCTTTGAAAAAGGTTTCATGCATTACCTCAGCATCTGGTTTCAACAGATGCAGCAACTTGCTGCATCCAGAAGGGCAGAGTGCAGGAGGGAAGGCAAAGGGTGAGGGGAACCCTCATATCAGACATCAAGATAATTTTTACAGCATAGAAGTTGCCTTCATGCACAGCACACCAATGACTCTACAGGAGGAACAAAATGTATGCAGCACCGGGAATGAGATGATCGTTTGCCCCTAGTAAGTAATTATGAAAAAGTGTTATCAGTGGTTTTTAACTTCAGAAGTCTCTTAATTTGTCAAGCACACAAGTTCAAAAAGATTAACATCATGTGACCACATATAAAGTGACCACATATAAAGCATAAGTTTAGGCAGACACTGCAAAGAATAACTAGTAAGAGCTCAGATATGCTAATACGCAGAGAAATAATAAGATGAGATCAACAGATGTGAAAACTAAAGGTCAGAGAGGGAATGCCTTCTCCAAAGCCACAAAGTTGTCCCTAGAAATGAAGCCACTGAGTGTCCCCTTCCCTCAGCGGATTCCACCTCCAGAAAGAAGCAGCCAAGGTGGTGTCATGGACTACCCCGTTCGCAGTTCAGACTCACCAGCTGTCTGCTTCCATTAAGATTTATAGTCTTGGAAACCCTATAGAGGATTCCTATAAGTCGGAATGGACTTGATGAAAGTGGGTGTGTGGTTTGGGGTTAGGAGGCAGCTCTTTCAAATAATCAGAAACATTTTCTCTCTTCATTTGAAAACTAAGGTTTGGGTTGTGATGCTCATACTCACACAAGTCAGAAGGGCCAAAGTAAGGAAGATTCCTCCTTGTCTATTTTCTGGGGTTTCAAATACTTATGATTATATAGCATCATCTACTGCCAAAAGGCCACGGTGAAGACAACTGATAAATGACAAAATGTATTAGAAAGTTATATGGTTTAAACAAACACACTTTCAGAAAAAACACTTCTCATAACAGTGAATAATATCCCTTTTATATTACCTGTCACTGTTTCTAACTATCACACAAACTGATGGGCTGATCCTGGCATCACAGCTATAGGATGAAAAAGTGTGACAAATTTGCAGCTCACACCACTCTTTCTTCTTTGCCCCATCCTTGCTTATGGTTTCATGTCATCTAAAGACCATGTAATAAGAAACTATCACATGGCTGGAAAGGGGTACATGGGATTACATGAGACACCCTCCTTTATGTTGAAAAGATAATCATACATCTGAACATAACCACTTTTATGAGTATAGCACATGACCAGTGCCCAAATAGTTTTAGCCATCCTTCAAGGATTGAAATGCCCCAGCTTTCAACGCACAATGAAGATCACCCCAAGCCTTTCACACACCGACTCCACTGCTAGGGATGCATCTCCTTCACCCCTCTTTCTACACTGCTTTCCAAATTCAGTTCACTTAGTCCGTCACTGTTGTATGTTTTTGTTGAGAAGAGCCATAGTATAATGAGAATTTGTAAACATGGATCGCTCAGTTCTGAATATTGCCCTTTCCTTGGCCTTTTACAGCACTAAGCCGAGAGCCTATTCAAAAAGCTGGCTGATAAGCATAGGTCTGATGGGTCTCATGGTCGTGCAAAATGATGCCCTTCAAGTTCCATCTGAAACACAGTTACAGGTGACCAACCCAGTATGAGTTTTCAGAAAAGTTCATTAAATTGATACAATGAAAAATGTTCAATCATATTGTTTAAGTTACTTCACAACATGATTTATTACTCTAGTAATAACCTCCAAGAAGGAAAATTCTACTTTGTATGACAAAATTAATATTGTATCCATACTTCACACAATTTAAGTCAAAAAGTTTTCTTATATCACATCTGCAAATAGTTAAATAGCAATAAACTAGTTTAATTATGGCCTATCAAAAAACTAAGAATTTAGAAATTGAGCTGCAAAACTTCAAATTGTACTTTAAAAAAAAGTAATTGTACTTCTGACTATGAATTACATAATGTTATAAAGTCTATTTCTCTTTATCAGATTCCATTTTTATAAATCTTTTGAGCGCCACTAAAAATGACTACATGGATTTCACTAGATATACAAAAATCTATTGTGGACAAAATTAGGAAATGCATTTCTTTATCCTAACAAATAGGAAATGCATTTCTTTATCCTAACAAAATACGGCCCTGCTTGGTAAAGAAAGTTAGCGAAAAGGAGGAGCTGGCAATGAGATGGGCTGACACAGTCGCCGCTACAACAGATTCAGGCATGCAGCCATTGTGAGGACCAGGCAGTGTTTCCTTCTGTTGTACACAGGGTCACTGTGAGTCAGCACTGACTCAATAGCACTTCACAACAACATTTAGATCTGTTTATATATGACAAGTACCTCTTTCACAGAGCTTACAATCTTATGCGGAAGAGAGCTGAATCAAATAAATGAGAAATTATGGATGGTGGTATTCTAAGAGCCACGTCAAGCAGCACCATTAAGTGACTGGAGCAGAAAGCCTAGGATTCAATGGCCTGGACTTGAACTGGAAATGCTACTGCTTCCTACTGTGGATCTCCTGGGGCATTAGTGCCCACCTAAACTTATTGCCTCTGGTATTTAGGGGGAAGCTGTTATCCCACTTCTAGTTTATGCTGCCATCTGGTGGGGAGGGGTCTATATAACTGTGTGAATCTGAAGAAAGGGCTTCATCCCACCACCCCTCAGGACGTATGGGTCCCTTTAATTGTATTAGAATCTATATTATCTCAAAAATGTTTTCACTGCATTTAAAATTCCTTCCATCACTGGAAGCACAGAGTTTCAATCAACAGAAAATAATTCACAGTCTTGAAAAAGTTAACTACTATGTGTTTCTCTGCTCTCATTCGTGATACCTGGCCCATGGGGAGAGGATGAAGACTGAATGAGCTAAATCCATGTAGGATATATCGAATCAGTATCTTCCCGGTAGCCAGCATGCAATTCAATGGACAAAGGCTATTCTCTTCAGACACTGGAAATCTGTCCAGGCCAGGATGCCAGAGCAGAGCCTCTACTTATAGAGGGTGACGCTCAGCTAAGATCTTGTCCGGCTTTCAGCCTTCGTCACAAGAGCACTGGGAGATCAGTTATGATGTAGGACGGTAACACGATCAGAGTGCATCGTAGGGAATAAAATGTAAGTATGACAGTCTGTGCAGTTTGTGACGTTTAGCAATATCACAGTACCTTTTGTTGTGATTGTCAATAGCAAACTTTTCCACTGCAGTAAGTAACTCACTTCTAGCCAGTCTACATGGTGCTGAGCCTTCGAAACCCAACCCACTGCTCTTGAATGGATTCTCCAGTGCCTGCATTACACAGAACAGATATGCCTCTTAGAGATTCTGCCCCATCTGTCTCCTGTGGAGTGGATAGTGGCTTTGAACTGCGGACTCTCTATGAGTGGCTCAGAGCTTAACCACTGTACTACCAGGGATCCTTTACACTCAGTTTCTGAGTAGTTTTCCCCATTTACAGGCTTGGGCAATCTTGTTTACCACATATACCTGTAACCGCAAGTCAAAAAAACCCAACAACAAACAGATTCATGTTAATAGCCCACCACTTACAAAACAAGAAGTCTATTTATTACAACTCTCTAACATTCCATCTAGTATAAAGGTCAGTTGTGACTATCTTTATCCAGAGAATACACCAGAGGCCTCATTAGGTGATGCCCTTTTGGAGAAAGGCATAGATGCACATATCTAACACGGAACAGGCAGTTTAGTCCCTAAACGTTCAGACTATGTAAACGGTGGGGCGGGAGATCTCCCAGAAAGTAGCCAGCACCATACATAGTAAGAAGAAATGTGCCTCATTGCAAACCACATGCAGAATCTCCATGTCTCAGTTCTCAAACAGAATTGATGCAGACTTAGCTCAGAATCCACAGACTGTGAAAATGTAAAATTATTCACATTCCTTTTATACTTACTTTCTAATGTTCACACAGTGCAAATTATACAGTGCAAATTCATATGAAAAGGAAACTCAAATGTACGGATACTGATATTTGCTTGTTGCTTTTATAAAAAAACTACTCAGAACTGTGATGAAAACCAGTACCTTTCAGATTATCTGTTAATTTGGAGCACTTAATGATTCTAAATTCAGTTGTATAACTTTAAGATGTTAATAAATTCAAGAGTTAAAAATATCAACTCAAGTGAAAATTATTTCACTTAATTTTAGGGATTTGTTTTTTGGTTAACATTGGAGGATTTTAAATCTCAAAATACAAATTAACATACAATTAACAAGACAATAGAAAAACATTTCTTCTAGATAGTACTATCTCAATGCATAAAAGGTTCCTTCCTTTCTAGTCTGTCACAAGGATCCAAAAATAAGATTGCAGACATTTTGCCACTAACACACCGAGCTAGAACTCACAATGTCCAAAAGACTACACGGGTTCATGACATTTATATGAGACAGAGATCAAATACTACAAGTTGAAGATCTGAATATCAACCTCTAAGAGTACTCAAGGAAGGCAAAAATAAATACAAAACTGAACACATGACCATGGCAGAACAATCTGGCTGTGAAAGTAGAGACAGAATCCAGAAATGTCAGGGCACTAGCCTGTTGGAAACTAGGGGGCTTCGAGACAAGTCTGTCAATAATGGAGTCCTCATGAGGTAGTGGTTAAGTGTTAGGCTATTAACTACAGGGTCAGCAGTTCGAAACCAACAGCTGCTCGAAGGGAGAAAGGTAAGGTTTTCTACTCCCATAAAGATTTAGTCTTGGAACTCTATAGGGGCAGGTCTACCCGTGCTATGTAGGGTCACCCTAAGAATTGAAACTGATTTGACGGCGGTGCGCATCAATTAAAAATAGAGCAAGAAATTGAGGATAAAAGCAAATTCTACGAAAAGAAATGGACTAACAAACAAACCCAAACAACTAAGAGAAAGAAAAGAAAACCAACCACACATTTCTAATGTTTACCTCAACTTTCCAAAAGATACCCATTTCCTCAACTGAATTGCTCAAGACTCTGTAGTGAGTGGGCAGTATCAGACGATGAAATTTTCAGAACCTGGACATAACAATCCACGATGTTTACCCTAGATGTGGGAAAGCTCATTAGAATGCCATCGTTGGCCTGTGTGCACCCTGTTGGGTCAGTTCCACTCATCATGATCACAGAAGGCTATTCGCTAGCCCTCCTGTGACATCCTCACAATTGCTCTTATGTGTGCAGACTAAGAGCCATGGAACAACAAATGTTGGCAATTCAATTCTCTACTTTCGCACTGTTACCTGAAAGTGAAGTTTTAAAGTTGTTTAAGAAAAACTGTAGGGTATGCTAAAAACATATAATCTAATGCATCTGGGGATCAACAACAGCAATAAAAAACAAAAACATTTCATATGAAGTGTTAAGATTAATACAAACATCAAAAACACATCTACCTTACAAATCCGGCTGGACTGGAGGATGTACACTGGCACAGATAGGAACTGGAAACACAGAGAATCCAGACAGATGAACCCCTCAGGACCAGTGGTAAGAATGGCGATACTGTGAGGGTGAAGGGAAGGTGGGGTGGAAAGGCGGAACCAATCACAAGGATCTACATATAACCTCCTGGCTGGGGGATGGACAGCAGAGAAGTGGGTGAAGGGAGATGTTGGATGGTGTAAGATATGACAAAATAATAATAATTTATAAATTATCAAGGGCTCATGGGGGGGGGCGGGAAAGGGGGGGCGGAAATGAGATGCTGATACCAAGGGCTCAAGTAGAAAGCAAATGTTTTGAGAATGATGATGGCAACATATGTACAAATGTGCTTGACACAATGGATGAATGGATGGATTGTGATAAGAGCTCTACGAGCCACCCCAAAATTATTTTTTTTAAAGAAAAAAAACCCAACATATGGTGTGCACAGGAATGAACAAACGCTAGCAGGATTACATGAAAAAGCATACTGTTCTCTAGAAACAGACTGTACTTTCTCTCAAGGTCTCAGAGTCTTGTGTGGGACCACACACTTGGCTACCACCTGACAGGCTGCTGCCAGAGGTACCCTGGAACAAAGATCTGACAATCAGCCACTGGCAACCCTGCTGAGTATATAAGGGTGCATGCCATGCAGAGTATATAAGGCAACCCTGCAGAGTATATAAGGGTGCATGCCATGATTCAGAATCCACTCTGCTATAATCTGTTGGTTTATGCGGACATTAAAAGTTGTTGCTTTAATAGCATTGACATTTTCCTCAAAGTAAGAAAAATAAATAAATCAAGACAAACACTGGCAAAAGAACTTTCTGTGATGACAGAAATATTTATTTGCACTGTCATTATTAGGCACCAGCCAGATAATACTGAAGGATTCCAAGGACAAAATATGAAACAATGCAGGAAGCATTAAAAGAAGACGGAAGATTCAATGTACCAAATACACAGACTCAATGTAACAACATAAACTGATCAATGTGCAACCATTTCAAGACATAGCATGTGATCAAAAAACAATGGCACTGAAGGAAGAAGTCTAAGCTGCACTAAAGGTAGTAGCAAAACCCACCATGGCTCTAGAAACGTATGGGATATCAATTGAAATGTTTCAACAAGCTAATCAAACACTGGACACACGTGTCTATAAAAAAAAAGTTTGGAAGACAGCTATGGCCAACTGACTGGAAGAGATCCATATTTGTGCCCCTTCCAAAGAAATGGGGCTCAAAGAGTGCAGACTTCTGAATAAAATCATTGATATCACAAGCAAGTAAAATTCTGAAGGTAATATTAAAAACCTGTTGTAGCAATGTATCAACAGGGAGCTGCCAAAGATTCAAGCCAGATTCAGAAGAAGATCTGGACAGAGGGCTAATACAGCTATACCAGAGAGATGTGTGTTTGTGTTTCATGGAGTATGTAGGCATTCAGCTGTGCGGAACATAAGAAACTACTGACAACATTAAGAATGGGATTCCAGAACACTTCATTATGCTCAATGGAATCTGTACATAGACCAAGAGGTAGTTGTTTGAAAATAACAAGGATATACTGCATGATTTAAAATCAGGGGTGTCACCTTTCTACTTATTTATCTGTACGCTCAGCAAATAATCAGAAAAGCTGGGCTATGTAAAGAAGAAACCAGCATCAGGATTGGGAAAAGGCTTGTTAAAAATCTGTGATACCTCCTCCCCGCTCCCACTATTATGACACGAATTCGACCTTGCAAGTATGGCTAGACCAGAGGATGTACA
>NW_022103900.1:17147546-17184452 GCF_000313985.2 Echinops telfairi
CTCAAGTAGAGAGCAGATGTTTTGAGAATGATGATGGCAACAAATGTACAAATGTGCTTGACACGTTGGATGTATGTATGGATTGTGATAAGAATTGTACGAGCCCCCAATAAAATGATTTAAGAAAAAGAAAAAAAGAATAATGTTTTAAGATCCAACACAAGAGTCATAACCCAATTAAAAAATGGACAAGCATTTGAGTAGACATTGCTCTAAAGAAGATAAAAAATGACAAGCACATAAAAATAAGCTCAATGTTGCTAATGATTGAAAGCAGAAAAACAAACTCACTGCCATTGGTTCCAGCTTACAGTGGCTTTATAGGACAGGCCAGAACTGCCCCTGTGGGTTTCAGAGACGCTAACTCTTCACGAGTAGAAAGCCTCATGTTTCTCCCACAACGCAGCTGGTGGTTTTGAACTGCTAAGCTCACAGTTAGCAGCCCATGTGTAACCACGATGCGATCAGGGCTCCATTTATACCCTAGAGAACTGAAAATATATCTCACAATATAACGTGGACACAGAGGTTGGACAATAGTACTATTCACAGTAGAGGAAAAATTGGAAGCCAAGTGTCCATCAAAAAATGAATGGATAAATAAAATGTTGTAGAGCCATATAATATTATTCAACCATAAAAAGGAATGGCATAGCGGGAGTAGGGGTTCCAAAAAAAAAACAATGACAAAAATTTTCCATAAACTTTTAGAGGCCTTCTCAAACTGATCTTGCTACATTACACAAAGTAAAAAAAAAAAAAAAGCCCAAACACCAAAATTGACATACTGCATAATTCCAATTATGTGCAGTATCCCGAAGAGGCAAATCTTCAGGCCGGGGAATGCTGACTACTAATGAGTGCAGAGTGTTGTTTCAGGATTATGAAGATTTTGCTGAATTAGATAGTCGTGGTATTTCAGAACTGTATAAATGTACTAAAAACCAACTTACAGGTGAATTGTGTTCCTTTAAAAGGCTGATCTGTATGGTATGTGAATTATCTCAATTTTAATAAGCATTACAACAAGCACTTATCTCAAGTTTTTTGACTTGAAAACTTTAATTCCCTATATACATAATTTCCCTTTGAATATTTGAGACTTTCTCATTTTGTTTTGTTCTGTTTCTTCTTCTTGAAGAAATACTGACCATTTTAATGAAAGATTTTTAGACCATTTTAATGAAAGATTATGTTTATAAAAAAAGATTCTACTTAAGAGGACCATTTTAAAAGTTGTTAGTTACTTAAAATTAAGAAACCAGAAAGTGTTACACAGAAATCAGTTTAAAAAATACAACTCTAGGCTAGCAGTGACTTCTTCAAAGAAAAAGACAGTTGGCTGGCTGTCCTAGATGCATGAGCTAGGCCTGTAACTTGCCTCGCCCTGGTAAGCGGTAGCAGTTCTAAATCAAAGTTTGAGAAGACATAGGTCTCCCTTCTTGACATTCTCCTCCAATGACAAAAAGAGGGGCTAGAGAGACAACGTTTAAGCCACATGGGCAGCCCTAATGTGGAAACCAGGGAGAAGTCGAATAGGATCACGTTATAGGCAAACTGTGGCCATTGAGCCAAGAAAACATGAGAAATGGGCCAAAGTTTCCCTCCTTGAAGTTAGAGAGAGAGAGCAAGAAAGAATATGGCAAGTCAGAGCAGGGACAGGTCCACATTTGCGTATATCTATTTAAAAAATGCTAAATAGATTTAGAAATACTTTTCCATTTCATAACTTGGAAAAGGAATGGAGGCTACTTGTCTAGATTCACAATTATTTTCAGCGAAATAAAAAATTTTAAGCCAGAAATAAAAGAATAAATCAGTAATGTATATTATCTGTGAGTAGGCTGCCACCAATGATACGGAATACAATGAAAACCCCCGGTAAACTAAAAGAGTATGAGTCGTTTTTCCTTCTTTCTAACCCCTTTAAGTATGGTTGCCCTTAAAAACAAACTATCTATGGAAATTTAAATATAACTATATCAAGGGGAAAAAAGGAAAACTATGCTGAATTTAAGAGTTGACTAAATGTGCCGTTTAAATTATTGGAAGAGCTTAAAAGACTGGGAGAACATACTGCTTTAGTAACTCCTACTAATGGAGCAGAGAAAAACCACAGAAACCTCCTGGAGAATGTGGGCTTGGCAGCCCAGCCTACAAAAGGAATGGGAAGACGCCGCTCCCAGCTCCCATCGCTGGGATTTGTGGGTGGGATTCACAGGCTCCAATACTGAGGGGAAAGAGGCAGAAAATCAGAGGCAGGGCAAAGATTTTCAGCATTAAAAAAAGCCATCTTTATAGAAATATACATACATAATAAAAACGAAAATGCCGTGAAAGAGATCAACGTGAACGTGAACTTCAGAAACCTTCAGCAATTCAGCAAAATAAGATTCTTTAAATTGAGGTAATAGTTTCATGGTAGTCTTTGTACTTCCTCATGATTAAAATATTCCACAAAAGCCCTAAGCTAAACAACAAAAATTTTAGTATCGTTAATCCCAAATGGTTGAGCAGTGTTTCAAACAACTAAGAAAATATTATGCTAATCATTCATATTTTGTTTGTGGTTGGCCAAATTAACATTTAACTACCACTAATAACTTGGGTGGTTCACTCAAAATATGTAGAAAGCTATATAATGAAATAGCTATAGGAAGGGAGAGCAATGGCTATAGCAGATGACACCTGCCTGCTGGATGCTTCTGTTATTATTCTTGATTAGTCCAGCACTTAGCACCACACTTCTAAGATGTGTTAATAGATTTTAGCACAAGGAATTTAAAGACCATATAAATTGCCACATAGTCCCAAGTGTTTACTAAACTTTGAAAGTTAAAACCTAGTGTGTCACCTGCTTGTGGGACAACAAAACCCACAACCTAGTGGAATTACTGCTGAGGGACATAACTCGGCTTCCTGAGGTCTTTCCAAATAAGCAAATAAATAAAACCTCAAGATGATCTTAATAATGATTATATCTTTATCATCTGGGATTATGCTAAAACTTCCCATCCATTTAACATTTTTGTAGCTGACATGAGGTTAACATTAAATTTCAAACCACACCCTTTCAAAAATAAAACTGAAAATTTAACATCTCTAACCTTTGCCAGACTATTTTAAAGCATTGGAAATGTCTTGAGCTTGGACCAGAAAATTCTCTGTAGAACACCGGAGCAGAGGGAATAGACTTTGTCCTTTGCTTATTTGGGCAAGCACAAGAAGTAGGCTGTGACTCTTTGTCCATTATTACAGGGATCAAGTTGTTTATCTGCACACTTCAGAAGCCAGGACCTACAGTTTAGATGGCATGAGGCGACAGCCATTCTTAAGTAAGGAAATTGTTACTAAAAATTGAGCCTCACCATGCCTTAAAACTGACTCCCCAGTCTTTTCACAGGCTTAGTCCTGTGCTGTTGAGCTATCAGAAAAATCAGGCCACAATTAGTATTCAACGGTAGGAGAGCTGATAATACTTCTGCTACAGTAGTGTATTCACTTTGGCCTGGTTCCTCCCAATTCTTCATTTGTAAAAAAGCACACCTCAAACCTGATTGTCCTACATCATTTTCTGCATGCACATGTTCTGTATTGTTATTATTTAAGTCCTAGATTAGCTGATGAGAAACATGCTACCTTGCCCAGAATGCTTGGCTATGCAATCATACTAAACTTACAGCTCCTTGCAACAGCTAGGTCCATTTGCTGCTGCCAACAGAGTTTTCTTCCTCTCATTGGACACAAACTGGAGGGCAGATTATACATTCAGAATTTATAAAACACATTTAGCACCCATTTGTGTTTGACTTATTGTCTTAGTCTTAGTGCTGCTATAGTAAAAATACCACAGGTGGGTGACTATCACAACCCAAAATTAATTTCTCACAGTTTTAGGAGGCTAGAAGTCCAAATTTAGGGCATTGGCTCGAGGTACACTAAATTCTGGGTTCCAACTCATAGCAACTCAATGTAGGGTTTTTGAGACTATAAATTTTTATAGCGTGGTCTCATGTTGCTCCTGAAAAGTGTTTGGTGGGTTTGAACCAAGCAGTCTTGGTGGCACAGTCGGTCGTCCTTGGACTGCTAACTGCCAGGTCAGCAGTGTGAACCCAGCAGAGCTCCATGGGTGAAAGCTAGGGTTTCCTGCTCTTCAGAAACCCAAAGGGGCTGTCCTTTCTCATAAGGTCAATATCAGTTTGAATGAACTTAATGACAGTGGGTTTGATTTTTGGCTTAAAAAACTTTACTAATGAACAAAGTATCGTAAAAGTTTTGATAACGTACCAAACTTGAATAATGTGAACTCAGAGATAACAAATTTATACTAGGAGGTTTAAAAAAGTTTGGGAGGTGGGGGGAGAATTACAAGGTCTTGAGAAACTGGGGCCTGTGGCTGGCTCACGTGCTTGCAGGTTTGGTGGGGCTGATCTCATTATCCGTGCAGAGATCTGACCCCATACTTCCTAACACTGACCTTTCGGCACCCCACAAAGAGCCTTGACAGGGTGATGGTAAAGGGGTCAGCTGCTTGATGAAAGGTCAGCTGTTGACACTAGGAGGAAAGACCTGGAGACCTGTTCTCACAAAAAGTATAGCGTACGTACGTTAGGCAAGGTTGACTAGAGAAAAAAAATGCAGAGACATTAGTGTGTATAAGAGAGAACTTTATATCAAGTAGTTGTGCATCAATAAAACAGACCAAGTCCTTAAGTTTTGAATGAATTCCTCTTCAGACTCACGCAGCACATGCAATGAAGTCAAATGCAGGAAGATCACAGGCTGATGACTGGAAAGTCCTGTGATCCAATGGCAGTGGACGTATCTTGCAGCTCCATGTGGCTTGTCAACAAGAAGATGAAGTAGAGAAAGAGACCTAGACCTGCTTCTTCTGATGGCAGAATCAAGAGAGAAGTTCCCAGAATCCTCATAAGAAGGCTATGCCCACAAGGAGGGATCAATCAGGCTGTGACCTGATTGACAGGATAGACTCCACCCCTTCATTCCTTTATCAAGTTGACATGAAATTGTGTAACTACCACATTACAGAACCCTAAGAGGGTCAGTCAGAATCAACTTGATGGCACCCAGCAATAGTACAGCAAGGTTTAACTGTATCACTTCAACCAACAAAAAACCCTGCCATCAAGCAGATCCCAATGCCTGGCAATCCCATGTTTTGCAAAGTAGATCTGGGTTCTATGGGATTTTCCTGGCTGTAACATGCTAGAAGCAGATCTCCAAGGTTTTCTTCCAAGGCATATCTGGGTGGATCTGCCATCTTCCAGTTAGCAACCGAACACATCATCACCGACAGCCCCAAAGGACGCCACTATGTTATTTAAGAGATTTCATTTGGTTAGCTGGATCGTGCAGATTTACCTTCCCCACCTCAAGCGTAATTCAGAGATTTAAATAAAGTGACAATAAAATATGATGCTTGAGGCATCAGATTCCTGAAAATCTTGATTTGAACTTCCTCAACATCACTCTTGGCCACATCAATTTCTCCTATACAATTTCTAAGGCTAAGATTTAGTTCAATAATGGGTTTCGTTTTGTTGTTTTCCCTATTTAGATTCATTACAATGCATCATTAAATCAATGCTTCAAGTGCTAAGCCACCTATTTAACCTGGAGCTGAAAGCATTACTTGGGTGAGGCCATTTCATCAAGAGATTAAGCCCAAGGATCAAAGAGGGACATATGAATGTTTTAATGGCACTGAAAATGATTTAGGGATCAATTATTTGATTTATATTACAATGCACATATGGGTGGTTTCCTTTTCATCCTTCAGAGTAATTGTGTATCTTGTATTTACTGTTAAGAAAAAGGTACGTTTTTAATATGCAAAAGTGACTGGCTGCCACCACTTTTTCAAAGACATTTGAATGTCAAATGTCTTCATCTGGATTCCAGAACACTGTGTGTGTGTTTTCAGTCTTTCTAAAACTTGAAAATAAAATGGCACATTCTATACAAACTGCATAGACTCAAAATTAACTCATAAAATAAAAAACTTTAAGACCAAATACAAAAATTAATCCATGGAGTGACAGAGATGTTAACTTTCCATAAGATCATAGCTTTTGCAATGTGGGTAATAACTCTGGGACATTAATACAATACCCAGTTTAGGCTTCAGACTAAGACTTAGATCCCAATCTCTTCAACTTTATGGCTTAGACCTGCCTTGGATTTAGGATGACAGAAATAATTACCTATAACCCACATCCCAAAGATGCTACTGATGTGCCATTGCTTCCTGCCACTCAACTTGAAATCAAGTCTCCGCAGAAGACTCCTGAACAGTCAAAGGCAAGGTGACCACAGGAACAGCAAACTGAAAGTTTTGAATCTTATGAAGCAAAGCAGAGATTAAGGCTGCGAGAGCAATATGGCATGTATCAAGGGAAGCACTCAGGAGAAATGCGAGGGGCAAAGACTGTCCCCATTAAAGATCAGGAGGCAGACACAAATGAACATGACACTAAGGAAAGTGCCTCCTGAGACAGGCAAAGCACCCGAGTGACTGCCTCTGCAGACTTCGGGTTCTTCCCTTGTAAAAAGCGGGCACTGCCTGTGGGGATCTCTAACCACTCCCTAGGTCTAGAAATCTGTTTCTGTACCCATGAAACTCATCAGCAAGGGTGGCCCTCAGATAACTCTGGTCACAGTATCTGTGGCTTCATTTTCATGTACTCAGGAGCTGGAAAAAATTCATTATTTGTAAAACTGGGGGTGGTGGGGGGGGCCTAATTATCCAATAGCACATGAAATAAACCCCACAAGACCCAAATAAGATCAATCTATGTAAACATTAAAGACTATGTTCTAGGATACTATTTAATGAGATGAGAAAATGATGGCTATCGATCCCCATTTTAAAAAAATACATGGATACACTCAGAAGAAATGAATGCCTCCTAGGAGTAAAGGCCGTAAAATGCTAACAGTGGTCACCTCTCAGTGCAGTATATTACAGACAGATCTTCCCCCTTCTTAGGGACTTCTCTGCATTCAAAATTTTTCTGTAAGAGCATAACTTACTTTTATGATCAGAAAAAAGGCAAGATTTCCTGAATTTAAAATAGCATATCTCTAACCTGTTACGAACATGATTTTATTTCAACTAAAATGCTATAGAGGACACGTTCCTCAAAAGGGCAAGGAGAAGATGAAATCCGACTTCCCAGAAGTTTTTACTGTATATATGGATAAAACTCACAGCCATATATTCAATGCCAACTCATAGCGACCTACAGGACATGGTAGAACTGCCCCTGTGAGTATTTGAGGCTGTAACTGTTTATCAAAGTAGAAAGCCCCATCTTTCTCCCTCAGAGCAGCTGGTGGTTTGTAACCGCAGACTTTGCGGATTGCAGCCAAGCTCGTAACACTATGCCACCAGGGCTCCTCGTCTATGTGGATCATGATAGCCAACACCTGAGAGATCATCACAAGTGTTGTCTGCAAAGTCCAGATCATTCCCTGGTGATGCTTAAAAGATTCTGAATTCCCCTGAGAGGGAAATACCGGTAACTGCTTTAAGTTAAAATAAGACATTCACTTTCCTCTTACTGCATTGGACCCTAATTTGCTGAGGTGGGGAAGGGACAGGGCCAAAGAATTACTTGAGAGTCCAGTGTAAGTGGGAATTCCTGTTCCCCTCTCTGACCACCAATAAGTATCTTCAAGTGCCCTGGCTTGTGTGGACTGCTGAACCATCTAACAATTTATCTGAATGGTAGCTGTGCTGGAATGGGTTGCCCCAGAAGCAGACCTTGGGGATAGGAGTCCCAGTCATTTTTTTGCAAGGTAGAGGAGACAAAAAGGCAGGGCAGGAATCCAGTGCAAGGGTGCCTTAATGAGAAGACCGGTACTGTGAGCAAATCGAACAAGCCACCCTGAGGGCTTTGGGAGTGGGATACGGGCAACACACCTGAAAGTGTTACCAGCTGCCAGTGAAGAAACTGGGTTTCTGTTGCAGTGCACGCGGGCACTGCTACCCTGCCCCCAAGACTCTAACAAAGCTCAATTTCTGACTCACAGTGACCCTATACGACAGGGCAGGACTGCCGGCGAGGGTTTCTGAGCCTTTAACTCCATACTGGAGTGGAAAGTCTTTCTCCCAGAGCAGCTGACCTTGGGAAACTACTACCCCACTAGTTGGGAGGGAAAAAAGCCTTCTAAAAACCAGAGACTGCCTACAAGCTAAATCTCACAGGGGTCTGTGACAGGAAGCTATCGGGATGGAAGAGAACCTCCTGATGTCTGAGTGGCAGGGCAACACGGGCAGGGGTGCCACAAAAGGCTGCTGTGTGTCCTTCACACTCAGTGCAGTGTGAACACATAAATGCCCTGGCTCACATTCAGATACAAACCACCCCGTCTACAAACCCTTACTGTGCACCCACTCTTCTGCTGGGTGAATTGTTTTTAATTAGAAAAGGTCAGCTCCGTGTTATTAATTCTACTAAAATATATATAAGCAGGCTTCAAAAAGTTCATGGAAAAAATATGGAGCAAAAAGGTAATCGAATTTTCCCACAAACTTTGTGAAGCCACCCCCCCCATCCCCATCCCCCAATGCCCCAGCCCTGTATCTCTTCCTCCCAATTACTACTGCCAAGGCCATCTAAGTATTTGTTATGATTTACTTTCTGTGTCAAGTGATTTCTACTATGTCATGCAGAAGCACTAAAAATAATCCTTTACAAGTTTATTCCCAACACGAGAACTTCCATTTAGACCAAGCATCTATGATATTTGAAACCTCTGCTGCTAATACCTTAACTAATGACAGAATTTTACAGACTGGCTTCTTGCTCCATACATCATACCTTGTTTCCCCCACCACGACCCACAGACCTCCAATGGGGACACTGTACTCATGTGCATGCAACCTCCAATCCTTCACTCAATGTCACAGTGCCAGGCAAGTCCACACAGTGGGCTGTAGAAATATTCCTTGAAGGCCACCCTACACAAAGATTTAGCTACACACAGAAATAACTCCGATTTACATTTTTTAAAAAATTCATTCAAAGCGAAAGTATCCACAACTCAATTTTGCATAAACTAAACTAACATATCTACAGTATTACCACTGTAATACAATCTGCCTTGAACTAAAGATGGGGGAGGGGAAGACAAGCTGGGAAGGGAAAGGTGGTATGGGAAAATACAGTGATCTAAACCAGCTGCCATTAGAAATCTCCTACTTTGGCAATTTTAATGAGCACACCACTACAGTCACACGGTCGAGAGTTCTGAAGCTTGCACATCATAGCTGTATGGTCAGTATGCTTCTGCAACTAACTTTTGCTAATCACCAATGTTCATACTGAAAGTAAATAAACAGACACAAATAATTTAAGTAACTTGCCTAAATCACAAAAAGTTGAGTAGAAGAATCATGATCAAAATGTCAAATCTAAATTTAGTCTCAAAATTATCAAATTATTTACTCTCCTATTTTTTTTTCTTTCATTGTAACTTAGGTGGCAGTTTCCATTTCAAATCATTACCTTGGTGTTCAAGAATTTAAACTACTAATCAAGTTTAAATCAAGTTTACTCTTCACCTGCTCCTAGATTTCTCTTCTCTCTCTTGTAGACTATCTTCCATTTCACCTAAGCAAACACCCACCAATGGTCTAGCCCAGGGGTCACCAAACTTTTGAGATGGAAGAGCCCATTTGTCCCTCACAATAATTTATAAATTACTCAAAAGCCATAGCATAGTTTTACAAACAAATGAAAACACCATTATCTGAATAATATCCTTTAACATTTTTCAATTGTACTTCAGAGCCACATGTACCTACCGAAAGGATTTTATATGGCTCAAGAGTCAGTTTGCTAGCTTACTGACCCCTACTGCTAGCTATTGCTTTATCTTCCCTCTGCACACTCACCACGTTGGCAATCTTCAAAGTCTTCTCCCTTTAGTATTAAAGTCTTTGTCTTCTTGATTTTGTTGTGGCTGTTTTTCCTTTTAACAGTGGTCTCACATAATATTTAGCCTTTTATGTCTGGCTACCTCCTATTTTTGTTAGTTGCTACCTGATTCCAATTCATAGAATTGCTGATGAAAATTTATTGAAAGTTATAGACAAATGGATGGTACAGATTTTTAGAGAATCAGGTGAGGCTCAATAAGTTTAATGGAATCCAGGGCGTATGCAGGATGGGTTAAATTGGTCAGCATGAATTTTTTCTGTAAGTTATATCAACATAGATGCTTAGACATGCAGATTTTAATTTTTTGGGGGGGGAGGAAAAACCCTCCATAAATAGATTCCTGGATTAAATTTAGTATCAGATTTAATTTCTACAGTTAAGAACAATTCAATTGTCTGCTTGTATTTTCTGGATCCCAAGAGCTACTCACACTGAAATGCCTAACATTTTGCTCACTGTCAAGTGCGACATGCTGGATCATGTTATGCAGTACCAAAAGCTCATCACACAGACAAGAGCAGACAGCCTGAAAGGAAGAGTCTTCCCTTCGAGCTGAGTTGGCAGAAGCGACAGCATTCAACCCAAGTATCAATGGATGCCTGTTTTAGTATTTCTCCTATCTTAGTCACAGTGATAAAATCGGGGTAATGTCTCTCTATTAACTGCCATTTGTTGAACTGAGCATTATTTCAAAGCACAGAGCACTAGTCATTGAGAAGTAATTCCATTTCAGATACCACATTAAACTTAACAGAGGCATTTAAACACTTTTGGTTATTGAAAAATTAAACATGCTTAAATTATCCAGTCTCGTTCTAAAGATAGTAACACAAAAATTATGTCTTATCAAATAGTTCCTGAAAGGTAGAGTGAAAATGCACTCTTACTTAGTTCTTGGATCCAAAAAACCTTTAAGAAGCTCAGTACAAAAGCAAAATTTTCTATGAATCAAAATATACAGCACAATGAAAAATTTAAGTGATAGTATCTTCAGATTAGGGAGCCCAGCTGGCACAATAGTTAAGCACTCCCTTCGTTGCTAACCAACTGAGTGGGGTTGGCTATGCACACCCACCAGCCCTTGGGGAAGGAACTGGCCATGGCTGCCAACCTCTAAGCCTGGAAACCCTGTGGGGCGGGGCAGGTCTACTTGGAACTGCCTGGATAGATAATTTTCTCAGATGGATCCTATCAGATCTAACGTCACCACAATGATATTGATCCAGAGAAAGGTACCTCCCTACTTGTTTCAACCTATACTTCGCATATAAGGAAGGCCACGCAATTAGTTTTTAAAGCAATGGAATAGATCATAGGCTATAGCATAGACTGTTACATATTGAATATTAAAAGCAAAAGGTGTCATATCATAATCAAACAATTCAAATTGTTTCCTGGTAATTTTTTTTTTGCACTGAGAGTCAGTATGAATGAAGAGAAACTTTAAAATCAGAAGATGTGTATCTTATAGGGGCCTCATTAAAGAAAGAGGGAGGAGGACCTATAGTTAAAAAAGTGATATTCCACATATTAAATAAGTTAGGTTTCTTGTGTGGATTAGGCCACTCTGCACACCAATATTCCTATGTATATCCAGTAGTTTTTCCATTTAATTTCCAAAGCTAGTCTACAAGTCAAAGATTAGGAACAAAAACAAGTTTCCTTCCAACATCTGGAAGGAGATGTTGGAGAAGGTTTTACACAGGCTTCTAGAGGGCACTGACCCTGCCTTTTGTTTGCTGCCCTGCAAGTTCCAGCTTGTAGAGCAACTCAGAACAGACCAAAAACCAAATTCACTGCAAAAGGGTTGATTCTGACTCACGGTGACCCTAAAGCACAGCGCTGAACTGGCCTTTGAAGCGGTGGCTCTCAACGTTCCTCATGTTGTGGTGACCACCCCAACCGTACAATTATTTTCATTTCTACTTCATCACTGTAATTTTGCTACTGTTCTGAATTGGGCGATCCCTGTAAAAGGGTCGTTCGACTCCTAAAGGGGTTGTGACCTACAGGTTGAGAACCGCTGCTTTAAAAAATGAGGACATGATGCCAGGGGCTTAAGTGGAGAGCAAATGTTTTGAGAAAGATGAGGGAAATGAATGTACAAATGTGCTTTACACAATTGATGTATGTATGGATTGTGATAACAGTTGTATGAGCCCCTAATAAAACGATTTAAAAAAAAGAATCAATAAAGCACAAGTAAACATTGATGTCGAGAAAGAAAACAAAAAAAAAGAGTAGAAAGCCTGACCTTTCTCCCATGGAGCAGCTGGTGGTTTCAAACCACTTAGCTTGTGCTTAGCAGCCCAGCTTGTATGCACTAAGCCTCAGGACTGCCTACTTCGAGAGACTAGGTCAAAATCTCTGGCAGAGTCAGGGTTGCTCCGTTGCGGACCATGACAGACCAGCCCTTTCTGCATTCCATGATACTTGGAGAGTTGTGCCTTCAGCAGAGGCCGCTACACAGGGGAATGCTCACTCATGTATCCCTCCCCTTACCTAGCAGTGGCTTCAGAAATAAATGGCTGTTGACCAGAACTCACTGAAATCCAGCCAAATTTTCAAAATCCCAACAGAAAGCTTTAGAATCTTGACAAGAGTTCAAGTGATGGCAAAAACTTACCTAAACTATCACACACCAAATGCTTTATAAGATGCCCTAATCAGCTACACAACGATTATTTTATTTCCATATGAAGGACTGAACCCCAAACTAAAATTTTTAGCATATTTTAGTATTCTTCTCATCCCTACCTGTGCTTTCCTTATAATTATCTTGTTGGTAAAATGAAAGTACTTTTGGGAGCTGTTGGCTAGATCAACATGAATAAATTCTTTGGGAAATGTAAAGATATGTTGCTTTTCTTCACTGTTTTACAAGCATCCACAATTTTAATGTTTATAACCGATCACAACTACTGTCTATATCAGTACTGTCCAACAGAACTTTCTGCATCAATGAAAATGTTCTACACCAGTCTAATCCAATAGCCATTAATCATACATAGCTATTCAGAACTTAAAATGTGACAAGAATAAGGAACTAAATTATTCATTTAAATATTGAAATAGTTTGTGGTTAGTAGCTCCCACAGAATACAGCACAGCTCTATAGCTTTAGAAATATAATCTCTTCATTGCAAAAACAAAACACTGCAGGAGATAAAATGTAGTTTGGTTTTTTAGCCACAGTTTTCACTTGTCTTTATTGACAGTACGGGAGATGTGGAGTTATTATATAATAAAAGCTAACAATTTAAGAGAATGAAAATCCACTTAATACAGTTTGTTTAGTAGCTGAAGTCTTCAAAACCTGATTGGCATAATTTTCATCTGGCTAATTTGGCAAATGAACCCTCTGAAAAACCTCAATGATGTACGCCAAAGCCTGGCACATAATAGGTGTCAAGCAAACAACCTTTAGAACAACAATGCCTGAATTAAGTTTACCTTGTTCTCCAACATCACCACAGACACATCCTCTACTTCCTAAGTGACATCTACATGAAACATGTCCATTGGGACTGAAAATATAGAAAGTAAGAACCTTTCCCTCAAGAAGCTATAATTTACTTAAAATGAAATACACAAAAGTTAACCAGGAGAAGTTAAGTCTCATATGAGACTATGAATGACCATGTGGAGTTGATTTATCTTTAAAAGTCTATAAACAAAGACATTTGGAAAGGGAGAGAACTCTGATGGCCAGGGAGGTCCGCCAAGGCCATATTACAGAGGAAGGATTTTAAATGAGGCTGTGGAGGACTGAAAATATTTGAAAAAAATCATGAGGGAAGGCAGGGCACACTGGATAGACATGAGTTTTACTTTGTGGAAGGCTCAGGAAGGAAGAATAATTGGGATTATGAGGGGACTTTAACTAGTAGGTAGGCAAAGGAGTTTGAATAAGACCCTTTGGTGGAAATAATAGAGAGCCACTGCAGGTTAGAGGAGAGACAAGCTTGTAAACAACGTATTAATCATTCATTCACTCACAAAGCAAGCAGCTGGCCCTCACTACATGTCTGGCACATTATTAGGGGACAGAATTACAATGATGACCACTGCACAGTTCGAACCTGGGAAGGCTTAATGTGTAACCATGAAGCAGACATAAAACCTCTAACACAAAGTGATACAGCAGAGTTGAGGTGCGGAGCAATGAGGCAGAAAGGAAATTTAAATCCACTTCGGGTGGAGAGAGCTGTTTGGGAGGGCAAACACTAAGGAGTCAGACCTTGACAAAGAAAAGGATGGGGCTCATCAGGTAAAGAAGAAAATGTGAGGTCCCTACAAAAAATTCTAATGAAAAATACACAACTTGTTTGGAAAATCATGAAACTATGGAATTAAAGGGCTTCAAGGGAATTATATCATCCAAAAAGAAAAGAAAAAATCTTTCATGCATAGTATAGAAGAATGTTATTATATAACTCTACTTAAGAATTAATCACAGAATCCACATTTGTTTTTTTATCTATCTTTTCAGAAGACTGTGGATGTTAAAACTAGTGATGACTACAATACTAGAATGACATAAGCCATACAGAACAAAGCATAAGCCTAGTTAAGTGATCTGATGGTTCTTTTAACTAGGAAAATAAAAATATTTGATATTCAAGGTAGAAAGCTCATTGATAGAAAACAAAAACATAAATTATCAAACTTAATCAAAAATATAAATTATCAATCAGACACAATTTCAACATTTTTCTCTGGCAATGATAATCCTACAAGGGGGCTGGGGGGCGAGATATTCTTCCAGGGAAGAAAGAAGCATCTCATCCTACCATATCATGCATGCATGCCTGTTGGCTGAAACCTGACAACTAGCGCCCTTCATCAGTTTACAGGCTGTTCCCAGGTTACAAATGTCAGACTTAGCAACAAGTTGCATTTTAATGTTACAGACATCTGCCTGCATGTTAGAACAGTGATTCTCAACCTTCCCAACGCCGCGACCCTTTCATACAGTTCCTCATGTTGTGGTGACCCCCCAACCATAACATTATTTTTGTTGCTACTTCATAACTGTAATTTTGCTACTGTTATGAATTGGGGGACCCCTGTGAAAGGGTCAGTGACCCTCAAAGGGGGTCAGCTTGAGAACTGCTGCATTAGAACTGAGCCAACCCCTCCCTGAACCCACTGACACTGAGTTGATTTTGACTCATAATGACCCTGCTGGATAGGGTAAAACTGGCCCATAATGTTTCCAAGTCTGTAAATCTTTACAGAAGCAGGCTGACACATATTTCTCCTGAGGAATGACTGATGGGTTTGAATTGCAGACTTTATGGTTAGCAGCCAAGTACTTTAACCACTATTCATAAGGATTTGTCAAACAACCCCTACTTGCAACAAAGTCTTCATCACAATCACCCTCACTTGCTGCACAGGCAGCTTTTAAATCACTGAAAAGGCTTTGAACATTTTTTTGCACACACCAAAAGTCCACTGCCAAAGAGTGCATTTTAACTCATAGCAACCCTACACTGAATTTCTGAGGCTGTAAATCTTTATGGGAGCATTTAGCCTCATCTTTCTCCTGAGAGTGGCTGGTGGATTTGAACCACTGTCTTTGTGGTTAGCAGTCCAACACTTACCCTGCAGTGCCACCAGGGAGTAAGCCGAAGAAACCTATGTACCTAAAAATTTGACTCAAAGAAACATATAGGAGAATATCTCTTTCATAACCCTGGATTGCTTGCTTATCCTTATTTTGTCCTTTACAGAGCACAGCACACAAAAAATCTCTTTTTGAAGCGTAGTACCCATCATCATTTACATCACATGTAGGTGAAATTCTGGAAGAGCCCACATTAACAACATTTTAAAAAGCATGATGTAATTGGAAATCATTATATACCTGCAGTCGAAAACAAAACAAAGATAAGACAGAAGGGGGAAAAAACAAACAAACAAAAAAAACGGCTCAAACCACAAAATAACTTCAAGAATTCCTCTTCAAAACAATGATAGAGTTTTGCTAAAATTAATCTAAGTTTATAGGGCATTATATTTGTATAACACTCAATAACAAAAGAAAAAGAATTGACTTATCGACAAGTTTTTATAAATTACCAATGCTATACATTCAAAATTTAAAAGCAACTTTGATTGAAATCACCAGCATATCAATAATAAAAGTTGAATTACTGATGTCTCGTGCACATTTTGTGTATATATATTTAAAGAACATTGTTAAAAATTACAATTCAAATTTTATCAAAGTGAATACTTGGGGTAAAGGACACCAAAATGTATGTGTATTCTGAACTCACTATTAGAACCAAACATAGGTTTACTTCATCCATCAGGTTATAACAAGCTAGAGACTACACTAACTCTTTTATTACTGTTGACACATAACTTTATAGCATTAATTATACTCTTAGTACTTTAGTAATGTTTTTCTTTTGAAAGTTTTATGCACTTTAAGTTACTTCTACTTTTGCCTTCAATTCACCTTTATAGACAAAGGTATAATTCACAAAAGGCAAGGACCCAGAAAGTTTGCTCAAGGTCACTCCAAAGCCCAAGCAGGTCTTGATGCTCAGTGTTTGCAATATGAACAGTTTGAGAAAGATCACTCATCATATTTGTAATGCAAACAACTAAAGTTGAAATGACCACGAATCAATCTTTAGAAATATTTTAATTAACATCTTTACTAATGAATTTGGTATAAGAAATTAGCCAGTAAATTGTATTACAAAGGCCATTTTTTCTCTAAAGGCAGAATGTGTCTTTCCAAAACATGAACAAAAAATGGGGGTCAGATCAAACCATTGCTTGGAGTATCATGCAGATTGTCCAAGAGCAGGAGATGAAGGAATTCCAAGATGGGAATTAAAATTTCTTCATTTCTTTTAAGTACCTAGCACCCCCCATACAGGGCAAGAGCAGCAGCATTTCCCTATGGAAATGATACTACTTAGGTAGTATGGTAGGATGGTGAATTTATTAATTCATGATGCTTACAGGAACCTGTATACAGAATTCTGAACAAATGACTTTGAAAAAGTATTTTGGAAGATTGATGCCTGCCAATATGCTGTTTACAGATTTCAAACCTATACAGTACTGGTTTCTTCTTTGTCCACAGTCTGACTGAAACACTTAACAGCTGAGCTGCTTAACACAGGTCCTAACAAAGCAGAAGTGCTTACTAAAGTCCCTGTGGGTTTTCTGTTTCCTTAGTCAGTACTTGTGAGGTACAGAAAGATTTCTCCCAAGTTGTCTCCCTCAAATATATGCCAAACCCAAGACACTGCTTGCTACACATGGTAAATGACTGTACACTAGGAGGTCAATGACAGGTCAAGTTAGAGATAATGGGACAAGAAGAAAATAAACGGTAATAGAGGAATGAACTAAGAGGCAAAGGGCATTTATAGAGGTCTAAATACAGATATGTAAATATATTTATATATGATGATGGGGAAATAGATTTACGTGCATATATCTATAGATTTAGTATTAAGGTAAGAGAAGGACATTGGGCCTCTACTAAAGTATTCCCTCAATGCAAGGACATGTTGTTCTATTAAAATGGCATTCCATGATGCTCAACTTCCCAACACGATCGCTGAAGACAAATGGGTGCAAAAGAAAATGTAGTGAAGAAAGCTGATGGTGCCCAACTATCAAAAGATATAGCATCTAGGGTCTTAAAGGCTTGAAGATAATACAATCGGCCATCTAGCTCAGAAGCAACAAAGCCCACATGGAAGAAGCACACCAGCCTGTGTGATCAAGAGGTGCCAAAGGTATCAGTTATCAGGCATCAAAGAACCACCTTACAGAAGGGTCGTGGAGAGGAGATGACCCAGTCAGGGTACAGTGTAGCAATGATGAAACATACACTTTCCACTAGTTCTTAAATGCTTCCCCTGCCCCCACCCCCCACTATCATGATCCCAGTTCTACTTTGCAAATCCGGCTAGACCAGAGGATGTACACTGGTACAGATAGGAACTGGAAACACAGAGAATCGAGGACAGATGATCCCTTCAGGACCAGTGGTGAGAGTGGTGATACCGGGAAAGAGGAGGGAAGGTGGAGTAGAAAAGGGGAACTGATCACAAGGATCTACATATAACCTCCTCCCTGGGGATGAACAACAGAAAAGTGGGTGAAGGGAGACATCAGACAGTGTAAGATATGACAAAATAACAATTTATAAATTATCAAGGGTAAATAGGGGGAAAGAGGAGAAAAATGAGCTGATATCAAGGGCTCGAAAGCAAATGTTTTGAGAATATTGAGGGCAACAAATGTTCAAATGTGCTTGTCACAATGGATGGCTGTATGGATTGTGATAAGAGTTGTATGAGCCCCCAATAAAATTATTTAAAATAAATAAGTAAACAACCTAAAAAAAAGAAAGCAGGTCATGTTATTCTCCTTAATGGTATCTAGAATAACCAGATTGTATAGTCTGACTCACCCAGGTAGGGCCCACTCCCTTCTGATATTGTTCCCTTGAAGAAGTGCTCGAAGGCAAGCCCAGGGCCACTCAAGGATGACTAAGGTGAGGCTACCATATTGAGTCTAGGGTCCACCCATCTTGCTCCATTCCCTCCCTTTACTATTGCGTGTACAACCCCCTGGGTCATCCTCCTCCTATTGCTTGTATTGCCTATTCTACAATCCCTTCCTATAATGTAGATTGTTATCTGTAATCAGAGGGCTTGCATGCCCCCAAAGATATATAAAACCTCACGATGCTCTCTCTCCTGCCTGTTTGTCCCATACCTCCACGTGTACCACCAAGAGCTGAGGTGAGCATGCTACCATGAAATGTGTCTGACTTCTTTATGTTACTCTCTCTCTCCTATCTCTCCATTACTTTACTATAATCTTTATATATCTTTTAAAATTTTTATTTAACTCATTTTATTAGGGACTCATACAACTCTTATCACAATCCATACATCCATCCATTGTCAAGTACATTTGTACATTCACTGCCCTCATCATTCGCTAAACATTTGCTCTCCACTTACGCCCCTGGCATCAGCTCCTCCTTTTTTCCCCTCCCTCCAAGCTCCCGCCTCCCTCATGAACCCTTGATAATTTATAGATTATTATTTTGTCATATCTTACACTGTCTGATGTCTCCCTTCACCCACTCTTCTGTTGTCCATCCCCTCAGGGAGGAGGTTATATGTACATCTTTTTTAAAAATATGTAGATCGTAACCGTATAATTGCACCTACTGAACCCGTGATTAGTTGTGGGGGGAAGGCTTCTCCCACAAGTACTTTTTCCCCCCAGCTGACTTTACTGCTTATTCTGTCATTGACAAATTGATAATAAGTGGAAAATTCCCATCACTGCATCAGTCAGAGTCAAGGTAAAATTCAATGAGCCCATTTATTCTAGCAGATGTCACAAGAGATTTCCAAACATTCTTCTGTTTATTCATAACAACAAAAGGGAAAATTATCAATAATAGATAAGAAGTTTGGACTTACAAAAGCACTTGAATTGTATAACGAATAAAAGCACAAAATACAATAAGCCACAAGTACTGCTTTATGAAAATGAAAAGAATTTACTAAAAAGGCAAGTAATAAAGTATAAATTATGATCCCTCATAAATAATGCATTTTCATCAGGATTAATTATTTCAGATAGGTTATTTGACAAAGCATTTAGAGATACAATCCAAAATATATTAAAGTCCTGATGAAAACCTGATCTCCAGTCACTATTCTATCACTGGTAGGAAGCAGGCTTTCCTAAATGAAGCCATTTACAGTGGCTGACACAGCCGCCAACCTAGACACCAGCAACGTACGTAAGGAACACCTAAGTAAGAAGGAATATTGACTAAACTCTTCAATGCAAGATTTTGCCTTTAGCTCATCCTTACACTTATAGAACAATTCTAGATGTTTTACATAAACATCTAGATTCTAGGCCAATGTGACCCTAGACATATTGTGTCATCTTTCCCAACTATATTGTAAAAAATCAATCACAGATTTCTCAGAGACTATCAATACTGAACCCTATGCAGACTACAGAGTTTCTGAAGGGAAGTATTGGGCTATGATGTAGTAGATAGAGTCTGATATACAGCAGGGGGCTGTAAGTTTTTATTGGATTGAACTAAAGTGAATTAGTTATCTCTTTAAATAAGCCATATCTGAAACAGAACACAATAACCCCACACATAGCAGGACTCCAAAAGATAGCTGAATGAAGCACCAATTCTCTTCAGTACCCTTGATTTGACCCCTAATGGTATTCAGGAAGTCAACTCTAACTAGATAGGCCCTTATTTCCCACTCCATCCAGGCTACAGGTGTAAGGAAATGTGATCCACTTCACTGCAAAGTCATTATTACTGGCTCCCATTTTACATGAGTGTTTACAATCCCCATAAAGGTATGGAAACTGAAAAGCCTTTTCAAGTGTCTACTCTGATTATGACACTGAGAGTTCATTTAATGTTGCATACATTAGCAGGAGAATTCATCCTCTTTTTAAAATAACATGCTTACTGTACTAGTAAATGGACACAGTCTACTTTAATGATTTTGAATAACTACTTTATAGGTGTATACATATTAAAAGTTCAATAACCCCAAAATCACTGCCATCAAGTTAATTCCTACTCACAGTGACCCTATGTAGGGTTTCCCAGGTTATGTAAATCTTTATGGGAGCAGCCAAATTCCCCTTTTTCCCAAGGAGTGGCTGATGGGTTTGAACCTCTGACTATGCAGTAAGAAAACCAATGATTACCGAACAGTGCCTTCAGGGCTCTTTTTTTTTATTTTTTATAATATGGAACGTTTCACGAATTTGCGTGTCATCCTTGAGCAGGGGCCATGCTAATTTTCTCTGTATCGTTCCAATTTTAGTATATGTGCTGCCGAAGCGAGCACCTCAGGGCTCTTTTTAAAGTTCTATTTGGATTCATTTTCCCTTTGTGAATGGGAAGGATCTAGAAGACATGTTTGCCAATAATTTCTTTTTATCACAAACAAACAAAACAAAATTTAAAAAACAAACCATTTACTGTCATTGGGTTGATTCTGATCCAGTAACCCTACAGGGCTGTCATCTTCGCAGAAGTAACTTCCACATTTTCTCCTGCGGGGACCCTGGTAGCTTCAAGCTTCCAACCTTGCGCTTAGCAGCAGAGTCCTTAATCATTATGCCACCTGGGCTCTTTGTTCTTTTTAACAGAAGAGCACAAACCTAAGGAAATATCATCCTGTTTGAATCTACCACAATTTCTAAACACAGACATGTAAGCTATATATTAAAGTAGAACAAAAAGCACTTTTATACGATAATGAGATGTGAATAAATGAATTCCATTGGATGCAAAATATTTATGGAAAGGTAGCATATTTCCAGAGAAACAAGTCTGTCTCAATTACTACTTCTTTGAGGAAAAATCAAACCTGTTGATTGTTGAGTAAGCTGGGCTTCCTCATATTGACAGGACAAGTACCCTCTAGCCACTAACCTAAACTCCCCTCCTCTTCCTATCCAACATCTGGAGAATGAGTCTCAATTGGGAGATGAACTTCAAGTGGACTGGATCTTAACAAATGAGTCCAAGAGGGCAGGGCTGAAGCAAACTTAGAAGTAAGCAGAGATAGCGATGACAGAAGTAGGAGTTATAGCTACTGGGAGTCCCTGTTGATCGACTTCCAAAGCCTCCCAGTCCTTGAAAACTACACACAATATTGAGCTACTGAACTAGACTCAGCCAATGTGGGGTCACAAGGCTGGCTGACTGCAAAACTTATAGTTCCTGGAGCTGAAAACGTCAGGTATACAACTTCAATTTTCTCCCCTTATCCCGGAGGGGAAATTGTAATAAATTTTTGAGAAAACAGTACATTCTTGCTGAAGGGGAAAAAAAGAAGTAACTGGATGAGAATGCTTGATATTCTAAGAGATGTGAAATGTAAGTACTAGATGAACTCTAGAGATCACCCTAGTCCAGCTCTCTCATTTTAGAGACTCTCACATTTTAGAGATGAGGAAACCAAAGCCCAAAGGTGTTAAATGGCTCCCTTGCTCAAGAGAAACACACCTGCTTAGTGGCAGAGTTAAGCCTAGAACGAGAGAGAGCCTTTGGTACCTATTAAACCTGTCGGTTGGTTTACATCCAGTATCTTCCATCCCTTCTCCCTTCTCTTCTTTCTTGCTTTGACACTGCTTCCTGCCAGGGTTTCAAATATTAATTGATTTTCTAAGTGTGATTAATTTCAAAGAGAAGCAGCTTAAAGAGTCAGTTTACAAGCATCAGATTGCTCCTTAAGTGGTTAACACTTTGTAACATTTTTTTCACTGAACGACTAGCAGATACATTGTATAGAATGACTACTACTTAGAATTACAAATGCAACAACTGTATACATATTTACAAGGCATGTTTTACATTTTGCAAGTGTTTCCACTTTTGGTTCCTGCAATGTAACACTATCAGTCCTCACCTTTTAAAGAGGACTGTTTATTAGGGTGGCACCACGGTTAAGCAGCTTGGGGGCTAACCAAAAGGTTGGCAATTTGAACTCACAAACAGTTTCACAGGACAAAAATGTGGCAGTCTGCGTCTGTAAAAAGAACAGCCTATTTCTATGGGGCACTTCTACTCGGTCCTATAGGGTTGCTCTGAGTCGGAATTGAGTTGAGGGCAATTTTGTTGCTGTTGTTTGTTTACTAGGGAAGGTTCACCCGAACTTCTTACACCCATTGATTGGCACAGTGTAAGTATTTCTAAGCATGGGAGCTTCAAAACGTCCATGAAAAATGTAATTAAAAGATAATGGAATTTTCCCACACACTTTTTGAAGACCTCTTGTACTGTCTCCCAAGAATCAATCATTTCCTACAACGGACAGAATATGTAACACACACATACACACTAACCCTTTCCCTTCCCTCAAAATGTTGCAGACATAGCTCTTGGTGACTGTGAATAAGAACTTTGTTTGGAAGCAGAGTCTTTGAAGATGCTATCAGTTATATCAAAATGAGGTCACAGCAGAATAGATTCCCATGCATCAAGTCAATTCTGACTCATAGCAACCCTATAATGTAAGGTGGTTCCCAATCCAACCTGAATGGTCTCATATAAAAGAGACATGGACGAAAGGAAGACAGCCATCTGACAATGGAATTCAGCTCCAATGGGAAGCCAAGGAACAACCAAGGCTACCAGGAGCCTGGAGAGAGAAGAATGGTTGATCTTCTTGCATCTTTGAAGAGAACATGGTCCAGCTAAGATCCTACATTTGGCCTTCTTGCCTTTAAACTATCTGACAATAAACATCTATTCTTAAATGCCACTCAGAGTCATGGTGGTGTAGTAGAGTGAGTACTGGGTTGCAAACCAAAAGGTGGCTATTTCAAACCCATCGCCCCCAGTGGGAGAACAATTTACAACCTCTGAAACCCTCAATTCTACTTTGTGTTTTTACACCACTATGAGTAGGCATATACTCATGGGCAGTGGGTTTGGTGGGAGAAGGCACTCAATTTGTGGTACTTTGTCATAGCGTTGCCCGATAATGAAAACATTTCCTTAAACAAAAAATCATCATAGTTAACCTTGGAATGGGGTATGGGCAGAGGGCAAAATGTGGGACATATGCTGTGTCTCTTCCACTCATTTCCCCAAACAATCTTTATAAAAAATTAAAATGAACATAAAATAAGTTCAAAAGTTTCAGAAGAGTTACTTAATTATTGCTATGGGTTGGGGGTAGGAAAAGAAAAAGGTGTAAACATGGTTGTTTAAGAGACCTATTTTCTTAACCATATAAAAAAGACACTGCAGAGTATGGGAACCCTTGAGTTAAAATGGATCTTATGCAACCCAACCCTTGCATTTTTAATAGCACTCGGTAATAAAGATGTTGAACTGCTTGTTTGTTCAAACCTGTCTCCTAATTTTAGTGGCCCAAGGTGCCTTTCACTAGGCTCTCAAGTTTGCAATTGGTGGATTCATAATAGACCTGAGTTTCAGAAATTACCTACCCAATGTTTCCAAGGTCTCTTTCTAAATGGAGTAGGTTTCTATGAAAAATGATAGTACCAGTTACAAGGCAGGCTCCAAAGGCTTACATTGTACTCTAATATTTCAACTACGCATTTTCCATAATTTTCCCATATATTATGTGTACAACAGAAATGCACACTCTCTAAACTCAATGAGGTTGCTCTTCATCTCAAAGCAGACAGGTGTTTGGTGGTGGCAAGGGACAAGAAAGGGGGCACATCAGGGAACAGCCGGCTTGACACCATGGGCATTTGCCATCACTGTATGTACTACAAAAGATAACTGTTCTCAGGAGAGATCATCACTGGTGTCCCTGGCCCCTCCCTCCTCATCCTTCATATGTGTCCTGGACTTCGTAAGGCATACAAGAACCAACACTGACCTAGAGGGATTGGTACCCATCAAATCACCTGGCATCATTCACTTCATGAAAAATGCTTCATGATGGCATGGCTTAAAATAATTCAGACACTGCCATGTTTTAATTTATACATTTTACAGTATTAAAACTTTATAACCCAATCCATAGCAGCATTTTATCATCAGCAATGAATCGTTCATTATATATGAGCCACAATAAACGGTGCTATCAAGGCTGAATAATAAAATGATCAGTGAGGTAACTGACATTTATTAGTGTATCAAACAAAAAATAAACGTACAATTATAAAAAGAAAAACAACTCAGGCCAATGAAAAATGGCACAGCTTTTAAGTTCCACTGAGCAAACCGTTCTGCAACATTCCCAATACTAACGTATCCCTAAAAGATCCAATAGTTAAACAATCTGAGACACAGCTGAATGGTGTGTTCCTCTCCAACAGACTTCAGCAAGCAGAGGAGTTCTTGCTCCTTGTTGCACAGAGCTTGCTTGAGCCCCCTTGCCCTGAAAGGACCCTGCCATCCTCTCAGTCGGGGATCAAATCGACTTGGCGACTGTAGTCACCACTCATTAGTAGCACATGAAGCCCTACACTCTTACTTCCTTAAATCGTTCCCTCTTCTACTTGTGACTATGGGCACTAGTGTTGTGAAACAATTATTTTATTCAGCAAACTCTATTGGAGTTAGCCTTCAGGAAAATCAGTTCATCCTTGCAGGAAGAGCACTACAGAACCATTTAACACATCCAGGGAGTAATTATCTTCCCATACAACGAAGGCGTGAAGTAAACTTCCCAAAGTGACATCCAATCCATTGGATGTGTATGTCCTAGAATAACCTATGCTTTTATCTTCCAATTAAAAATAAAGATATGGTATCCACTTTAAAACTGAAATAGGGAAAAAACGTTTATGCCATACCCTCAAAATACATTAATATTTCAAAGCCTAGGTAAGGGGTTGAGGTTCATCCTGGGTAAGAACATTCTGTACTTAAATTGATCCTGGTCAACAGCACAGAATTTACCCAGTTTAAAAATTGACAACTGGACTTTAAAGACTATTATTTCAATTGTTTTCATTAAACTTACTTTGCTGATTTATATAGTTCAGAAAAGAAAGAAAAGTGCTACTCTGACTGAATAAAAATTACTCAAGGTCATACAATTGCACAGTTTTTATTAAAAGGAGTTTGGTAATGACTCTGTAGGGCAGAGACTGCCCCTAGGCTGTGCAGCTTGAAGGCAGTAAACTGCCACAGCTGCCTCCTGTGAGTGGCTGATGGGACCGAACTGTCAACCTTCCAGTTCATTCAAATTCCATTATTATAACCAGCCAGAACATTACATTTCTTTTAGTCAGCACACGAATGGAGCATTTATTTATGTTCCTGTGTATCTTCTCTTAAATTTTCCATCACTGCTTTATTCCCTAATCTATTACCTTTCTCCTAAAACTTATCTGTAAGGATCAAGATAAGTAAACAGTTAAGTTTCCCCAAAGTAGAATATTTGGAAAAATATACAAGACCCCAAATATAGAGTACCCTTATTATTTAACAGTGGGGGTGGGGCGGGGTGGGAAGGTACATTGATCAAAACACAGTTTATTCTATTCTGCATTGTGTAATTTAAAAATTACCCATTTTAAAACTTCCTTTCTTCAAATGCCTGTAACCAATAGAATATAATCATCCTAACATTTAGCAATAGGCCTGGAAGTTTAAATGCCGTATTTCTAACTGAAAGGTTTCTGAAGCAGGGAAAACTATCTGCACAACCAATCAGGTATATACAATATCTATATACTTGAATAGTTATTTCAATTGCTTCTGCAGCAGAGAAACTCAATTTGCTTTTACTTTCTAATCTCCACATCAAATAAAAAAAGCACGTGTTAAACTCTACTGTAATAGGATAGCATTATGTAATGAAAGTTTCCTGCTGGCAGTTGCAAGCACTTCCCAGGGTCTTTGCAGTGTGGTAGTGGGCATACATTAAGCCTCTAAATTAGAGGGTTCACTGATTATGGGCATACCTGGACAACAATAGCAGCCACACACACACACACAAATCCACAACCTCTCCCCATGCAAAGCATGCTTTTCTAGTTTCTTTTCCTTGGGTCCTTTACTAAAAATCTCTCATCTTTTTACAATACTCTTGATTCACACAAAGTAGATGTTGGAATACAGTTGATACGTTCGGCAACTGATGTTATTTTCTGAATCTTAAACAGATTAACGAACTGTGGAGAGGCTGATAGCACACTTAACCCTCCAAAGCAAACTGTGCCAAATAAAACCACATACAGTTTGTCTCTCCCACACCCAGGGACACTCGTTTAGGCCATTCCTTGTTTGTATGATTGCACTGCCATTTTCCATCATTGTTTCCCAGGCACCAGAAACGAAGATCCTTCTACAGCCATATGCTGCATTCAAAGGGAAATGTTCTTACAATTTCCTTTCAAAAATACAAGATTCTGAGCTTGATACTGCCAAGCATCCTCAACCAAGATTTTGCTTTTTTGCATTAGGGAAAATGAAATTTGACCCCAAATGCAAACTAACCACTATCAGTTTCACCTATGAGTGAGCTGCCTGCCATTCGTTTAAAAGTTGTAGGGCCGTTGTTTGTTTTTTTAAACAAACTCTAGCAAGAAGAGAAAGAACTGTGACTTCCACTAATAAATTATATCTTGAATTGGATATGCCATGGTGCCCCCATGTTACTTTCAATGGTAACTGACACTCCCCGAATTTAACTGTACCAGACAGTTCTATCTGTCCCATCGCTGACCAAACACTGCTTCTCTGTGTCTAGTCATTATGTATTATACAAGGTCTTAACACAGCCTAGTGTAACAGGGAAAAAAAATTCATATGACAGCAGAGTGATGCATTCAAAATCTCTCGTGCAGCATATCCCTGACCGTGAGCACTAATAGTCATTTTTTGATGGAGCTAAAATATAACTGGCTGCATCCTCATCACTCTAAGAACCTTTGGCCTCCGTGTTCCTGCAGGTTTTCAGAAAATCCTCCTAAAAACCATGCACTATCCAAACCTTGCAAACCAAACTTGGAAAGAGCCTTGTGCAATGCTCAATAACCTTGGCAATACCATCATCAACCCCAAATTCACAGCCCTAATGCTGCAAAACCCCAGATGAAAGGCTAGCTGGAGCCCAGAACTGCTGCGCTGCCCCCGACTCCCCCACCGCCCAATCTGCCGCAAGGAGCGAGGAGAGGAGTGGAACGAGGCTCACCAGCTCCGAAGATGCTCCGGTGACCTCTGGCTGAGAGGCGAGAGCTGGGTCCCTAAGGCACAAATGCAGCCGAGCAGCCCCGGCGGGCTGTGTGGACTCTGCCCCTGGTGCATTCCTCGCATTCCTGCACAATCTGTCCCCAGCCCAGGGACCGGCGGCGCGCGTCCCACCCTGGACACACACACACCTGCCTACTGCTGCGCCCCGAGCGGCCACGGCCGCCGCGGCGCCTCCACGGCCCGAGCTCGCAGTTTGTCGCACTCCGCCAACGCGCAGCCAAATCCCGGCCCCGCGGCCCGCCCCCTCGCTCCCCCGGCTGGGCGAAAGGGGAAAGCACCGCCGGAGCGGCGGGCAGGGACACCAATCCGCCAGGAAGGTGCCGCAGCTCCGCTTCAACTCCGGGCAGGGAGAGGAGGAAGCGGTGAGGCGGCGGGCGAGCAGCGAGAGGCTCGCGACTGGGACGGAGCGTAAGACGCGCCGCGAGCACAGAGGGGCGCCCGGCCCCGAGGGGCTGTGCAGGAGCGGGGCTGGGGGCAAACGCGAGTGGTGCGGGCAGCAGGGGTGTGGGAGGAGGGGAGAGTGCCAGGATGCAGGATCGGGGCTGGGGGGTGGGGGCTGGGGTACGGACAGACGGCCCGAAGCCTCGAGGCGGGCACCGCGGCGGGTAGGGTCGCGGGGCGGCGTGCCAGGCGGGCTGGAACGGGCAAGCCACCGGGCACAAGTCCAGGAAGGCTCGGCCCGGCGCTCAAGTTCGGGGCAGGGGCTCTCAGGCTCCGGCTCGGGAATGGACGGCGTGCGGAGGGGTCGCGAGCCCGGCGGAGGGGAGACCCAGGGGCGTAAACGTCGGGAAAAGCAAATGGAGGGTGAAACTTGTGCGCCCGCCGGGGGGAGGGGAGCAGGCAGGCGAGTGCGGGCAGGAACACGAGGCGGGGCAGGGAAGCCGAGGCGGCCGCGCGGCGCTGGGGACGGAGTAACGGGAGGGAGGCGCCCGCGCCCCGCGCAGGCAGGTCGGGGCTCCGGCGGGCGGGCGCGAGGGGCGCGAGCCGGGCTCCCGCGGGCTGTGGTCGCGGCGCCCTCCCGCCAGCCCGCACACTTACTTTCCAGGTTAGGCAGCGGCCGTCGTCGCTCCGGGAATCAGGGACATCGGCTCCGCGGGGTCGCCTCTGCGGCACCCGGAAAACTGAAAAAAGTGCCGGGGCCGAGCAGCTGCCCGCCCCTGCCGCCCCCACTCGCCCCCGCCCCGGGAGCGGTTCTCCCACCACCCCCGTCGGCGGCGGTGGCCCACTTGCCCCACTACCCCGTGCCCATGGTGCCGCCTCCGCGGCCGGCGTCGACGAGGACAGCCCCGGAGCCCCCTCTGCTGCCCAGAGGCCGCTGCCGCCGCCCGCCCAGCCGCCAGCCCGCCTGCCAGCCAGCCCCGGGCTCCCGGGAACGTCAGCACGCCGCCGTCCCCGGACCTGCTCCCCGCCAGCCCCATTGGTCGGAAGGAGAGGGCTGACCGCCGCCATTGGCCCGGCCCTTATATTGAACGGGCCAATGGGAACTGCGGTTTCAGGTCGCCATGGAAACCGATGCTGTGAAGAGCGAGAGGGCCTGGAGAAAGTGAGGAACGAGAGTGAAGGTGGCTCTGGCCTCCGTCGCGGGAGCGGTTTTAGGTGGGGGGTGGGTGCACGGGCATTCCCGGGCCCCCGCTTAAGAATTTGAATCAGGTGTTCCTTTGCTTCCCCGTCGACCCCAACAGTGCATGGCAGGGGTTTTCCTTGGTGTCAAAGGCAGGAACCGCCAAATCTCGGTCGGCATCCTTGGCGGTGAGACTCCAAATTAAGGCGTTTCACTTCTCCTGGGTCCAGGGAGCCTGTGAGGTTGTGCCCTTTGACCTTTGACTAGTGTGCAGCTTCTGCTTCTCCTCCAGGTGAGTTTGCACCCTTCACTCCTTTAATCCCCGCTGGTTCCTTGCTATCATTGATCCAACTCATTTGCATTTAGGTTTGTTCCTCAAACCACTCCCCCTTCCCAGGGTCGAATCTGACCCCACATTTTTTAGTGTTTTAATATATAGCACTACCCAACGGAGACCCACAGAGACTTTACTTGGAACGTATTTTGATGAGGCAACAGGAAGCCGAAATGGAGGATAGATTGTAAAGGGTTCCCTGCTTTCCAACTGCGGACCTCTGCTCTCCCCCGGAAAAGGCTATTTCTTAAATGTCAGCTTCCGCGTGCTTACTGCACCGCGAGGCTGACAGGTGAGTGCTTTCCCCCCAGGAATTTACAGACAGGGAAAAGACAGGTGACAAAGCCAATCCTTCATGTCTTCTAATGATTTCACAAGAGAGTAAAGGACACAGATCAGTGCTTCTCAACCTTCCTAATGCCCCGACCCTTTAATACAGTTCCTCATGTTGTGGTGACCCCCCAACCATCAAATTATTTTTCGTTGCTATTTCATAACTAATTTTGCTACTGTTCTGAATCAGGCGACCCCTGTGAGAGGGTCGTTTGACCACCCCCCAAAGGGGTCGCGACCCACAGGTTGAGAACCTCTGACATAGATTACAGTGGATGGGTTTTATTTTCTGGCTTTTTTCCAGTTTAGCTTTTAATTTGATGTTTGTTTGTTTGTTTAATGAACTGAGGTATGGAAGCAGTACACATGAAAATCGTTGCTTTAATGCTGTTCTCTACTTTCATTTCAAGTCAGTTTGTGCTAGCCTGTCAATACTAGTTGAGTTTTATTTTTTGTAAATAACTCATTACTTAGATACCACCTGCTAAAAAATGGGACTCCGTGAAGCTATTAGGGTTTTGAGCATTCTATTGCTCTAGCATATAGCTGCTGATGTCCTTAGGTTCCTTTGGGGGGGGGGGGAGTTGCCACTTTTATAGTAATCACTTGAGTAACAAGATTTTGTTTATGTTACTGCCCCTTATATTGAAGGGACCATATTGTGTGAAAATGTTGATAGATTTGTGGAAATTACAAATGGGTTTTTGGAGAGAAACTGATTAATGTGTGTGTTAGCTACATATGTCTCACTCCTGTCTTGAATTTTAAACTGAATGATACGCTCTGTAATTGAAGACTGCAAAAATAAATGAGGAAAAGTTAACCGAGTGCCATGTCTGAAAAACCATCTCTCTGCAATTTGTAGTTAAATCTGAACTTAATTGACAATCCTTTACAGGGTTGAACTGTGATACAAAATAGCTGAACATGTGCCTTCCCCGCACTTCCCAGAATGGGGAAGGGACAGCAGGGAATAGGAAGTGCTGTCTCGTGCCATCATGGAAATTACCTCATCATGCTTTTGAATCCGCCTGGATATTTTTTCATTTGTTTGGCTCACAGAAGCATTAAAGTGCAAATTTTGTTGTAAATGTAATACATTTTAATATGCTGATAGAATGTCAATGGTTTATAAGGGTTTTATTTTAATAGCAAAGAATGGAAAATGTGTCTAATGCAAATAAAATGTGAGCATTCCATTTTCCCTTAGGCTAGCATGCAAAAAAGAAACAAAACAGTTCATAGATTTTTCACTCCAACAATCTTTCTGTTTTTGAAATTTCCCAGAGAACCTGTTTGCTGAATATTTTGAATGTTTATATTTCATTGTATAATGACTAAAATGTTAATAAAATACATCATTAAGAACATCCACCCCCCCAAGTAAGGTGCCACTCAACATTAGTTTTTATTTTCTTAATAGACTTATTCGAATGTGCTTTGCTTTGTTTTGAATTTGCCCTTGAAGCTTTGCTGAATACGCTTAAGAAATCACTTGGTTCCGTAAAAGTTCCTGCTCTCCAGACTGAAACTGGCCTTCACTAATTCTCAGGTCCCTTTCAGCATCACATTACTAAAGGCATTTCTACCAAACCTGTTGGGCCTTTTACCAATGGGCATGATCATGTTATTGTTGGTAGAGGCCATCCTGTGCATTTTCCATGCATTGTGACCCAATGTGACAGAATAGAATTGTCCGTTAGGATTTTCTGGACTGTAGTCGTTATGGGAGCAGGTCACCAGATCTTTTTCCCAGGGAACCTACAACCTTTGGATGAACAGCCTAGTGCTTATTAACCATTTGTACCACCAGGAATCTTTATCCACACTTCACTGAAATTATTCCTTTAACTTTCCTAAACATCTGTCTTAATGTTCACACATTTTATGAATGTAATACTCATCGCCTTCCTTCAGAGAAGGATTACAGAGAAGATTACATGTATGTTCCCCATTTTGCTCCTAAGCATAGGCCGTTCTCCCTCCTTCAAGATTTTCTACCATGGAACTGTCGTTTCTCTCCTAGATCACATGTCCTACTCTCTCTTCCATCTTTTTTTTCTTCCTGAGCCTTACAAGTATGTGACCTTTTGTAAAGCTTTCTGTCTACCTCCATCTGCATCTTCTGGCCATTGCTTTCACCAAGAAGCAATCTGAAGACTTCCTGAGGCTTCCACTCTTTCACTCCACAATGTAACTTTGGCCATTGCGTGCAACCGAAAGCATCCTGCAGATTGGGGTCTTAACTCCTCAAAGCCCTAACACATTTTGCCAGTGATATTTGTGCATATTAAAATGCCCTTTTCATGAAAGTTGCAATGCCTCAATCCCATGGTTCTGGGGAAGAGTGGAAACCTTTGTCACCTGGGCTGAGGCTCTGTAGAGATGCTAATGACCATGAGGGGATGAGGCTCTATCCTGCTACCCAGGATACCTATGTGATCCTAGGTGGTAGAATGTGTGGCCTGGAAAGGCCTGAAATTCCTTTAACTGTCTCAAAGCTGTCTGACTTCTTACACATTTCATGGTCACCTCTTGCCCCCCTGGCTCAGGCAAGGGTGGACGCCTCTGAGCCAGAAGGTTGGCTGAGGAGCCTAGAACTAGGTTAGAAGGACTGAAGATGTTTGGTGAACTCCACCCTCAAAAACAAAGTAAATAGCACAAATCCAACTGACCTATCAACTAACCATCTTGGAAAGAAATCAGCTTGAACCTTGCAAGATCAAGAAGACTCTAACTTTCCAGTACTTACTTTTCCCTGTAAGCCCATGGTGATTAGTAGTAACCTCCGTAAAACGAAGAGCACAGACAGCAAGGGAAATGGGAAGGACGATGCTGGCTCTTCTGTCAGTCTAAGGTATCTGTGGAGGAAGTGGGAATAATAAAGATATGAGGGAAAGCTACAAAAAATATGCCAATCGAAATTTTTTGTTGTTGTTTTGTTTTGTTTTGACTTGATTTTAAGAAGGGTAAAGCAGAAACTCATTGCCATCAGTCCGTATTGACTTGTAGAAACCCTTTACATAGTGTTTATGGGACTGTACATCTTTATTGTAGCAGAGCACCTCAACTTTCTCCCTGGGAGCAGCTGGAGGGTTTGAACCACCAGAGGAAGGTAGCAAATGAGGGAAAGAGAGCACAGGAATAGTTTTGAACCTGAGAAGGGATTGCTGTTAAGTAACATCAAGTTGATTTCAGTTCCTAGTGACTCATGTGGCTACTCTTGGGGTCACTAATCAGAGCTGCCTTGCCCAAAGGGTTTTTTAGATTGTAATTGCTATGAGAGCAGATCACTAGGTATTTTTTCCATGAATCTAGGTGGGTTTGAACCACCAACTTTGAAGTTTGGGTAGCAGCCAAGTGCTTAACCATCACACCACCAGGATTCCTTGAGGAGGATTCCCCATTGCTATCAAATCAGTTTCAGCTCATAGTGAGAAGATCTACCCCACGGGGTTTCCAAGGTTGTAATCTCTGAAATCAGACTGCTACATGTTTCTTCTGCTGGTACTTTTCAACCACCAAATTGTAGTTAGCTGCCCAATGCTTAACCCGCACACAGTATCACCAAGGATCCTTTCTGAAAAGGACAAAACTCACTGCCATCAAGTAGATTCTGACTTATCGTAAACTTATAAAACAGAGTAAAACTTTGCCTTCGAGTTTCTGAGACCATAAATCTTTACAGGCACCAACAACCTCAATTTTTCCCAGGGCTGCAGGTGAGTTTGAAACCCCAGCCGTTAGATGTGGCAGCTGGTCCTTGTCCCACAACACCAGAAACTCACTGTCCTCGAGTTGATTCGGAGGCGTAGTTCTACCCTGTATGATAGAGTAGAACTACGCCTCTGGGTTTTTGAGGCTTGTAAACCTTTATGGGAACATAAAGCCTCATCTTTCTCCTGAGGAGGTACTGGTGGATTCAAACTACTGACATTATGGTTGGCAGCTCAATGTGTAGCCTCCTACACCACAGGGCTGCTTTTAGTGAACCTAGAGGGCAGGGCAAAACTCCCTAGGGTTTTCAAGGGTGTAAACTTTTGAGGAGAAGAGAGCCTCGTCTTTCTCCTGAAGAGCTACTGGTTGGTTCAAACTTAGCAACCCAATGCTTTAACTCACAGCACCAAGGGTCTTTTACAACACTGTCACAAGCCCAAACCACTACCATCGAGGCTGTGTAAGTTTTTAAGCAGATAGATTGCCTTAACCTCTCCCAGGGAGTAACTTGTGGGTTTGAACCACAGACTTTGTGGTTAGCAAGCCAAAACTAAACCCGCTGTCACAGAGCATCCTTATATCAGGTTTCTGAGGCTCTAAGTCTTTATGGGAGAGGATGGCTTTAGAGCAACCACCTTGTGGTTAACAGTCAAACATTTACTTGCCAGCTTCACCAGGGCAATGGCAGTAGTTTAGGATTGACTGTGCCCCATCCTCAGCCTAATTCTCTGAACATGAAAATCCATCCCTACCCTTCAAGCCCCATCTCAAGGGTTACCACTAAAGCCTTTTCTGGAAGTTTTTGACTACACCCTCTCTGAAGGGGCTGATTTCTGCCTTGATGTGTTATTGGGGCCCATGGCACATGACAAGCTGTAACTTCTAGCATAGTTATTTGTGTGTGAGCCTTCTTTCCCAGAGGCTAGGATCCTGTCATAGGTCTGACTGTATCCTCCTTGGAGCCTAAAACTCCTGGAATGCCCCCCACACTAAGTAAAGGAAGCAGGCATAAATTCATCTTTAGACCTTGGAAGAATTTGACTCCCCAAAAGTGAATGACTGGAATTGATGCTGTTGGGGAAAAAAATAGAAAAGATGGAACTAGAGGTTCAATGTGGAAAAATGAGGTAAGTTGGAAAACAGAACAGTGGAGGTTGTCATACAGCCTTTAACGAAGGGAAGAACTCTCACCAGGTTACGGAGGAAGAGACCTGTGTAATAAGGATATGTGCTTTGGCATGACATTATCATATTTACAGTAAAGGCTATAAAACATAGTCTGGGAAAAGCAATTGAAACTCAACTTTGCCAAGCAGGTTAAATAGAAGTTACCTATATCCCCTCCCTCTGCGCCCCGCCCCCCCCATCTCAAGCATTCAGGTTTACTCTGTCTCTTGAAATACAAAGGGATCCATGGGAGTTTAACAACTTCATAAAATCATAAAGGCTAAAATATCTAGTATGTATACTAGACATGTCATATCCACATCCACATTCCCTGAAGGAGCAACCCCACGTGAATGGTGATGACGATTGTAAAACTATTTCTTTAAAACAATTGTGTATAATAGATGCATTTTTATAGTATATAAATTATACCTCAATAACCTATTATAAATGAAAAGTGCTGTAAGCACAATGTTCTAAAATTGATCATGATGACTGTACAATACTTTTTGATATGATTGAACTATTGAATTGTATGTTATTTAGATTATATCCCATTAAACTGTTTATACAAAAATTAAAAACTTAGATAAGCACACTTAGTGAATTTGGAAACCATTTTCTACCATAACTGAAAGTCTTCCAAATGACATTTCAGTGAATTAAAAAAACCAACAACAAACAAGCAAGAAAAACTGGTAGATATCAGCAAAGATAAAAAAAATTTTTTTAATAAAGAAAGAATGGGTGGAAGGTAGGGAGGGAGGGAAGAAAGAGGAGCTGATAACAGGGCTAAAAAAGAAAGCAAATGTAAAATAATGATGGTGACATATGTACAAATATGCTTGATATAATTGATGTATGGATTGTTATAAGAGCTGTAAGAACCCCCAATAAAATGATCATTAAAACAATTACAACCTTTTCAAATTTATGGGTGGAATTAAAATTTGAGCATCATAACTAAGTACATAGTCAATTGTGTACTTCTTCCCTTTAAATCTGTGTAGATTTTTGGCCATTATAGACCATATGACCAGAAGCTACCTTTATGAACATGATTCAAATCTTTTTATAACCAGAAATTAATCCAAAACTTTTAAGATAATAAAGCCATCTCAAGCATTGTTTTTAGTCATTACAATCAAACATAGTTTTCACTAAGTTTTAGGATTAACAATGCTTATATTAATAAATTCATATAAATAAGATTAATATTTATTGACAAATATTTTAAAATCAAGATATTAAACATCACCTTTTATCTTTGAATTTTGTTTCTATTTCATAATTTATATAATTTGTAACCATACTATTATAGAATTTGATTATTAAATTTATAGAAATAAACTATTTCTGATAGCATGCTCCCAAATATTTAATAAATTATGAGATTTTAAGTAGGCAGGTAAATTTCTGTGTGTAAGCTATAATTTCAAGAAAGCATACCATTTAGGTGGTATAATTACCATTTCTCTGCAAACTTGAGTAAATTCATATTTTAGTAAAAAACATTTTTTTGGTCTACATTAATCTGGACACAAGACAGAATTTCACTTGAAGTTTAGCCTGTGAGCAGAAGGTTTTATGACTTACTATAAATTTTTTCACCTTTCCTTGCCTCTTCGAATAACAAATGTTATCCGAAATAGTGTAGGGTCCAACTACCTGTGTCCCTGAGTGAAGACAATGGGTCGGGGTCTCCTGAGGAGACGGATGGCTTCAGATGATCATGTCATGTGCCACGAGAAAGCTCTTTGCTGTTTTTAGCCACTGAGCTGTGTTGCTGCTGCTGCTGCTGCTGTTAGCATAGGAATTGGTTCTGCCTCCTGGCAACTCAGATTCATGTAACCCCGTGTACAATGGGACTAAACATAGTCTGATCCTGTGCCCTTCCTGTGATTTGCTGGGGATTGAACCCTTGTGGGTTTTCATTGACTGATTTTCTGAAATAAATCACCAGGCCTTTTTCCTGGTCCACCTTAAGCTGGAAGCTCTGATGAAACTTTGGCAGTATCACAGGAGCACCCAAGCCTCCACTGACAGAGGGTGGTGGGTACCCAGCGGGTAC
>NW_022103900.1:17185395-17201684 GCF_000313985.2 Echinops telfairi
GGGGGGTCACCACAACATGAGGAACTGTGTTAAAGGGCCACGGCATTAGGAAGGTTGAAAACCACTGTTAAAGAGTCTAACTAACATCATCAAAGACACTGATGATCCTTGTGAGCCAATGTGTAAAAAACGGTCAGTGAAGTCCAGGTAGTATTGGGAAGGGGACTCTTCTTTTGACAAGTCCGAATGGTGTGAAAGCAAAGCATAAGGAGCTAAAATACAACGGAAAGGAAGCCAAGAAAAATCTTTAGACAATATGGCAAAAGAAAAAAAAATGTAGCCACAGAGCACTAAGATATTTTGGTAGCCAACAGAAAATTTGATTTCAGATTCTAGGCCCTTGATGATGTACTATTTGACCCAAGCAAAGTTATTTTTCCGTTGCCTCTATCCTACATCTATGGAACTGAGGTTTACTGTGCTTCTCCATTTCTTACCAACACTAATCATTAACTTTTAAAGTTTAAAATATTAGAACTAAAAAATCAGGCTGTCAACTTTTGACCTTTTCATGCAGTATGTTTATTGCACTTATCCTAACAAAATCAGGGACCTTTGGAATCTAAGAGCTTATTCCAGAGAAAATCTCCTTACTTCTACTTTACATCAACTCTTCTTTTGCTGCCTTCCTTACATTTGTTAATATCAGGTTACATTATCTTTATTAGATAATATACTTTGAAATCTCAAGGATAAAATAATCACCATTTTATTCAGCATCTTGTAAATCATCCCTCCTTCTTTTGAAGTCACTAAAAGCAATTCACTCGTAGGCTTCTATTAGGTGGTATATTGTAACATTATCGGTCAAATATGCTCAGATCTAATTTTGTTTCAATGATCAGTTTCCTGACTTTGTAGAATTTTAGAGCTAGAAAAACTCCAGCTATTCCGATCCAACTTAAACCACTCCTGTCAGTGTACATTGGAAAGCAGATTGCTACAGATACAGTTAGGGTAAAATTGAGCATCTTAACATTTATTTTTCCTTTTAACCCGCTTCCAACTTGTTCTAGTTTTTATTACATCCTGCTATCTTTTGGATTGAGGTTCTTGTATGTTTTATTCTGTTACAGTTGTTTTCCTTTTTTTTTTTTTAACTCAAATGATTTTCTTTATAGGAAACTCAGAATAAGTAAATCTATTGAGACATGAACTAGATTAATAATTTCTGAAAGTTATGACAAGGGAGGTTGGGGGAAATGGGGAGCTAATAATGGATATAAGAATGAAGAAAATGTTCTAAAATTGACTGGGGTGATGGATGCATAACTCTATATTTAAACATTGAATTGTTTGATTCATGATTATATGTCAATAAAATGAATTAAAAAGCTCACCATGTAACTCCTAGGCAAGGGTTCTTTCACCAAAATTTTCTAATAAGAAATTTATGACATCTGTGTGTTCTGGGCTGTATTTCACTCTGTGTATATAAAATTCCCAAAACTCAAATAATGTCTATTTTCATTTTAATAAAGCATTAGAATAAAAGTCATATTTGTAAATGACTATTTTATCTCTAATGCTCTTCATCAATATTGTTTGATGATTGAGAACATGATGGCTTGAAGTATTTTGTGTTTAATCTTCAATATGCATGCATTATAATTGTTTTAAATGTTTTTGAAATTGAGTGGCAACCTATTGATTACAACTTACATTTTTACAAAGTGGAACCAGCTGGTTGTTGGATGTTTCAGTAAGAGAACTGAGCTCCAAGCCTGGAGGTCTGGATGTTAGGGTGGCCAGTGCTGTCTCTTCCTCAGGTCTTGGATAAAACCTCTGACCTCTCTGACCTGTGTTTCCTGATAGGTGTTTACTGTCAAGCTAAATGCATATAAAATGAATTGCCAAATGATCACATTCCACACCTTGGTTTTGTTTTTCGTTGTAAACCAGAACAGCAATACAAATTAGAAAGGGGAAAAAAAGTTGCTATCAAGTCAATTCTTTGATATGGAATTTCCAAAAAAAGTTTTGTACCAGATAATGCCTAAGTCTATTTATTTCTACTACCTTTTTTATGTTTATTTTCTTTTCTTCCTTACTTCCACTCTTTTTCTTTGTCCAAGTTCTGCCTCTTCCCATTACTCCCACTAATAGCTAGCTAGCCTTCCTTTCATCCTCTCTCAGGAACCTTGAACTTAAAAGAGCCCTTTGGGCTGTGATCTGCAAGGTCAGGAGTTGGAAACCACCAGCCACACCATGCAGGAAAGACAGAGCTTCCAATACTGTAAAGGGGGCAGTTCTACCCTGTCCTTTTGGCTCGCTATGAGTCAGCATCAACTCAATGACAGTAAGTGAGGACCTTGCCTTTACATTAAGAGAGCAGTTATAAAGCCATGATTAGGAACTTCTACACCACAGCCTGTGGATTGCTGTCCTTACTAGTGAGAGAGCATAGAATGGTGAGGCAGGTTGCACAGGCTCTGCAACAAGACTGGGTTTGCCCCTGACCTCTGGCATTCAGCAGCTCTGTGGTCTGGGGCCTCATTTTCCTCATCCGCAAAATGCAGTTTGCATTGACATCCAAACATTATTGTAAGGATTAAATGTGTCAAAACAGATAAATAGTGCCTGACACATAGTAACTCAGACATCTGAACCCAGTTCAGAGCACCTCTTGGCACAAGAGGAAATGCTGTGATCCTGATCCATCCTCACAGTTACGTTTGAACCTATTTTTGCAGCCTCTTTGTCAATCCATCTTGTCAAGAAGTGGCCCTCTTTTTCACTGCCTCTCTACCAAGCATGATGTCCTTCTCCAGAGACTGGTTTCTCCTGCTAACGTGTCCAAAGTATGTAAGATGAAGTCTCACCATCCTTGCTTCTAAGGAGCGTTTTGACAATACTTCCTACAATATGATTTATTTGTTTTTCTGTCAGGAGATGGGACTTTCAGTATTACTTGCCAATACGGTAATTCAAATGCATGCCTTCTTTGTGTGTGGCATCTTATCTATTGGCCAGCATACGAAGCAATGGAAATGCCATGAAAATTAATGGCTTGGGTCAGGCATACTTTAAACCTCAAAATGGCATCTTTGCTCTTTAACAGTTTCTAAAGGTCTTTTGCTACACATTTACCAATGCAATAGTTTGTTTGATTTCTTGACTGCTGCTTCTATGAGCGTTGATTGTGGATTCATGTGAAATGGAATCCTCGGTCACTTTGATCTTTTCTCTGTCTAGTATGAAATCTTCTATTAATCCAGTTGTGAGAAGTTTAGTTTTGTCTATATAGACCATCATAAACATGAATCACGTTAGGACAGGCAGGTAGAGGAAAAGATTAAGCTGAAGGAGTGAGCCCACACTGGGTTAATGGAATGGTATATGTGGAAACTTGGTTCCTGACTCCCTGCCCTTTCACCAACATTTTCCTGGGATGGATATGTTGGACAAAAATATGATGGAAAGGGAGAATGGCATGATTTGTGGGTGATGTTCCTTTCATCTAATTTACAGGAATACCTGCATTTAACTTTTTCTCAATGCAGATTTTCTGCTTGAAGCATGACGTCTATGTTTTTTCTTCCATAATTCTTAACTGGCATGACATAATTATTATATTTAAAGACCTTAAAGGGGATAAAAGCACATGAATTGTCCTTTGGGCAGGCCCATTTCTGTAATGTTCCCTTTGAGAAAACAGCCCTTGGGGAAAAAAGCTATTCTTAGCCAAAAAAAAAAAAAAAAAGTTAATTGATGAAAACATTTCTCTACTAACAATCTGAGGGAGGCAACTCTTTTAAACCAAGAGGTAGATTTAGCCACTAATGAGCAAAAGTCAATCATTTATTTTGAATGCAACCTTTAACAATTCTTTGTGTTTTTGATAGTGAGACATTTTCTATACTCTATCAAGCCATATTTTTAAAATACTCATGTAATAGCTCTTTTAATAAATAAAAGACAGTCAAAAGTAATAGCAAGATTCTAATTTGGATGCAAAGGGTACCTTTCCCCTCAACATTTACGTTTATGATTTTTCAAAGAGAAGTTGGGTACCATTTTTAAAAGTTCCATTATGCTTAATATTCTGTAGAGCCAACCTAACAAACTTGAAACACTAAAAAATAAAGTTCACTGGGTTAAAGTCAAAATTCTGTAGTAGTTAAAGCATTACAACATTACACATATATCACATGTCTAACGAACATAGAAAATGTTGACTATGGAGACATTGAGGAATATTTCACTCTCCCTCACATTCTCAGAGAAGGGGGAAAAGTACTAAGCAATGCTGATAAAAGATTCATTAGTACATATGCTTTTTCAGATCTTGAATATTGTGCAAGAAGCTTCTTATGATCTATATAAGGGAACTTCAAAATGTTTGTGGAATAAAATAAAGAGAATGGAATTTTTGAGGCATACACACACATGTGTGCACACGAAAATACGTATCAGAAACCCAAATCTATATTGTAAATGACAAAATCCAAGCTCAGCTTAAATTCTGAGCACCTGTTTCAGAAGGCTGTGGATGACAATGAAGCTAAGATCCCTTGCAAAGACATCACAGGGGAGAAGCCGCCACTGAATACCCTCAGAGCTTTGATGGACCTGGGATGTGAAACACCTGGCCACAGACCGAATATATCAGAAAGTGAGATATTGCGGATATTCTTAGGTTAAAATGTAATATCATTTGTTTTCCCTTTTAATCCTTTCTTACTTTGTTCTTTTAAAAAAATTCTCTGCTTTTTTTTTTTTAAGTAACCAATGTCACTGAACAAGTTGTATAGAAATTATTAAGTGGAAACCTAATCTGCTGTTTAAACTTTCACTGAAACCACAAGAAAATTTCATTTAAAAAATATTCTTAATTTATAGGATGTCATATTTTCCAGAATTTGGGCTTCAAATAAAATGTCTTTAAAATGTTTTTATTTCAAATACTAACACCAGAGAAAAATTCACATTATTGCATCATCATAAGATAAACTGATAGATCTCTTAGAATGTATATAGCAACTATAATCCATGCTTATTCTTTATTTTAATATGGATTTCTGATTTAGAGATTTTTAAAAATAGTTTGGAAGTGTTGTCATCAATACAATAAATTCTTAGAATATTTAATTTTGCTCATTTATTTCTCATCCTTACTCTTTTTACTAAATAACCCTATAAAATAAGTATATAATTACCTGCACTTTATACTGGATTATGGCACAAACAACTTACTTATACTAAGTTACAAAAACTAGTTTGACTTGTTTAACTACTCAATTACTAGGCAGCAAAGGTGATTTGCAAACAGGCAATCTATTTTCATAGTCTATACTCACAAAAAATATGTTACATAAAAGACTTTGTATTTAAGTTTTTATTATCCAATATTCTGGGGGAATCTTTTATCTTCATTTATATCTTTCCTTTCCAAATAGAATACTAGGGGATTCGGTATTGTATTTTTAATAATAGTTTTATTGGCATATACTTCACAGATACAATTCAATCATTCAATTAGGTGTTATATTTTTAAAGCCAACTTTATTGAGGTATAATTTGTATAAAATAAAACATACTCATTAAATAGTTAACGTGTTTTGACAAATGTATACATCCACTTAAGCAATAGAATTATTTTCCTAACTTCAAAAACTTCCCTTACTGCTCCTCCCCAGGCAACCACTGATCTATCTCATCATTGTTATTATCTATTAGATTTGTTTCATATAAATAAAATCATATTTTTAGTGTCTGTGTCTAGCTTAATTCACTCAGCATAGCGAATGCATGCCATATTATTGTATACATCATTGTGTCATTTCTTTTTAAGAAAAAAAATGTATTGTTAAGTAGTTTTCCATTGTGGAGCTGTGGTGGTGTAGTGGTTACGAATTGGGCTGCTAACTGCAAGATCATCAGTTTGAAACCACCAGCAAATATGCAGGAGCAATACTAGGCTTTCTACTCCTGTAAGAGTTATAATCTCGACTAATTCTATCCTGACTATGAGTCATTGCCAGCTCGATGGCAATGAGTGAGCATATTACATTTTGGATACTACTATTTGTTTTTTCATCTACATGTCGATGGAGATCCAAATTGTTTCAGTTTTTGATTGTTATAAATATTTGTGTGCAATTTATTGTAGAGGCAAGCATGCCATTTTTATCGTGAAATTGTTGAGCTCCATCATAAATTTAGGTTTAATGGTTTAAGAAACTGTCAGCTGATACAAAGGGCTCAAGTAGAAATCAAATGTTCTAAGAATGATGATGGCAACAAATATACAAATGTGTTGGACACAATGGATGGATGGATTGTGATAAGAGTTGTACGAGCCCCCTATAAAATGATTTTTTAAAAAAGAAAGAAAGAAATTGTCAAATAGTTTTCCAAAGTGGCTAAGTCATTTTGTACTCCTGCTATCTACGTATAGGGTACCTTGGTAGTGTAGTGGTTACTTGTTGGGCTGCGGTCAACATGGTGGACAGTTCTAAATCACCAGCAGCTCCACTGCAGAAAGATCGGGCTTTCTACTTCTGTAAACAGTTACAGTCTTGTAAACCCACTGGGGGTTGCTATGAATCAGCACTGGCTCCATGGCAGTGAGACCATCCATGTATAAATTTCCAGTTGTTCCATATCCTTGGTAGCATATGCTATTGTCAAGATTTTTAATTTATATCTTTTAATATTAATTTTATTTTATTGGGGGCTCTTACAGCTCTTATCACATGTGTCAAATATGGTGTCTTCCTCATTTTCAAAACATTTTCTTTCTACTTGAGCCCGGTATCAGTTCCTAATTTTTAATTTTTTTCTTTCCTCCCCCACCCCCCCTCCCCCATGTCCTCTTGATAATTTATAATTTTTTTCCATGTCTTACACTGACTGCTGTCTCCTTTCACCCACTTTTCTGCTGTCCATCCCCCTGGGATGGGGGCCATACGTCGATTGTTGTGATCGGTCCCCCCTTTCTCCACACCCCCCTTCCCTTACCCTCCGAGTATCGCTGCTCCCCTTATTGGTCTTGGTTGGGGTGTTATGTATTCTGGATTTCCTGTGTTGGGAGCTCTTATCTGTGCCAGTGTACATGTTCTGGTCTAGCCAGATTTGTAAGATAGAATTGGGGTCATGATAGTGGTGGGGAGGAAGCATTAAAGAACTAGAGGAAGGTTGTGTGTTTCACTGGTGCTATACTGCACCCTGACTGGCTCATCTCTTCCTTGTGCCCCTTCTGACAGAAGGTGTCCAATTGAGTACTGATGGGCTTTGGGTCTCCACTCTGCCCTCCCCTTCATTCCCTTTGATATGGTTGTTTGTTTTGTTTTGTCTGGGGTCTTTGATGCCTGATACCTGATCCCATCAACAACTCATGATCACACAGACTGGTTTGCTTCTTCCATGTGAGCTTTGTTGCTTCTCAGCTAGATGGCCACTTGTTTGTCTTCAAGCCTTTAAGACCTCAGACTCTATAACGTTGGATAGTCGGGCACCTTCAGCTTTCTTTACCACATATGCTTATGCACCCATTTTGTTTTCAGCAATCGATTCAGGGAAGGTGAACATCACAGTGTGCTGTGTTAATAGAACATATTGTTCTTGCATTGAGAAAGTACTTGAATGGAAGCCCAATGTCTATCTGCTGCCATAATACTTTATAAATAAACATATGTACTCTATCTACTTGTGTATAAGCTGAATCTTTAGCACATTTTTAATGAAGTTTTTGTGGTAAAATTATGTGCTTTGGATGATATTCGGGTCGGCTTATACTCAAGGATATATGGTACATAGATCTATTCCCCTATCTTTATATATAAATGTATTTACATATATACATGCCTGTATTTAGACCTCTATAAATGTCCTTTGTCTCCCACTTCTTTCCTCTATTTTCTTTTACTTTCCTCCTGCCCCACTATCATGTTCAGCCTTCCTTTGGGTTTTGGTAATTTCTCTTGGCTACATACCTTTGATCAAGCCCCCACCCCCACCCTCCCAAGCATCCTATGCCCTCCTCGCCATCAATTTCAGATCACTTATTCTTCCCTTTTCCCTGGGTTTGTTGGCACTCCCCCTCCTTCTCTCCCCCCACCCCCACCCCCATGTCCTACTGGACCCACCGGTCCCATTGTTCTCTCCTCTGGATTGTTCATCTCCCCTATCTTGTCCAGATAGACATGCATAGACAATAATACTCGCAAAAACAAAGCAGAGCAAAACATAACAACAACAAAAAGATAAAATAAATCAACAACAGCTAATGCACCAAACCAAAACAATGAATAATATTTTTTGTGAAAAAACAGCAGCAAAAATCGAAAAGCCCTCAAACAGTTCCAGGTCTGTTCATTGACCTCTATGAGTGTTTTCCAGTCAAGGAGGTCAGCGGGAGTGCCACACCCTGGACCCAAAGTCCCCCTTTGGCATTCCTCGGGGACTTCATTGTTTTGCTCCCCTTACTGCTCCACTGTATGCCCTTAGTGTTTCACCCTAGTGGGGTCAGATCAGGCACATCTCCTTCACTGTGTCCCCAGTGCTGTCCCCCGTGGCGCCATATGTCAGTGAAGGACGTTGTAGAGCCTTGTGTGGCTGCTCTGAGCTGGAATAGCGTCCTCAGGGCTTGGTGGGCCGGGGTGTGTTCCACTCTCTCTCCTTCCCTCTTCACTTGCTCCTGATCAGATGCGCCCACTTCCTGAGCTGCAGCTTCAGTGCTATCCTCTGAACAGTATCTTCTGACAAGAGCAGAGTTTTCATTTTCGTATAGTCTCTAGTGTATCATCTTTTTCTTCTGACTTGTGCTTTTACTGTTTGAGGAAGAAATTTTAGCTTATTTCCAAAATCAAGATTTTTAATTTTGTCTGTATGATATGAAGTAAGGTTTTATGTTCACTCTTTCCCCTGTAGACATTCAGCATGATTTATTTTAAAGGCCATTCTTTCCCACATTGAATTACAAAGGCGCCTTAAAGAAATAATCTACCATCTGTATGGAGCTTATTTATGGACTTCAGTTTGCTGTCATGTCTCTCTATCCTTCCACAAACACCACATGTTTTTAGGAATTGTGGCTTTAAAAGAGCTCTTAAGATCAGATAGCTTGGGTTTTTCAACTTTATTCTTTTGTAAAAATGTGTTGTCTACTTTGGATATTTTGTCCTTCTGTATAAATTTTAAGATAACCTGCCAAATTCCAATTAAAAAACAATAAACAAGGGGTTGATCAGGACAGCAGTGAGTCTATATTATACTGTGGTAGAACTGATAACAATATGAAATTTCATGATCCGCAGACATGGTGGAGCTTTTAAAATGTCATTTAGAAATATTTTATAGTTTTTAATCATTTATGTCTAACATATATGATTAAATTTATTCATTAGCATTTTATAGTTTGGGTGTTATTATAAATGATATTTTCATTTTGTTTCCAATTGTTTGTTGCTATTATACAGACAAATATAACTGATTCTTGTATATTGACTAAACAAATGTATTCTATGACTTTACTAAATTGACATATTAATCCTAGTACTTTTTCTCCCTTGTATATATTCCTTGGTGCCAGCTATAGGCTCAGTTATGTTGCCTGTGACTAATGACAGTGTTAGCTGCTTATGGAAACAAACAAAAAAAGCTTGCCCAATATATAAGCAAAATTATTATACACACACATGAAGAACCTTCAGAAAATGTGTGAAGGATTAAATTGAAAGAGAATGGAATTTTTCCAAGAACGTTTTGAAGCCTGTATTCATGTATATTGCCATGCAGTCTGTTCTGCCTCATAACAACCTTGTAGGACAGATCAAACTGCTCCCCAGGCTGCCAAGGCTATACTCTGCGGAAGCAGGCTGCCATGTCTTCCTCTCATAGAGTGGCTCTCGCGGCCATCAAGTGGATGCTGACTCACAACAACCCTGTAGGGCAGGTGCCACTGCTCTGTGAGTCTCCCTGACTGTAACTGTTCACAGGAGTAGAAAGCCGTCTTTCTTCCAATGAGCGGCTGGTGATTTTGAACTGCTGACCTTTCAGATTGCAGCCCCACTCATAACTTCTATGCCACAAAGGCTCCTCAATGGAAGGGCTAGTGTATTCAAACAACTACCTTTTGGTTAATGGCTGAGCCATGCCCTTTGATCAGCTGGTCAAAGAATAACCAGAATGTGACTCAGAAGGTCTCTGCAGCTACAAAATACCTGGACCTCTGTGTTTCCAAACACCAAGGACGCCTTCCTTCTGGAAATCTTCCAGTGTGGAGCAATCAGAGTTAGAAGAGACAGCCATGGAACAAGCCGAGTTGGAACAACAGCCAGGGGTAGAATAGCCAGACGTGGTGCACCCAAGCCTGGAATCACCAATCCCGGAACAGGTATCCTGCAACAACCCATTCCAAAACTCTGGTGAGGAATTCCTGCAGACCCAGTTTTAGCAAACTTCTAGGTATGATCTGAAAGCCGTACAAACTTTAGATTTTTTATTCTTAAACGAGTCCATAAGCATACAATCTGCAGATGTGCGAAGATAGACTCCATGTCCATCTGGGCGGTGACTACATGACTTCTTTTTGGTAGGATTTCTTGTTTTACAACTCTATTGCCTCCATGGCCTGGTTTTCCTTTTTCTTATTGTATGGGTGGGGTGGGATGGAGATTGTGGTTGCTATTTAATAAAAAATTCAATAAAGCCTCCTGATAGTTTACCTTGCTGGTTCTGGACAGCATGATAAAAGATGGCCCTGCCTATAAATAACTGTATTTAGTACTACCTTGAATATCTTTAGGATCTAGCCTCAAGAAAAGGAACTGAAAGTACAAAGATGAGTGGTGAAGGATTATTTGTATTTTATGGGATTGAGAGTATCTTTTTAAAAAATCATCTTGTTAGGGCTCATATAACTCTTATCACAATCCATACATACATCAATTGTGTAAAGCACATTTGTACATTCATTACCCTTATCATTCTCAAAACATTTTCTCTCCACCTAAGCCCCTGGCATCAGCTCCTCATTTTCCCCCTCCTTCTTGTTGTGCTTTGTTTTTATTTTTGTCATTGGTTTGTTGTGGGGTTTTTTTGTGTGTGTATTGTTGCTTGGTTTTGCTCTGTCTTGTTTTTGTGCATGTGTGTGTCTAAATAAGATAGACTGGATGAACAATCTGGAGATAAAAACAATGGCACTGAGAGTTCTGGGGGGACATGGGAGAGGGGCAGGTGGAGGAAAAGGTAGTGGTGTTAACAAACCCAGGGACAAGGGAACAACAAGTGATCCAAATCAGTGGTGAGGAGGCTTGGTAGGGCATGATCAAGGGTAATGTAACCAAGAGGAATTACTGAAACCCAAATGAAGATGGAGCATCATAGTGGGACAAGAGGAAAGAGCTAGGAGGCAAAGGACATTTATAGGGGTCTAAATAAAGGCATGTACATCTGTAAATATATTTATGAGGATGAGGAAATAGATCTATGTGCATATATTTATAGGTTTAGTATTAAGGTAGCAGATGGACATTGGGCCTCCACTGAGTACTCCCTCAATGCAAGAATACTTTCTCCTATTAAATTGGCGTTCTATGATGCTCACCTTCCCGACACAACCGCTAAAGATAAAGCGGGTGAATAAGCAAATGTGGTGAAGAAAGCTGATGGTGCCAGCTATCAAAAGATACAGCACCTGGGGTCTTAAAGGCTTGAAGGTAAACAAGCGGCCATCTAGCTCAGAAGCAACAAAGCCCACATGGAAGAAGTACACCAGCCTGCGTGATCATGAGGTGTTGAAGGGATCAATTATCAGGCTTCAAAGAACAAAAAATCATATCATTGTGAATGAAGTAGGGAGTGCAGAGTGGAGACCTAAAGCCCATTTGTAGGCCACTGGACATCCCCTTATAGAAGGGTCTCGGGGAGGAGACAAGCCAGTCAGGGTGTGATGTAGCAATGATGAAACATACAAGTTTCCTCTAGTTCCTAAATGCACCCTCTCTCCCCCCACTCCCATTATCATGATCCCAATTCTACCTTACAAATCTGGTTAGACCAGAGGATGTACACTGGTACAGATAGGAACTAGAGCCACAGGAAATCCAGGGCTGATGATCCCTTCAGGACCAGTGGTGTGAGTGGCGATACTGGGAGGGTGGAGGGAGGGTGGGGTGGAAAGAGGGAACCAATGACAAGGATTTACATATAACCTCTTCCCTGGGGGGTGGACAACAGAAAAGTGGGTGAAGGGCGACGTCTGGGAGGGAGGGGAGAAATGAAAATCTCTTACTAAACAATTTAGAGGTGGGGTCAAGTTAAGCCAAAAGGAGCTTCATTGATTTCCTCTACCCTTTTGCCATGTTTTAACTATAAACCCTATTTCTTATTGTATTTTGTTGCATATGGTAATAACAGTACCAATATGACTAGATGACTTCCAAATATTGGTACAAACAAATAAAAGAATATTCATTTTACCATAAAAAAAGAAGTAGAGCCCAAATGACGCATAGACGTAAGGATGATGAGACCTTGTCTCATGTGCTTTGAACATGATGTCAGGAGGACGTTATGCTCGGTCAAGTACACAGACAAACTCTGCAAGGATGATGAGACTTTGTCTCATGTGCTTTGAACATGATGTCAGGAGGACGTTATGCTCGGTCAAGTACACAGACAAACTCTGCCTGCCATCAAGTCCATTCTGACCCAGCGTGACCCTTTAGCACCAGGTGGAAGTGCCCTGGGGGTTCCAAGATTATCTCTGCCATCCAAATATTAACCAGGCCTGGCCCTGCTTCAGATGAGATGAGATCAGGCGCGTTCAAGACCATAGAGCAAAATTCTTTCTCTTAACGGGAGTAGAAAGCCTCACCTGTCTCCTGTAGAGCTGCTGGTGGTTTCAAACTGTTGATCTTGTGGTTAGCAGCTCAATGTGTAACCACTATGCCACCAGGGCTCCTCAAGTATGTAGAAGACAAGCAAAAAAGAGGAAGACCCTCAGTGACCTGCATTTTGTCATAAGACTTGTAACAAACAACTCAACCATAACAGCGGTTCTAAGGCAGGCACAGGACTGGATGGTTTGTTCTGCTGTGCACAGAGAATCTTACATAATGGAATTGACTAAACCCCAAACAACAATTTAAGATGATTTGTTATAATATTTTGTTTGTTTGTAATTCCCTTAGCACTTATAGGTTATGTCATCACAGTTTACTTTAAAATTTTACCTTATATGTAATATATGATCCATACCCAAATATTTTTTACTTTTGCTCCTGCTATCATTTACCATTGCTATAATTTTTTCTTCCTTATACACTTGATGTCATTTTATTTCCCTAGACCTGATGCCATTTTATTTCCTTACAAAATACTTTTTAAAATATTTCTTGCAATGCAAGTCTCTTGTAGTATAACCTCCTAGCTTCCTGCTGTCTGAAAAGTCCTTTATTTTGCTTTCATCTTTAAAAGATATCTTCCAAGTACAGAATTGTAGGTCCACATGAATTTGTTGGGGTTTTTTTCTTAGCACTTTACAGATGTTGTGTCATTTTCTTCTGACTGCCATAGATTCTGAAAAGAACTTTAATCATTTTTATTTACATTCCTGTGTAAACAATATGTCTTTTTCTCTTGGTTGCTTTTAAGATTTTCTCTTTATGACTAGTTTTTATCAACCTAATTATCATAAGCCTTTGCCTGGTTTTCTTAAAGTGTGTCATGCTCAGAGTGTATTGAGATTCTTGAACCTGTGGATTTATCGCCTGGTCTTTGATACTCAATTGTGTCCAGAAACAGAAATTTAATTTGTTATCCTTAGCACTCTTAACTTTGCGGAACAATTCCCAACAGTTTGTCTTTTCTGTGTGTCTGTGTTCTTATGCGGTGCATTTTGGTGACTACTTCTTTCTGAAAGGTACTCTTCTACTCCTGTCTGAGATCCCACGTAAATCTGCGTTCGATACAATGCCCTGGTTACCGATGAGATCCTTTCCTAAGTATGTGCTTAAGCTGAATTTGTAGAAAAAGTGGAATAGCTTTATATAGTTCTTATTCAGCCTGACTTTAGAGCCCTGCTAACGGTGTCAGGTAAGCATTGGGCTGCTAGCCTCTAGGTCAGTTGTTCAAATTCACCAGCCAATCCTCAGGAGAGAGATGGAGCTGCCTGCTTCTATAATGGTTCACAGCCTCGGAGGGATGCTATTAGTCAGAATCAAGTAGACAGCACTAGTTTTTTAGTTTGTGTTAGTGCATGAAAAGGATTCAAACTTTTTCAAATATTTAAAAGCTACAAGTAAAGTTATTGTGATGAAGAACTTGCTATGTATTGTGATTGAATCTGTTGCTTCAAACTCAAGTAATATTTACATAGCATTACAGGCAAGTAGGAATTGTCCAGAAGTCAGATGTTGAAATGCCCAGGGACTGCCAGTACCTCTTTGATCATTCTTTGAAGAGTCCTTTGCAGACTCTTTATCCGCTACTTGTACATTATATCTAAGACTTTTTCAAGACTTAAATCTAGGTATTATTTCCTTTTTATCTCATATTCTTTCTCCATGAAATTTATATATGACAAGAACAAAAGTTACCATGAACCTTCAAACTTCTTTTCCCAGCCAAGAGCTTTCTTCCATGTTCTAGATCCTACTGCCTGTTGGATATTTCTAAGGCAACTTAAAGTCAAGTTAATGAATTTGTGATTTCCCACCTATACTGAACCAAGCACCCACCGAAAGCTGGCCCTCTTTCAAAGAATCATATTTTATTGAATCATCTAGTTGTACTGGTTAGAAATTGAAGGGGAATTTTGGAGGGTTTCCTTTCTCTTGTTCTTTTGTCTGCCACCCCACCCTCCCTTGTACGTTCTCTCCATCAGCAGGTCTGTCCTTTTAAAATCTTTTGACTCCATTCATTTCTTACCATTGACAATGAATTAGTCCAAACTCAGTATCATCACTCATCTACTCTCACATACCATTAGTTTCTAGTACCTGTCTTCCTTGTATCCCCTGTAATCCACCACCTAAATCAGTTTTCAATACCCCATTCTAAAGTGACTTTCTGAAATTTAGATCTGATCGTATCACTCTCTTCCTTAAAACTTCTCAATAGAATCTCATTGATTTTAGGATGGAGACCCCTAATCCATAACAAGTGCTCTACGTGTTTTGACAGTTGCCTATCTCTCTTGTTTCTTCTCTGTACCACATTGCCACAGTGCTTAATTCTCCAGCCATACCAGCTGCCTTTACATTATTCGAGGATGTCACCTCCTCACTTACTCTCAGGATTCCAGCACATCCACTTTCCTTTCCTTGGAATGTCCTTGCCTGCCTTCAACTCACACTCATCTCCAGCCTAACCTCTTTAATCTATAGACCTCAGCTCAGATCAGTTTTTCAAGAAAGTTTTCCTCCCTCTTTAAATACATACTGTGCAAATGCTTGTATAAAACTAAGTATGACACTGCTACATTTGCGCTAAGTGGAAATAAGCTTCAGGTCCTGAGCATGAACCCAAACCAATCGCAATACATTTGAGTAGATTCCCACTCACAGTGGCCAAGTAAAGACAGAGTAGAAGTGCCTCATAAGGTTTTTAAGATGGCCACGTCTGTTTTCCATGGAGCTGCTGGTGAGTTCAAGCCCCAGCTATTTGAACAGCTGAGGGATTTAGCCCCTCTGCCACCAGGGCTCCTTTTTGGATTATCTGTGTAATGAATGAATAAATAAGTCAATCATAACGTTTTTATTTTTATAGAATTATCACCATGATCCCAAGCTCATGGCCACCAAGTTAGTCTCTACTCAGAGGGATCATGAAGATACTAAATGAAATTTTGTTGACCATTTTATGAAGTATTGTCTGATGTACCATCATTTCATATACTCTGCATGTTGGTTTATTTTGAACTTTTAAAAAATATGGTTCATATGTCCCTGAAAGTTTGGGCTTGGCGTAATTTAATTTCAAGCAAACTATTATCATTAGGGAAGATTCTTATTTTGTATTAGTCTGGTTGAAAAGGTTCACCTTCTAGATCTTATTTCCAATTTGTCTTTCTAGCAGGAAAATACCTAGTTTCAAAATACTTCAGTCAGTTTTCAATGGTACAGCTTTTGCACTTTCAAAACCCTTGCATCCTACTTTATATGTCTACTTAATAATAATTGACCAAAAATGATAGCAGAATGAATTCTTAAAGAATTTAAATATAAATGAGCCTGTATTGAGATGAACCACACTCAGATGTCAGCAATACTCATTTGTTCATTTAATGCAAATGAATCTTTCTCTCTTTATATATATATATATATATATATATATATATA
>NW_022103900.1:17201793-17225087 GCF_000313985.2 Echinops telfairi
CACACACACACACACACATATTAATTGAGTCTCTCAATGGTCAAGTACTCTAGAGAATGCATGCAGTGGAGAGAAGAAAAATAAGACAAAATTCCTGGCTTCATAAAACTTATGTTCTAGAGGTTGGCTATATGTGTCTACATGATGGTTTTTATTGTTTGTTTTTCTTTGAACTTAACTACACTTTCTAATTTTAAAAAATGAACATGTGTTGATTGATTTTATAACAAAAATAAATACATTTTAATTTTTTAGAAGATAATATTTCATCTTGATTGCCAACTCTATCAATTGTTGGTGTCATCAGTCCTCAAAGGGATCAGGTGAGGAAGGTGCATCATCAGATCACTGCAAGAAGTCTTTGCCAGAGGGCCAGAGGTGCTTTGCCTAGCCAAAGGTCCTTGCATTTTGCTAATAGCTCTTGCCTATAGCAGTACACCTGATGGGGTAGTGGTTTATGAATTGGGCAGCTAACCACCAGCCCCTCTGAGGGAGAAGGCTGAGGCTTTCTGCTTCCATAAAGACTAATAGTCTCAGAAACCCACCTGGGCAGTTCTCTCTCTCTCTCTCTCTCTCTCTCTCTCGTAGGTTTGCTATGGTAAAAATCAGCTTGATGGTTTGCATGGTTTGACAGTGACACCAGAACTGAAGAGCCTATGGGGTAGGCCGTGGAGGTAATGGGGGAAGGTGTGGGAAATGGGCTTGTAGAGGTGGTTCTGACTTCTCTCCTCTCCACACACAGACTCCTGAGCACCAGAGCATTCCATTGTCAAGCATTCTCGTTGTCCAGGACAGTGGCCATTTGTTATTTCATAGGCACCTACTCAGTGGTTTAGAGTATCACCAGTCTTCAAAGCCAGTAGAAGTGGGCATGATGGTCTCTATTTTACAAATTTTAAAAATTGAGGCCAAGGAAAATTAAATGACTTGCCCAACACCATAGTAACTGGCAGAATCAAGATAAGAAGCTTCAAATTGTATACTTTTTCTTAATGAGCCAACTCCTTTTATTGTCATAAAAAAAAGTAGAGTTGATTTAAAGCTTTTCTTTTCCTTGGACTTTATGACATTAAAATGAATGACAGGCTTGCCTTGTGGGGGAGAAGACCCCACCATGACTCATTCTTACTATCACTTTCTTATAGTAACTACATTTTCATAGAGCTATTTGATTGCTTTACTATTAGGCACTGGGCTTTTCAATTCTTTGGAAATCAGTAGAATTATTTTGATACTTGCTTGTTTCCAAATATTAAAAGCTAAGTTTAAGCATGTTAGTTTAATTAGTTAGAACATGATCTTGATATTGATCACTGTATAATTCTTTTGACCTCCCACAGGGGAAGGGAAAAAAATGCAGCCCAACGTGAAAGCCAGTGCTGCTCCTGGCTCACATTTGGGCTGTGATAGCCTCTAGTTATGAAAAGCAATACACACAGCCAAATCTATATTCTGCTTCTTATACGACGGGGAAACATTGAATGAGAGATTGTTTTTTAAATTCCTTTTATTTTTAAATGTTAAAATGTATGTTTTCTCTTAACATACATATAGTCATTCACTCGGTTGACATTCATATCATAAACATTTACTGAGTACTTCTTACATAGCGTCCTGATGGTGCTATCGGTTCAGCGTAGGACTGTTAACCTCAAGGTTGGTGGTTCCAGCCTACCAGCTGCTCCTTGGAAGAAAGGTGAGGCTATCTGCTCTCAAGATTTATGGCCTCAGAAATCCTGTGTAGAATCCTTATGACTTTGAATCAGCTCGATAGCAGTGGTTGCATTGTTATTGGTTCCTACATGCCATGATATATTAATTAAAGAGCCAAAAGGTGCATCTATAGGGCTTCTATTCTAGAGGGGGAGAGGTGGACAACCCATCACAGACTAATGATAAGAAGGTATAGCGAGATACGATGATGAAGTGGGTTGGGGCTATGTAGATTATTTTAGACAGGGGTTCACATAGGTCTTTGCGTAGAGGTGACAATTCAGCCAAGGCCTAAATGATGAGAAGGAGCCAGCACTTGAAAAGCTGCAAGGACTGCTTCCTAAACTGCGTAACAGTCCTATGTGCAAAATGAGCTTGACAGAGACTAGGAGCAGGAAGGTGTTGCTGTATCATGGCTTATAAGGCTGAAAAACGAGGCTGGGGCCAGATGTTGAAGATTTCAAGTAAACTTAAAATCGCCAGTTAGTTTCTTCTGAAATGACTATTGAGTTTATTGTATTTGCCTTCTAATTAATTTTACCTCCCTAAAAGTAATTATTAATATGCTTGAAAGAGAATCTATGTATTGTAGAATTTTGGAATTTGAAAGGTTCCTTAAAATGATCTCATCTCACCCGTTCATTTCAGAGATAAGGCAGAAAGACAGGTTAAGTGACTTCTACGTCTCAGTGGGCCATGACCAAGCTAAACACTTCCGTATTGCAGGCTTTATTGCTCTTTCTGGAAGACCTATTTTGGAGAATATGTTAGAAATCTTTGCAATTTAAGGCATTTTTATGGGTCTCCCATTTGTTCCCAGTAGATTTTTAAAAACCATTAATGACCATTATTTGATTAGTGTTTAACTATAGTTATTGTTCGAAGTTTGAAGTTTACATAGTTCTTTAAATTATTGGCAAAATTCTTGAGAGGAGAATAATGCAGATATTGACATAGTGGTCATCATTCATTTGACTTTCATTGTAACCTCTGGAGAGGTTCTTTTTTTTTTTTTTTTAAAATTTTATTAGGGGCTCATACAACTGTTATCCCAATCCATACACACATCAATTGTGTAAAGCGCATTTGTACATCGTTTCTCAAAACATTTTCTCTCCACCCAAACCCCCGACATTAGGTCCTCATTTTTCCCCCTCCCTCCCCGCTCCCCCCTCCCTCATCAGCCCTTGATAGTTTATAAATGGGTATTTTGTCATATCTTGCCCTGTCCGACGTCTCCCTTCACCCACTTTTTGGTTGTCTGTCCCCCAGGGAGGAGGTCACACACAGTTCCATGTAATCGGTTCCCTCTTTTCTGGAGAGGTTCTTAACCCTTTGTTTTCACAACCCAAAGGGATCCACCACGGACTGCAGGAGATCAGCAGTCCTCTGACAAGTTGCACAAAGTGTCACGTTGGACCTTCCAAGAGACAGATGCCAAGAAGTGATTAGACAAGCAACTTTTCCTGGGAAAATACCTGTGGGCAATAAAGGAACGGGAGCAGGAGTAGGGGGAGCATGTTCTCACACAGCAATACAAGTCTGGAAAGGAAACGGGGAAGGTAGGATTAGGTAGGAGGTCTCAAAGTACAATACAGTTCTAAGGAAGTCTTGGCCAGGCTGATAGGGAGTTTCCAAAAGGTCTTGGTTGGGGGCATCGTGTGAGGAGCAGATGGACATCAGCATCGGAATCACTCCCATGCTTGGTCACTGGTTTAGTGCAGACTCGGGCAACTCTGGCCTTGTTGTAAACACAGTTGTCTATCCAAATGAACGGTGGTTGGAGCTGCTGGTCCAGGGTGCTTCCGGCATTAGGTTCTCTTGAAGGAGACGAGAATGGTGCACCTCCAGAGTCACCACACCTTGTCAAGGTATATTCTGTTGGGGAAAATTCTCTGTTACTTTTATAATGTTTTTCAGATTATTTGGGTCCCAAAAGAGGTTCAAAATCATTGATTAGGCAGATACTGACTTAAATGGTTAAATATGGCCCTCAGAAACAAAACAGTGCACAAGAATGACGCAGCAAGCATTTTCAATTGTGACATTGCTTCCTGACTGTTTTGTGTGTGGCAGAGACATTCATACATAGAACAGGGAGTGTCATAAAACTGGCTGCATAATACTGGTAGACTAGGGAATATGTGTACCTTTTCCTGGGGATTCAGAGCATGGAGTAAGGAACAGAATCCATGGATTCATATTGTGATTCTGCCACTGATTGATTAGCTGCTTGACCTTGAGGAAATAGTTCATCTTTCCAAGCCTCAGATTCCTCATTTCTAACACAGACGTTGTAAAAGAGTGTGCTTTTTGAGATGATGGGGAAATGCAGTGAGTTGATCTCAAAGAAGTACCTCATCGAGTGTCTGGCAGACATTATTTCCATAGTGAAGGGATGTTGGGGCTTGGGAACTGAGTGTACCCCACTTGAGGAAATTCAGCATTCCAACACATGAATTTAGCCAATGAGTGGATGAAGCTCTGCTCCTTCAAGCTGCTGAAGGATCTTCTATACAGTAGAATGAGCTTTTCTAACTCATGAAAAAAAAATTGAATAATCAGTAGTGCCCCTGGGTTGGAAGGATTTGAGGAAGTACCAATTATTTTTTTATGCTTACTTGTGATTTTAATTTTGTAAAAAATGTGTATTACATATATAAATATTTTTAAATATTATTAAATTTACACCCAATTTTTAGCACATCTGTAAAGCAAGTTACATCTATTAAGATGATTATGCATTGAAGTAAATTATTTTATATATATAACATCATTGTTATTTATTTTTTGCATAATTGTTTTTTTTGTTGTTGTTTATGAATTAAAAAATACCATTTGTCATTTTAAAAAGTTTTAATCCTCATTCTTGCTGCTAAAAAATCATTCAAAGTTATGTCAGTCTTTAAGAATAAACTTTGGGGTATTCAAAATAATGTATGCTTGGAAAACTGAACCACATTTTCAATTGCCAGCTTTATGCTCTGTTCCTGGTAGAATCATCTTTGTTTCTTCTTTTTACATCCCAATGATAAACCCTGGCCATATTGACTTCCGTGGTAGTAAATTGGTTTTGAAGAAAGTCCAGGTCTTCCTCGAGAGAATCCAGTTTCTTTGTGGCGGTTCCTAAGTTCTTTTCCAACAGTGCGCCTGAGCTTCTTCGATGTCATATTCCAGCATTACATTCGCCCCCAGCCGCAGACACACTTTATCAGGAGGAGAAATGGAAACTTTGCAGTACAGGCTATCTGCCAATAGGAATCTGGTCTCCAGGGAATTGATTGGTAGACTCTGTTTTTGTTTTTGTTTTTGTTTTTGTTTGTAGACTCTGTTTTCTTCTGCATGTATTTGAGAATTTCTAAAGTCTGCTTAATTTCTGGAATCTGTCCTTGCAGACTCCTTTCCTTTTGAGCAAGATTGAGTTCCATAAACTTATACTTTTGGTATTATTCATCTACTTCTTTAGTACTGTATCTGCAGTCTCATTCCCAGGCTATTTCATGAAAGAATCTACATCTTCCACAAGCACGGCCTCAGGAATTCCCAGGTGGAGCCGCTGCCCACTCCCTGTGGCCATTTCTCTGGTGGCACCACCATCCTTAGCAGCTGCCATCTTGGTGAAGCAAGTGTGATCAAGAGTGCACAATTGTTTTAACTATTTTTTGCTCCATAGAACTAGGTCTTTCTTGATGAATTATATTTGTTTGGCTGATGCTACCTATCCACTTTTAACAACTTTCTTGATTTCCCTCAGCATTTCCCCCCTGCAATTCTTTTGTTATCATCTAGCTCTTTGGACAGGAGCCCTGGTGCCATACTGGTTATAAGTTGGAAGCTAACCACAAGGTGAGAAGTTTGAAACCACCAGTAGCTCTGTGAGGGAAAGACAGGCTGTTTACTCCTGTAAAGAGTTACAGTCTCAGAAACTTAACAGGGGCAGTTCTACCCTGTCCTATCTCGTTGCTATGAATCAGAATCAATTCCATGGCCATGAGTTTGGTCAGGTTTGATTTATCTCCTTGACTGTCTGCTTTTCAGTGTTCCTGATCCATGTATTTTGAGTAAACAGATATGATAAAAATCTGAAAGCTTAAATAAGCACTCACATTATTTCGTCACCAACATAAACAACCTAGTTTAGTTAAGTCGATGTTGGCTCATAGTAACTACAGCCTACGGGGTCCAATCTGGTTAGCAGTCTGTTTATGTAGATAAAGTTTTATTAAAACTATGCTCTTTATTTTACATACTGTTGATGGCTGCTTTTATATTACACAACAGTGTTGAATTGTTGCAATGAAGATGATATGGCCTGTGCAGTATAAAATATTTACTATCTGATCTTTTACAGAAAATGTTTGACAACTCCAATATAATTTACTCAAAAGAAAAAAAGGGGGTGGGGGATAGAAAACAAAAATATCTAAAGTAGGATAGAGGAACCCTGGTGACCTAGTGGATTTCGTACATGTTGCCTGGTAACCAAAAGGTCAGCAGGGACAGTTCCATCCTGCCCTATGGGGTGGCTAGGAGTCAGAATTGACTCTTTGGCAGTGAATTTGTCTGAGAGTAGGGCGAGGAGCCCTGGTGGCTACTGGACTATGCATTGAGCTGCAAACTGTCAGCTAAGTGGGTTGAGTCCATAGGTTGCTCCACAGTGAGTGGGTTTCTTTTTGAGAATAGGGTAAAAGGACCTTTCGTGGCACTGTCAGGTAAGCCTTAGATGGCTAACCGCAAGATCAGCAGTTCAAACACACAAGCTGCTTCCTGGGAGAAAGATGAGGCTACCTGCTCCTGTAAAGATTTACAGCCTCAAACCCTGTGTAGGCCCATTATGAATTGGGATTGATATGATGGCAGTGAGTTTTGGTTAGGGTAGCTCTGTTGAGTGTAGGAAGTGTGCCCTAATCATTTTTTACTCAGTGGTGAGGGTGCCCGTGTCTCACAAATAGTTTGTGCTCAGCTGCTAACTTAAAGGTTGGCAGTTTGAACCCACCCAGTGGTGTCGAAGAAGAAATGTTTGGTGATTTGCTTTCATAAAGATTACAGTCACAAAAATAGTATGAGGCAGTTCTATTGAATAAACACATGGAGTCACCACGAGTCAGAAAACACGTAAGGTCAGTGTTTCCGTTTTTTAGGGGAAAGGGGTATCCTTAGGGGCTGATAGATTCGGGTTGATTATAGTAGATCATAAACCAATATTTGTGGAATTATGTAAATTGCCCATGACTTTTTCTTAAATGATTTTTGAAAATCCAACATCTTTTTAAATTAAAAAGAAATTTCCACTCAGTATGTTTTTTATTAGTGTGGCACTGTAACTAGCTGGGTTAGCCCACTGAAGTGACCATTATAAATATTCTCCCTGGGGTGATTTGTAATACATAAGAAAAACATTCCTTTTATGGAGAAAAAAAAAAGAACCAGCAAACTCTTAGTTTAATGGAATAATGTGTTTGAGAGAGACTACTTGACCCCCTGCCGCTGCTTTTAATGTTTTGCTTTTCATGCTAAGATTCCTTTATTAATTTCTTAATACTTTAGGCATGATAATTCATCAAATTCTTAGGCTCAAATACATGATACTCTCTAAATATTTTCAGTAAGTATATTCTAATAACTGCAATGGAAAAATTGTCAGAGTAGGAAAATCTTTGCATTTGGCTGCATAATGAAATGGAAAATTAGCTTTAATACATGTTATGTTGCTATGAAGTTCCAAATGTTTTAAGCAATTATAATTTATTAATAACTGGCATAATTCAGAATTTCATCAAGAAAAAATTCCAGCTTTGACTAGATGATATCCTTGTTAGAATGGAAGCTTCCCGGTAGGTTTCCTGTTTTCCTTTTTAGTTTATCATTTTGGGGTGACAAACAAAGATATCACTTCAATAATAACATCTTGGAAAATTTTTATAAAGTGCTTTCTGCTGCTAAAAATGACCTAAGGCACTGAAAGAAAACATTGCTGTTTTTCTTCCCTTCTGATTCTGATACAAGATTTGTGGGGTGTGGTCCAGTTACCTATTTATATATGTATTAAAAAAAAAAGTCCTCTAGATGATTCACATCATCAAAGAAACACAGCGTTAAAACATTTCCTCACCTTTTCTGGGTCACATATGAAGTGATTTGAGAAACTTCCCTGGACTCATGCTATGTAGTCCTACAAATGATGACACCATTTTAATATGTACACAGAGAATTTTAAACTATTACTTAAAATAGGCTAACTATTAAATCCATAAACCAATTACTTAGTGTGAGGTCCTTTTAATATTTTAGTCACTAACTGCCCTTCAATATCTTAACCTTATGTGGGTCACAGACTCCCTCTGAGAAGTTGATGAAATCTGTGTGATCTCCCCACAGGAAAATTAGCACAAAAATTATTTTGCATATAATCGTAAGATTTCTACAAACCCTGCTATTTAACAATGGCCTCTATATATAGACTATGGTTTCACCTCTACGCCACACTTGCAACTCATGTTAACTTTAATTTTACTTTCTGTCTAGGCATCTTTATTTACTTTGAACTGTTTTTTGTTTTGTTTTGATCAGATCCATACCGCTAAAATTTAGTGATTCTTTCAGTGTCTTGGCTATAGGTACCTCTATTTTTCTCTCTGATTAAATAAACCTATGTCATTGTACTTTCTTAATTTAATATGTGCTTAAAAATCGTGTGCTTCGACATAACTGGACATGGTGTAATGCCAGTGATTGGGCGGCTATGAGCAGGAAACCCCTCACCAGTCATGGGCTTGGTTTGCTTGGGGTTTGGTTGTAGAAAGGGCAGGAAGTTGACAGTCTGCTGATGGAATAATAGAGAGATAACATGAGACAAGGTATATGATTCTTGAGTATGATTCAAGAAGGTAGGTTCCTGCAAGAAGGAGCTGAAATGACCAGAAGCAGGGAAAGAAAAACCTCAGGCTAAATAGAGTCACGAGGTGGAATAAGTAGACAGGATACTCTCTTGATCCCTCCCCAGTTTTAGAAATGAGAATTCAGGGATGGATGCAAGCAGCTTGGGTGGCAGATGGCTGCTGAGAAGACCATTTCGACTTGAATGTGAGCTTTATCTGAACCAGCCAGGCAGAGAAAAACCTTTGTTTCTTCACGGCCATAGGTATGGGGCTAAGTCATGAGCAGGGGAAAAATAGAGAAAGATGCAGTGGGGAGGAGAGAAAAAGAGAGAGAGGAAAGGCAGAGAAAGAGAGAGCTCAGGGAAGAAACCACAATTGTGTTCATCCGAAGACCTGGCTGTAACCTCAAATGTATGTGCTTCCAAATGACTTCCTGGAAGTGCATGTCATAAGATTTTATATCTTACAGTAAAAAGAAGAGGGTCAGAATAGGTCATTCACTAATCCATATGTCACATTATGGCTTAAAGTTTATATTCATCCATACCACACTTGTGTACGAGTCAGGAAGAGACACATGGCCTATCAAACATAGCGGGTTGAGCTTTCAGTCCTTGTGCAGCGAGCTTCCTGTTCAACCTTAGGTATCCCTCCTCTTATAAGTAATTGAATCTCTGCCTGGGCTCTGGGCCGTAGAAAGAACGGGGAGATCCTTCTGAGCTGCATCAGGACTTTTCAGGTCTCTAACAAACCACAGCATTTACAGCACTGTGATTTGTTTCTAGGTTTCAAGCTGTTCCTAGAAGTCCCATGTGAATCAGGGTAGGAAGCTGGGGTCAAGTGAATTCCTCTCTGTAGCCCTTTGCCTTGGCTCTTCGGAAAAATAACTTGAGGGATTTTTCTTCTTAGCCCTGAGGAATTGCCTTAGTCCTAATTTTTGACCCTGGAGAGTTTGGTACTTTTGTCTAGGTTGACTGACCTTTCCTGATTAAGATCAGAATAACTTGAGGTTTAATGCTTTTTGTCTGGTCCTGCCCTGTGGCCTGCTCTGAAAGGATTAGTCCGTGAGTTTCAAAAATACAGTATCTGTAGCCTACTGAGATTGGTCAGTCTGTGGCCCTGTGGTGGAGGCCCATGCCTCGTTATTGAAGACAATTTGTTCATATATGCAGCCAACCCCACAGAGATTTTTCAGACAGGAAACCAGCAGAAGCAGAAGCGGAAAAGAAGAGTGAAGAATCAGAGAGAAAGGAACCTCCTTAAAGAGCTATAGCACTGGGTCAAAAGCTATAACACTGAAGACAGTAAGAGGTCCAGAAGGATCCCAGTGGCAGAGCCAGTAGTAACTGACCTGGAAGGGACCCTGTAGCAGGGTTGGTGGTGACAGACAGCAGGACCAAGAGGAGCATGTCGGAGGGAGTTAAGAGGAGCCTACCTTCAGTATGCCAAGAGGAGCCAGTCCTGAAGGGGACCAAGAGGAGCCAGTCGTGAGGAGTCCAAGAAGAGGCCTGCACAGTGGAGAGGAGCTGAGAGAGCTGTCTTCCCCTGAAGGAGACTTTGCTTCCCTGCATTTGATCCCGATTCCAGGTTTGAGCTTGGTTGCTCCTGATCCTGGGTTGTACCCTCTTCCTTAATAAACCACTCAAATAGGTATGGTCTTTGAGTACTGTGTGGTCTTTGAGTACTGTGTGGTCAAGGCAGTGGATTCCTAAACCCAGACGAGAAGAGGATGGTGCTTTGGGGTTGACAGGTGTCAGAATTGGTAAAAAGGTTTGAGAGTAGAGGTATGTGTGAACTCCCATTCACCGAGATTTTGATTCACTTTGTGGAATTAGACAAGTACTATTACTCCTGCCCTTCCATAGAAGGTGTCACAGCAGCCAGGTTTGGGAGAGATGCATATGCCAAGGTCAGGGAGGAAAGACAGATTAGCCCAGCCAGCCAGATCCCATGCAACCACCTGGTCATCACTACTTGTAATGTTCATGCTTTTCCTTTACAAGTGGTCATAGAAATAGTTCCATAGCTCACTGCATGTGTATAAGTATGTATATATATGATTCATGAATACTTAAGTCCTAGCTGTTCATCTTATGACTGATTTAAAAATATTGCAATAGCTAATGAATGCATTAATAAATGCAGTTAATGAAAATAATTTCTATTGTATCTGCTACAACAAAAATATAAAATATGCAAATAAGATAACTCATTACCATGTCTGGGGGATTTTGAAACCATGGTTCTATCTCATTGAGCTGTTCTTTAATGTTAAATGCTAATTACCTGAATAGTTAACACAGTTTGCCATGATTTAATTGAAAATATTTGGTACATATTTCCTTCTGCTTTTTTCCATTACTATTGCTTTTTGCAAATTTACCACAACCTACATACAAGATATTGCTGATCAAATATGAGTTGTGGTTATGCATTTATTTGTTTTAATTAAGGACTATTTGAATTGTCCTTAATGAAGACTTATTCATTTTCTTTGTTTAGACATATTACACATCAGCTATTGTCTTAAGCCAAAATGCAAACCCATGGTCATTGAGTTAATTCCAACTCCTAGCAACCCTCTATAGCAGTGGTTCTCAACCTGTGGGTTGGGACCCCTTGTGGGGTCACCTAATACATCCTGTATATCAGATATTTACATTATGATTCATAACAGTAGCAAAATTACAGTTATGAAGTAGCAACAAAAATAAGTCACCACAACACGAGGAACTGTTTGAAAGGGTCGTGGCAGTAGGAAGGTTGAGAACCACTTCTCTATAGGATTCCCAGGGTATAAATCTTTATGGAGCCAACAGCCTCGTCTTTCTTGCAGAGTGGCCGATGGGTTTGAACCTCTGACCTGCAGTTATCAGTCCAATGCTTACCCCACAGCAATGCCGTTTATTTTCCTCAACTGTAAATGGTGTGGTAGCAGCACTGTCAGGTACTCTTCCCCAACTTCACTCGGAGGGGGAAGACTCATTAGCAGTATCAACAGCTGATTACTATGAAGCTGACCACCCTGCTCTCTTCAACCTTTTACCAATTTTGACACAGACAACCCTCCTAAAGCACTCGCTACTTCTCTGCTGGGTTGGATAATTCACTGCGATGGTTACACAGAACTCACAGACCATCCTCACAGTTGCAGGGCTTATTAGGGAGTGATAAATGATGGCACAGTGCCTAAGTGCTCAGTAGCTAGACAAAAGGTGGGCATTGCAAACCCACCGTCCGCTTCACAGGAGCGGTGACAGTCTGCTTCTGTAAAGATCTGCAGTGTTGGAAACCTCTAGGGCTGTTCTGTCCTGTCATCTAAGGTCACTGTTAGTTGGAATCAACTCAGCAGCCAAGGTTTCAAAAAGGGACAATTCAGGACCAGGTGCCATGCAGAACACAGTTTAATCGGGACAGCCTCTTCTCAACCAAGTCCACAGGCAGGCCTCTCTCTGACCCTCAATCTCTAGGTCCCTCAGCCCAGCCTCTTCCCTGCTTAGGCAAGTGTTACAATGCCTTTCAGTTCTGCCAATAATTGCCCAGAGGCATATTCCACCAGGAAGGCTGCTGCCCAAAGGCAGTCGGCTTTCTTGCTCTTGCACCCTTGCCTTGTGTGGGCGAGGCGGCCCACTGCACTAGGCTGCTTGTTCTGTTGCTATCCTTTCTCAGCCAGTATTTTTCATTGTTTTGCCCTGTTTCCAGAGCTGTGAGTCTCTCTTTATGTCTCCTGAATCTATGAGGCTCTCAGTGCAGGGGCTTTAAGACTAAAGAACACACTCTATATCCATCTCTTTTTCTTAGTGATACTAATGTTTCCTCTTTTCTGCCTCTGAGATGACTCATTGTAAGTCTAAAAAACCAAAATCCCAAATCTATTGCTATAAAGTCAATTCCAACTTATTGTGACCCTATAGGACAGAGTAGAACTGGTTCCTAGCGTTTCTGGGGCTGTCAATCTTTATAGAAGCAGACCGCCTTAACTCTCTATCATGGAGTGGCTGGTGCACACAAACCACTAACCTCTTGATTTGTAGTCCAAAGTGTGACTCACTGCACCATTAGGGCTTCTATTTTAGGTCTATTGGGATAGCAAAACTGACCTACCTCCTCATTTTGATTCCATATATCTTATTGTCCTGGCTCTGTCCCCACAAGGGTGCCATATTTGCATTATTAGCATTATTAGCAAGCTGTGCAATCCACTTGGTGGCTACAATCACCATAGCTGCATAATCCCACCCATTTGGTGAGAGTTACAAGACCCTGGTAAGAGATGACATATAACGATGCTCCATCATATTCTATCTATATTTAAATTGCATTTTGTGGTTTGTATGTTTAAGACAATCTACTGCAAAAGACTTCTATAAAGCATTAAAGAGCAAAAACGTGACTTTGAGGACTAAGATGTGCCTGACCTAACCTTCTCCAGGAGCTAATATGCGTGTGAAAGCTGGACAATGACTACAGAAGACTGCAAAATAGTAGCTGCTCTTCAATTATGGAGTTGGAAAGGAATCCTGAATACACCCTGGACTGCCGGAAGGACACCAAACCTGCCTTGGAAGAAGCACGCTCCTCCTCAATGAGGGTGGTGAGACGTTGTCTCACATCCTTGCACATATTATTCCAGGGGACCAGTTCCTGGAAAAGGACGTCATGCTTAGTAAGACTGAAGGGCAGCAAGAAAGAGGAAGACAGACCTTTGAGGAGATGGATTGACACAGTGGCGGCAACAATGGGCTCAAACTTCACAGTAGTGACAAGGGCTCAGAACCAGTATTTTGGTCTGCTTTACATAGGGTTACTATACATTGGAGCCAACTCCATGACATTTTTGGTATTTCCAACTTTTACGGGAAGTGTCAGACTGTTTTGCACATTGGTTGAATCATTTTACAGTTGTACCCGCAGTGTGTGAACGCTGCAGATTCTGCACCCTCACCAGGCTGTGCTGTGTTCAACTTTTTTGAACTTCGCTTTTAATAGGGGAGCAAGGTGGTATCTCATTGTTGTTTTAATTTGCACCTTTCAAATTGCTAATGATTGGAAACATTTCTTCACATGTTTGTTGGTCACTTTGAATGGCTTCTTTGGTGAAGCATCTGCTCATGTCCTCTGCCATTTAAAAAATTGGTTTATTTGACATTTTTGTTGTTGTTGTTGAGGTATTGAAGTTTTCTGTAAATTTTGGAGGTTAGTCCCTTGTCAAATTGTCATTCCTCAAAATTTCCCCCTAGTCTTTGGTTTCCCATTTCACTTTTTTGGTGAAATCTCTTGATGTACATTAAATTCCAGTGTTTAGGAGGTCCCATTTACCTAGTTTGGCTTCTGTCTGTGGTTTTCATTATATTTAATAGTACAGTGAACCCTCGTTTATCACGGTTAATCGGTTCTAGACCCTACCATGATAAATGAAATTCCGCGAAGTAGGATTCCTTATTTGTAAATCAAATATTTTCATAGTTAGAGCATAGAGGACATGAAAAAACACCCTTTAGTCACCATTACACTCGTATTACCCAATTTATTAAACGAAAAAGGGAAAATACAGTAAAACATTTTGGACGTTACAATTATCATTTATTATTTATTATATTATTTATGGCATCAAGCGTGCACAGTATGAGCCAATCAGTGGCAGTAATGACAGAGCATGTGCTCTTATGCAAAAACCGCGATAGAGTGAAGCCGCGGAAGTCGAAGCGCGAAGTGGCGAGGGTTCACTGTATATGTATGCTATTCATTAGTGCCTATAAATTTGTCCCTACTTTTAATTAATGATCTTCATTTTATTTAAAAAAAATAGATTTATTGAAATATAATTCACATAGTATATAATTCAATAGTTCAGTCATATTAAGAAGAGCTGTGTAAGCATCACCACAATCAATTTTAGAACATTTTCTTCTTTCTCATACTCACTGTTGTTAGCTCATTACGCCCTTGCTCTCCCTGCCATGCCCCATGGTAATTATTGATACAGTTACTGTCTCTTTAGATTTACCTATCCTGAATTTCATATACAGAAAATCCTACAAAGCAAAAATAAAGAAACAAACCAAATAAAACACAATGACAAAATAAAACAGAGAAACCTCAATTGAAAAGCAAGCAGAAAATACTAAAAAGTAGAACCACTTCAATGGGTCAAAAGGGAAACCAAATGATAAGGTGGTAGAGTTTAACCTAATTACATCTTCCTGAATGGACTCGACAATGCCCTCTGTCTGACAGCAAAGCTATTCCCACATCGATCTCTTTATAGTTCTATGTTTTGCATTTAGATACTTGATCCATCTCGAGTTCATTTTTACATAGGATGTGAGATGTGGGTTCTGTTTCATTCTTCTGCAAATGGGCCTCCAGTTTTGCCTGCACCACTTATTAGACTATTTCTTCCCCGTTTAATGTATTTTACTCCTTTGTCAAAGATCAATAGTCTGTCGGTGGATACATTTACTTTGGGGTTCTCAATTCTATTCCAGTGGTCTGTGTGCCTACCATTGGACTTGTACTAGGCTGTTTTGACTACTGTGGCTGGGTAGTAGGTTTTGAGATCAGGAAATGAAAGGCTTTTTAATTTATTCTTCTTCAGTAGTTCTTTGCATATTCAAAGTCTCTTTTCTTTTCATGTAAGATTGGTGATTAATTTTTCCATTTCTTTAAAGAATGATGTTGGAAACTAGATCAGGATTGCATTGTATTGTAGAGTACTTGGTCTGTATTGACATTTTCACTTGGTGTATTCTTCCACTTAGGTAGGTCTCTTTTGGTCTATCAGAGTAATGTTTTGTAGTTGTCTTTGTACATGTCTTTTGTATCTCTCATTATATTTATTACTAAGTATTTCACCTTTGGGGTGACTATGGTAAGTGCTCTTTTACTTCTTGACTTCCTTTTCAGAGTTCTTCTTGTGAGTGTAAGCAGGGGTGGGGAACCTTTTTCTGCCAAGGCTATTTATTGATAACACCATTCTTGGGCTATACTGGTCAATCATTTAATTATCTCACCTCTAATGCAATGCCAGAACTACTTTCTTTGGTAAGGCATGTGATGATAGCTGTTGCTCATTTCATGGGTCATATACGACCCTCAGGCTGACTGTGCCCCACTTCTGGAAAGGAAATTGCCCCTCTGTTAAATCTTTCAACTAATCCTAGGACATGTCCTGCTGAGTCTTTGGAATTCTCCATCTATATGATCATATCATTTGCAAATCTTTGCCAATTTGGATGATTTTACTTTCCCTTTCCTATAATTCTGGCTGTGACTCATCACAATATTGAGTAGGAGTGGTTATAAAGGGCATCTTTGGATTTTTCCTGTTCCCAGGGGAAATGCTTTCAGTTTCTCACAGTTGAGGTTAACGTTGGCAATTAATTTGGTATATATGCCCTTTATTGGCATAGATCCTGGAGAGATAAAAGCTGTGACATTAATAGATTTATGCATAAATATTGTCAGCAATGCTATCCCTTGTTCCATGTCTTCTGAATCCAGCCTGAACCTCTGGCAGCACACTGTCAATGCACTGCTGCAACCATTGTTGGATGATTTTCAGCCAAATTTTACTTGCATATGCTATTAATGATATTGTTTGATAATTTGTACGTTCTGTTGGGTCACCTTTCTTTGGAATGGGCACAAATATGGGTCTCTTCCAGTCAGTTGGCTGGATCCAGAAGAGGTCTTGGAACAAGGGATATCATAACTGATATCAGATGGATCTTGGCTCAAAGAGGAGAATACCAGAAATGTTTATTTGTGTTTTATTGACTATGCAAAGCCTTTGGCTCTGCTTTAACAAACTATCATTAGCCTTCAGAAGAATGGAAATTCCAGAACGCATTATTGTGCTCATGCAGAACCTGTACATGGATCAAGAGGCAGTTGTGCAAATAGAAAGGACTATTGCATTGTGGGTATGGCCTTCTGAGGATTCTGGGAACTCCTGTCTTCTTCCCTGCAGATGAGACACACTCTCTCTCTGCTTCATCTTCCTGCTGACAAGCCACATGGAACTATGCTGATGGAGCCAGCGCCCTGAAGCTGAAGGAGCCACGTGGAGCCCCATGCCAGTGCTGAGATGCTTCCACCACTGGATCCACAAGACTCTCCACCCACCGGCCTGTGATCATCCTGCATTTGGCATCATTGCATGTGTTTTGTGAGTCTGAAGAGGAATTTATAGACTGGTGTTGGACATATGGCTGATATCGGACTTATGGACTTGATCTGGACTGGACTGGGATATTTTCTTAATGTACAATTACTCTTTATATAAAGCTCTTTCTTATGGACAAAAAAAAATCAGGAAAGGTATGCAGTGAGGGTTGTATTCTCTCACATTTATTCAGTCTGTATGCCGAGCAAATCTTCAGAGAATTTGGGTTATATGAAGAAGAGTGCAGCATCAGGGTGGGAGGAAAGCTTAACAGCCTTGGATATACAGATGACACAACCTTGGTTGATGAAAGTGAGGAGAACTTGAAGTACTTGCTGGTAAAGATCAAGGATTACAGTCTCCAGTATAAATACAACTCAATATAGAGAAGATCAAAATCCTCACAACTGGACCAATAGGTAACATCATGATAAACTCTGAAAAACTTGAAGTTGTCAAGGATTTTGTCTTGCTTGGATCCACAATCAAAGCTCATGGAAGCAGCAGTCAATCTATCAAACAACTCATTTCTTGGGTAAATCTGTTACATAGAACCTCTTTTTTTATGTGTTTGAAAGAGCTTTACATAAAAGAGCAATTATATATTGAGAAAACATCCCAGCTCAGTCCAGATCAAGTCCTTAAGTCCAATATTCACCCATATGTCTGATACTGGTCCATAAATTCCTCTTTAGACTCATACAGAACATGCAATGATGCCGAATGCAGGAATATCACAGGCCAGTGGGTAAAGGTGTTGTGGAGCCAGTGACAGTAGAAGCAGCTCAATGCTGGCATGGGTCACCACATGAGGACCTCTTTAATGTCTTGAAAAGCAACAGTGTTACTTTGAGGACCAAGGTGTGTCTGATTCAAGCCATGATATTTTCTTTTTTAAACATTGTATTAGGGGCTCATACAACTGTTATCGCAATCCATACACACACACATCAATTGTGTAAAGTATTTGTACATCATTCTCAAAACATTTTCTCTCCACATAAACCCCCAACATTAGGTCCTCATTTTTTTTCCTCCCTCCCCGCTCCCCCCTCCCTCATGAGCCCTTGATAGTTTATAAATTGTTATTTTGTCATATCTTGCCCTGTCCGACGTCTCCCTTCACCCACTTTTCGGCTGTCTGTCCCCCAGGGAAGAGGTCACATATCGTTCCTTGTAATTGGTTCCCTCTTTCCTACCCATTCTCCCTTTACCCTCCCTGTTTCGCCACTCACACCACTGGTCCTGTAGGGGTCATCCTCCCTGGATTCCCTGTATTTTCAGATCCTATCTGTACCAGTGTACATCCTCTGGTCTAGCCAGACTTGCAAGGTCGAATTCGAGTCATGGTAGTGGGAGCGGGGAGGAAACATTTAGGAACTAGAGGAAAGTTGTATTTCTCATCGTTGTTACATTGCACCCTGACTGGCTCATCTCCTCCCTGAGACCCCTCTGCAAGGGGATCTCCAGTGGCCTACTAATGGGCTTTGGATCTCCACTCCGCACTCCCCCCATCATTCACTATGGTAAGATTTTTTGTTCTGATGATGCCTTATACCTGATCCCTTCGACACCTCGTGGTTGCATAGGCTGGTGTGCTTCTTCCATGTGGGCTTTGTTGCTTCTGAGCTTGATGGCTGCTTGATTACCTTCAAGCCTTTAAGACCCCAGATGCTATACTTTTTGATAGCCGGGCACCATCAGCTTTCTTCGCCACATTTGCTTATGCAACCATTTGTCTTCAGTGATCTGTTCTTATATACACGTGAAAGGAAAACTGAAGAAGAATTGATGAGTTTGAATTATGGGCTAACAAAGAAAATTGAAAGTACCTTGGACTGCCCAAAAAACCAACACATCTGTCTTGGAAGAAGTCAACCAGAATGCTCCTTAGAGGCAAAGATGGCGAGACTCAGTCTCACCTACTTTAGAAATGTTAACAGGAGAAACCCATCTCTGGATAAGGATGCCATGCTTCCAAAGTAGATGGGAAACAAAAAAGAGGAAGACCCTGAACAAGATGGATACAGTGGCTGCAACAATGGGTTCAAACATAAGAACAATTGTGGTTCAGGACAGGGCAGTGTTTTGTTCTGTTGTACATAGGTCACTAGGACCTGGAACTGACTGGATGGTAACAACAACAACATACTTATTGTATAATTATTTACAATAGCAAAAACATGGAAACAACCTAAATACCCATCAATGAAAGAATGAATAAGGGAACTATGGTACATACACACAATAGAACACTATGCAATGTTAATGATGATGAAACTGTGAAGCAACTTACAAATGAATCTGGAGAACATTATGCTGAGAGAAATTAGTCAATCACAAAAGGACAAATATGAGACTCCTCTAAAAATCAAGAATGAGCTCCTCACGCTAAAAGGAGCAGTTTTTAATGGCTACCAGAGATGGATGGGGAAGGGAGAATAAGTCACTGGCAGACGGTGAAGGGGAAGATAGCAGCAGGAAAAGGCAATGAGAGGAATGAAGAGTCAATGGTAGCAGAGGAAAATACTGTCACATACATAATCTTGTAATAACAGTGATCTGCGTGTGTATGCATGGATAGAAGCACAGCTGAATGGGGTGGGAAGGAGGGTGGGAGTATATCCACAAGTACATATAGAGTTGACAGAGGGTATTTGTATATATGTGTGCATTTTTGCTGCAGATACATCCATGAATGTGGTAGAGCATAAGCCAAAACCAAGCTCACAGCCAGGGAGTTGATGCTGATTCACAGTGGCCCTATAGGACAGGGTAGAACTTCCCCTGTGAGTTTCTGAGAGCACACACAGGGGGTAAAATTATGAAAACTTTTTAGATATAACTGAACACCTTGAATGAATGAGTTACTAGTCTCAGGGGATCAGAGTCATAGTCCTGAAGGACACCGAGGTCAACTGACATAACATATTCCACAAAATCTATGTGGAGTTGTACATGCTATTTTGGTAATTAGTGACTAGGATCTTAAAGCTCATGAGCAGCCATTTAGGATGCAACTATTGTTCTCTTTCTACCCAGAGGAAAGGAGGGGGATAGAAATCAAGAGATGCATGGAAACAATGATCTCAGTAGACTAATGACCATGTGAACTTTAGTTTCGATGACCAGGAGACCAGAAGAACTATGTGGTGCCCAACAATCACTAGCAAGTGGTCTGAAAGGAATCATGTTCAAAGTTCTAGGGCAGAGAGGGAGAAAATGTGTAGCAAATGAACTCAAATTCACAGTTCAGTTTTCAGCAAACAAGAGACAGGCTGACGCAGTGAACAATAACACTAGAAAAAAGAACATAATCAACCATGGAGACCCATAAGGCAGCATTTACCCAAGGATAAAGTCCAGAGGGTTAGGAAAAGAGGAATGGAAGCAGGAAACACAGGACAAGCGGTAGAAGTAATGTTTCATCACAAGGATTGCAACCAATAGGATGAAACGAATGTGTATGGATTGTTGAATGTGAAACTTATGTGTTCTGTAAGCCTCCACCCAATTCACAATAAAAAGTTTTAAGAAAAGAAAAAGCCTTTATATGACATTTTTTACTGTCTTAAAATAGGCAATTATAAAATACATAACATTCTTCTAAAATGCTTTGAATTTTAAATTCTTGATATGATTCAAAAATTAAGATGATGCCCAAAAGTATGCAATGAAAATGCTCATCAACCTCCATCCTTGGGCGTACCTCTCCTCCCCATCCCACAGGTAGCCATGTTGTTTTCATTTCTGTTTATATTTTCTTTTTCTAACTAAGAACATAAGAAAATAGAAATATAGATCATCATTTTCTTCCCTTTCTTCAAAAATAGACACAAAATTTAGCGTTCTCCAATTATGCCCTTTTACATTTTCTATTGATTCATTTTCTACTTGGCAACTGAGCTCTTCTTTGCAAATAGCATTGATTAGCTCATCTACATATAATTCATAAGATCGCCAGAAAGTTATCAAAAGGAACATCACTAACATAATTTTAGGTAAACATTAAATTACGACATCCTCATGGATTCTCAGAATGTATTGATGCACGTCAGGAAGCACAATGTTTGATTTGAAGATGCCACAACGTTGAGAGAGGGAGCCTGGTCCCCTCTTGTGACTAGAATATTTCAGTGTACCATCCAGATTGCTGTATTGCTGATAAGAAGACACATGACCACTGCGCTACTTTTTCATAACTTTAGAGTGCCTTACATTCTAATGTAAAGGCACAGGATCACCCGAGAGAGCATGTGACACTCAAGGAAATACTTGAGATCATGATACATAATTTCAGCATACTGAATAATGTGAAGATGCTGTTGATGTCTGTGATGATGCTGTGGACATTTGACCTGTTAAAGTTTAAAATGCTGCAAAGAATTTGACAGTATAATTGTCTCTGGTGTGATCGCACCATCATTTGATCATAAAATTCAAAGTTTTTCATTTACTTAAGTTCTCTCTACCTATTGCTCATATTTTTATTTATGGGTAGTTAGGCATCGTAGTTTCGAATGTGATGTCCCAGTTCATGTTCCTGTTTTAAAGTGAGGAAGGCTTTCTCTGCTGCCATATTGCCAACAAAGTCTACTTGCAATTTCAAGTGTTCTGGGTTGTGAAAAAGAAAGATATATGTGGTCATTCTCCCCGTGAAAGAATAGCTAATTATGGCAACCATTACCGGGCATTTCTTGGGTAGCAGACCCTGTGCTAAAGCCATATATATATATATATATATATGCTTTTTAAAGCAGCTTCTAGCATAACTCCTCTACTGTTGTTAAGTGTCATGGAGTTGGATCTGGCCCATAGTGACCCATGTACAGGAGAGTGAAACACTGCCCAGTCCTGCACCACCCTCACTATTGTTCTTATGTTTGCGTCTGTTCTTGCAGCCACAGTGTCAGTCCATCTTGTCAAGGGCCTTCCTCTTGTTTTGCTGCCCCTCTACTTTACAATGGCGTCCCTAAGCAAGGAGCAGCCTCTCCAGAGAACATGCCCCAACGACATGAGATGAAGTCTCGCCATCTTTGCCTCTCAGGTCCTTTCCGCTTGTACTTCTTCCAGGACAGATCTGTTTGCTCTTTTGGCAGTCCATGGTACTTTGGTATTATGATCTTTCTATTACACAGATGGAAATTGAAGCTGAAGTGAAGTCATTTACCCGAAATCATGCAGCCAGTAACTGAGAAACTGGGACTTGCATTCAGACTTTTGGGACCCACACAATAACTGTTTGGACTCTTTTTGCGTGTGTTACTAAGACTAAACAGTGGCCTCTGGTACCCAAGTTAGTTTGGCAGCAGTTTGAGGAGCTTGGGACCACTGAGTTTCTTTTGATCGCCTTTGAATTTATTAAGTCTATTTGTCTGCTAAATAAATTAATTCTTTTATATTTTGTTTAGAAAACCACTGCCAAAGCAAACCAACATTTTTTTAAAAACAGGAACCAATAATCTTGGCAGTATTGTGTTACAATGGCTTTTAAAATTTTGCACTAAATGCCATATTAATTGTTCAGTTTGATGGGTGTGTTAGGGACAGTGGCTCACTGTTTCTCTTTGCAAAAGCTGCTCTCTGTCAGGTTTGTGAACAGCTTTATTGTTTGGATCACATAAAGATCAGTAGTTCTAGAAACACACATTCAAATGTGTGATGCAATGGATAGTTTATATGTGCTGCAGGTACTTTTCTTTTCATCCACAACTTAAATGGATAGATGGTGTGTGTGTGTGTGTGTGTGTGTGTGTGTGTGTGTGTATACATCTGGTTTTCAAACACTAGTCATAAACCTCCAAATTGGATTCATAAATTTCTGTCTTACAAAACACCAACATCTCTCAAACTATAGTATATCGTGGATTTGGCAGGCACTTCCTCTGTGCAATTTTGAAATGCAGACTGAATCAAGGAGGAAAAAAAAAAGTTTGTGCTTGAGTTTGTTTGTTTTTAAAGAAATGGAATCGTTTGATTCCATTTAGCTTGGCAGCCATTCAGGTGACTTCAGTTTTTGCATCCTCAACCTGCCTCAATTTTTTTCGCTGTCCTAAAAGGCTGTTTCTTTCCTTTTGTCTCTTGTCTGAGCTTGATGAAGTGTTAAGATTTGCTCATTTCAAAAAGAGACCACTTGTAAATGAAGAGCCAAATAGTTTAGTTCACTGGGTTGGGCACCTTAGAGACCTATCCTATTCTTGGCTCAGGAGAGTCTCTTAAAGCAAAATCACATGGCCCCAAAACCAGATATTATTTTAGTTGGATATAGTACCTTTTACTTTTCTTCAGTGTTGAAAGCCTAGTATTAACTAAATCCTGGCAGAAAATATTCCTAGGGGGTCATATTTTCCTAGAAGTCTTCATATCTTCATTGACTGCAGTCCTTCCTTGTCATGGAGTAATAGAAGATTGATATACTACTGGGAGGGTAAATAGCTCTTCCATGAAGGGACTGGGATCCCCTTTGCTGGCCTTAACTGCAGTGGGGAGCCCTGGTGACAGAGTGGCTACTCTGGGCTGCTCACAGAAAGATTATC
>NW_022103900.1:17226237-17270382 GCF_000313985.2 Echinops telfairi
CACACACACACACACACACACACACACACACACACACACACACACACGTCCCTCTCAACAGTGACCAAGGATGCTAGTAGGCTTGTTCTCAACAGAGAGCATTGGAAAGGGAACTACTTCTACCCACCTGACCAGCTCAAAGGCAGTCTCCCTTTGGGGATTGCCTGGGTATGTCCTTGATGGAAATCATCGTTGGCAGTGGGGGTGGGGGAATGTCACACAGTCATGAGTCATACCCTGAATGCATCAGGGAGGCCCCTGACCAATCTTGTAAGCTTGTCTGTTTACCACCACCTATCCCAATCAGGGGCCTATTCCTGTAACCCCACCTGTAAGTAAGTATGATGTATTGATCTCCCACCAACCATGCATTTGTGACAGTTGCTTTGACCTCCCATGTCCGTTTTCTTTTCTAAACAGTTTAATTGGCAGATCATTCACATATCATACAATTCATAGTTCAATCATATAAAACAAACACTTGATATACATTTCTTTACTAAATTTAATTCCCACATCACCCGTTTAACAGGTGAGGTCTGAGAGGTTAAGAATAACAGCAACAGTAACAACTGGTCAAAGGTGTGCCTCAAGTGAGTCACAATATGGGTTTCACTCTTGACCTTGACTTTCCTGCTCAAATCTGCCTTGGAGGTGTAATATTGTGGTGAAATTTGCATTATGCTAGGACACAGGTGGGAACAATATCTTATATTTATTGAGTATGATTTTTAGGTGCCATTGGGGATGGCTGCTCTCAATCAAAATTGTCTACATTCTACAGGAAATTTTCCAACTCACTTTATCACTCGGGCTGAAATCCTAACCTTCAGAAATTATTTTGCCTACTCCTGGGAAGGTCCCTATTCACGTGTCAACATGAAGTTAATCAGATTACATCCATCAAACAACTAACTGAGATCATGGGAATTTTCCCTAGACAGCTGGCAGGAGGAAGGGGCCATTGAGTGGCTGTGAAAACTGGGTGGGCCCCTCCTGGTGGATCCCTCCCGCCACTGACAGGTTTCCGATGGCATCTGAGGCAGGTGAATAGATACACAAGCTTGTTATCTGGTTTTGTTGTCTAGCTTTTAGCCTTTTACTTTTAGCGTAGAGCTGTCTGCTCAAGTTGATGGTGCTTCTTATCCTATGATGTTTACCAGACAAGAATGCAGCACATGATGCTTTGACTAGATTTTGAACATATTCTTTACTTTGAAAATAAAATAGGATATTAAAAAATAATTTTGTTGTTGTTATTGTTGTTCAGTGTAAGGAACAGATCCAATGAATAATTAAAGAGAAAGCAACGCTGAAGCAATAATCACAAGTGGTTGTCGCTAAGGGAGAGGATTTTGATGGATTTTTAATGTATTGTTTGCATTTTTTATAATAAGCCAAGTCATTTCAGAAGAGAACAAACAGCAGAGCTTTGCTGTTGGAGTAGGGCAAACACAAACAGTTCTCAGATCTCAAAGTGTGAGGAGAAGAGGAAGGCAAGTTTGACTCCTTTGAAGTACAATCTGTCATATTCTTGTGAAGAAGGGCCCTCCCTGACTGAGGGTAGAAGGCACCTGGAAGGGAATGGAAAGAGGAATTTATTCCCCACGTCCTTCGTCCTTCAGAGCTTTCTGTCTCCCACTTCTAAAGCCCTAGGGAGTGTGGGGTTCCCACACGTCTTTTCCCTCTGAAAGTAAGAGTAAGAAGAGTTGAGAGGATTTGGCATCTTTTGTTATAACTTACTACTGACTATTTTTTATTTGATAGTTTTGCCCCAAACATCCCCATATGTTTGGTCTGCCAACTCCTTTAGAATTTGCTCAAGCCTCCCTGTGGCAGGGATCTCCTTTCTCCTAACCTTCTGGCAATCCAAGAAGAGTTCTATTTTATTTCCTTATTACATTAGGAAACCAGTTATGATAAATGAAATACTATTTGGGATCTTCCCCTCAATTCCTGATCACTTGTAAAGGTCATTGCTGCTTTGCTTCAACTATAGTATATGATTTTTCTGCAAAAGTTTGAATTTTCCAGAAGTAAAGAGGCAATACTTGAATATATGCACGTATTAAAATATAAGACCTGCATTTGCAAATAAACTATAAAGTGGTGGCAGTGATTTTTAGTGGGATAAGGTTCAGCAACATTGACTCATTTATTTACACTCCTCACTGGTCAGTCTTGAGACTTCCTTATAGATGTTGACTGATAAGAGGTCTGCCCAGTGGAATATCAGCATTTCGGAATTCAACAAGCTCATGGGCCACTAAAGGCAAAATGGCCATCCTATCCTTTAAACTAAAGTCTGTTATTTAATTATTCAATTTCTCTAACCCACAGATAGCTGATAATAGAAAAGGCTTTTTATGGGCAAACTGTTCTACTCCGTGTGATATTCTTGGAGCTAAGATCCATTTATTTCATTCCCAAGAAAGCTGGTCGACAGCAGTATCTTTTAATATGGCACGCTCCTCAATGACTTCTCTTTAAAAATCTATCCACCTCTGTGATCTGCTCTCTAGTCAGCTCATCTCTTTGATTCTGGCTGCCCTTTTCAAATTGAAGCCAACAAAGTTCTTGGTGCCAACAGATTTCTGTCAGTTTTCTTTGCATCCATTATTTCTCTGTCTCTATCTGAGGTTGCCACTTGACCCCTAACCTGTAGCCACACAGAAATGCCTGCCTGTGCTTCTCCAAACACGTCCTGCATTTGTGCCCACCTGCCTTGAATAGCTTTGTGTTCTCAAGCCATCTCCATCCTTATGTATGATGAATCCCCTTATTATTCCTTAAGACATGCCTTATGTATCACTTGCCCTATCTTCTTCCAACTCAGTCTTCCACTCCAAACACAATTAGACTGTCTGTTTGCCAATAGCTAGCTCATTGTAGACCTCCTCCATGTCAGGCTCCAGCCTCCCCCTCTACACCAGTGTTCTGCAGTGTGGGTGTGGGGCAGTCCTATGCAGAAAGGTGCAGGAAGGCCGGGCTAGAGCTTCTCTTTATAGATATATGAAGGGAATAAAGTGAACTCTTCTGTTCTGTCCTGCCGCCTTCACTTAGTCCCCAAATGAATAACAAATACTCAAATCCCAATTATTGAATTGATTCTAACTCTCAGTGACCCTGCAGGACAGGGTAGACCTGGCTCTGTGGGGTTGCTGAGATGGTAACTCTTTACAGGAGTAGAAATGCTTGCTTCTTCCACAGAGGGGCTGGTGCTTTCAAACTGCTGGTTAGTCACCCAACTTGTAACCACTACCCTACCAGGCTCCGGAAATTCACTAACAGGTGTCTACAATAAACCGTTTAGGGGCACTACCATATCCTATGAGCTGTTGGGGGGCACTACCATATCCTATGAGCTCCCAAGGAAGAAAAGAGACTATCTTTCCTTTCTGGGGAGCAATTATTTTTACTGTGATAAATAGATATATGACATTTCCACTTTCTGTATAGATGCATTTCAGTCACACGAATCACATTCATGTTGTACAACCATCACCACTATTTCCCATTTCAGAAATCATCTTCAACACAAAAACCCAGTGCCCTTCAAGTACTAACTCTATTCGTTCTGCCCCTTGCCTTGGTTGTGGATCTGATTCTGACTCACAGTGAGCCTGTAAGACAGAGAGCAGTGCCGTTCCCCATCACTTCCAAGACTGCACAGCCTTTCAGGAGCAGTGGGTCTTACTTTCTCTCACGGGGCAGCTGGCAGTCCCCTGGAGGTTAGTAACCCAACGAGTAAGCCAGACCCTGCCAGGAGTCCTTCCCTGGCCTCTGTAACTGCTAATCAACGATGCCTTGTGAGCATTTGCTTATTCTAGATATTTCATATAAGGAGACTAAGTCTTCTTCTTCTTATCCCCAACACTTAACCCAGTGCCATGTTGGGGGCTCAGTAAATCTTGCAGGAAGGAGTGAATGTGACGTAGAGAAACGCAGCCATGTGTGTGTTTTAAGATGATCACTTGTGCAACCTCAAACTAGCAGTGGGATCTCAAGATGAAAGACCAATGACTCAGATGCAGGAAATGGGTTTATGATGAATGTCTGCATGGGATTATACCCCTCTGGCATGAATGGGTCTCGTGAGGTCATCACTTCCTGCCTTGCAGAGAAAGGTCGAGACTGCCAGTTAAAGGGAAGACTATGGGATCCCACTGCTTGCAGTGTCACGCCCCAAAATGCGCCTCAGTTCTCAAACTTTCTCTTGTGTACTCATCACCTGGAAAACTTGACTGCTTGACATGATCAGCTAAACTACTGACTAATGCTATTTATCTCCACTGAGATCAAAGCCCAAAAGGTGTTTTCTGAGAAATGACCACAACATTACACAACTCAGCAAGCAAAGGCCTCTTCCTTTAATACAAAATAATCATTAAAAGTCATGCCATGATACCATAACCCCAACCAAATCCACTGGCATGGCATTGATCCCAACTCACAATGTCTGTAGGACAGAGTGGAGCTGCCCCTTTAGGCTCCAGGGGCTTGTAGTTTGTAGTTTGTTTAGCCTACTGTACCCCAGGCTGCCTCAGGTCACGATACTGTGCCCAAACTTTACCCCAGGAGTCACTCGGCTTATGATTTATGGATTAGCTAGTATCAAACATTCTGGATTCTTCATAGAGGAACCTATGTATAAATATTCATCGTAAGTATAATAAAAGTGGTGCCAATTAACAATGAATGTTTTTTTAAGAACTCAAAGATGTACCACTTCTTCCCATTGATTTTAAAAGATGAAAACAACTTTAGTAGTTAGTAGTATAAAATGAAGCCTCATTACTTTAGCAAATGTTTAATACAGCTCTGTGGTCTTGAGTAATTGTCCTTTGCGCTTTTAGGGTAATTCTGAACTGACATAGTACATTTTAGAAGTAGTAGTGTAGGTTTCTCACAAATAATACTGATGCTTCAACTAAATGGTCACGATAACTATAGAGTATACATTTGAAACATTGACCGTTTCACTGAATTATTGATAGAGTGGCAATCATTCATGACTGGGGAGCTCCCTTGCCTTTCCCTAACTTATTACCATGATCTCACTGGAGATTGAGCATCACGAAGGCACAGAATTGATCTCTTTTGTCCTTCCTCGTAGTCCCAATGCCTAGCACGAACAAGAAACCCAGTAAATCTATTTGGAAAGAATGAAGTACATGTAGGTTCCATCTACACACTGTGCCTCTCCAAGTGCCTATGAAGACCAGCCTTGTGTAATGGGTACTATTTAAGGCAAATCCAACCCAAACTCACCACCATGGAATCTATTCTGTCTCATAGCGGCCCTATGGGACCGAGTGGTCTCTACAGTTCCATCTTTCTCCAATGGAGCAGCTGGGTCTGAACTGTTGACCTTGTGGTTTGTAGCCTGACCAGTAACCCATTATGCTACCAGAGCTCCTCTGAGTTATGGCAGTAGTTTTCAAATTGTAACTTGGGGAATGCGGTACACTGTGGAGATGCTGAGGGATTCTGTAAAAGTAAATTGCTCCCTGCCTGACACTTACGTTGCCTGAGTGTATTTGTCAGGAGTCTGAATTACAGCGCCACCTAGCTTAACCAAAGAAAAAATGTATTGGCTGAGGGACACCAACAGAAGTTCAACAACAAAGCCAAAACAAAGACAGGAATGAGCTTAGGTCCTAGAGAAAAGCCTACCACGTCCACGTCAGCATGTGAGCTTCCTCTTTCATACTCACTGCAGACCAGTGTGTTTGTAGTGGGAAACATGGCCCTAGACAGCTGTTGAACTCTGTATCTTAAGGTTTTAGTCACAGGGTAGACCGAGTTCAAGAATCTTTTCAGCTTCAAGTTTAAAATCTTGGAGAAGAAATTTTGATGTAATGGAACCATGGATTGTAATAATATGTGAAAGCCCCCAATAAAATGTTGGTAAAAGAGAGAGAGAGAGAGAGAGAGAGAGAGAATAAGGACATGGCATGAGAGGAAATGGAGAGCTACCAAAACAACGAACATAAAAAGAAAATGTTCTGAAATTGTGGTGATAATTGATCAAGTCTCCTTGATATGATTGAAGGAATAAATTAAATGATGTGTAGAGTATATGCCAATAAAACTATTAGAAAACAAGCAAACAAAAGAGGGGAGTTTGGCTACTGTAACGAGTGTGACAAATTTATATTCTAAGCCCTGAACCCCTAAGGCTTGTCTTAGCCATATGTCATTTTCCTAGTCCTGAGCTTGCTGTCCCTGCCCAGCCAGACCCTCTCTTCCCTTTCGTCCTGGTGTGTTTGCCCCCAACTTTGTAGGTTGGATGACTTCTTGTCCTTGTATCCCCTTGTTTTGAAGGATGAAGACTCCTTCCCTAGAGAATCCCCTTTCAGCTTTTTGTCCGGGAGAAATTAACCAACACACTGTGCAAATGTCCAGATCACAAAAACGGAGCCCTGCTTTCGGGGACAGGTCTGGAGAAGGGGCAGCAGGCTCCATGTCAGGCCCAGAGGTGGGGAGAAGAAGCCCTTGACACAACCTAAGGGGCAGAAATGGACAAGGGAGATCAGGCTCCCAAGCAGAAACAGACAGAAGAAGAGCAGAAACTTGAGGAGCTAAAAGTGAGGGCCGAGAGGAAGGGTACCCACTCCCCCAACCCCCTGCCCCCAGCCCACCCCTTACACCCACGCCACGGGTGGAATTAAGCAGTCAGGGGGAAAAAAAGAAGCTGATCTTTGTGACTGAAGCAATGGGGCCCCTGATGCTATTCCTATAGAAACATCTGGCTTCCCTGTTACAACATCGGTTGCCACCTATAGGTAGAATGAAGCCTTGGAGCTGTTATACATTTAAGAATAAAGTTTTGTCAAGAAGAAGAAAAGGGAATCATACAAGGGCTTTATGCTCATTTTCTTTAGCTGATTTCACAGCCATCCTCACCTCAGCTGTGAGGTCGGAGTAAACCCCGCCTGGAGCCCTGCCAGAGCTGCACTTCAGTCTTGGTTATGCCCTGAATTCTGTACCACCTGGAATTAAAGCAACTCATTAAAAGAAACATTATATAAACCATAGCCATATTAAGTCTTCCTGGTGCCTTACATTTTTTTTCTTTCACTTAACGATGAAAGGCATTCGTGATTTTATGCTATAGTTCCAAGCAGCATGTAAATAGGGTGCATGTTCTTAAAATAACTTCTTTTGTAAAGTGGAACACAGTCATTGGGCATCTTGGATTTTTTTTTCTGGTATGAGTTCTACGAAATAATCTCAATGCGTAAAAAGAGTCCATGCATCTTGAAGCATGAGCATGATCAATGCCGCCTTTCTTTTGGTCTCTGGACGGCCAATCAAGACTCCTGCCCTTTGAGGAAGCCACAGCAAACCTGACCTGAGTCCGCTTTGACAGGGACATTACTTTACTATGACCGAAGGAGTGCAAGTCCTTTGTCAGGGCAGCACATTTCAACGGTACTGCTCAGTTTAAACTTTTGTGCTGAAATTATAAACCGGAGGAAAATGTTCCTGAAAATAGCCTTTGACTCTTAAGAAAATAGTCAGATACATCCACTCTTCTCTTACTGCCATGGCTAGGTCCCAAGACCTGGCTATTGTGCAAAAATTGGAGTTATGCAGAAAAGGAGGGGGAACACCTTAGATCAACATTACATAGCTGTTGAATTCCATCATTACATCACTGCCAAGTTCTACAATATTACTGCCAAGTGACATCATTACACCACTGTCCAGCCACTGAGAATGATGGCCAGTCAAGTTGATGCACAACCTTAACCGTCACACCCAGCATGAGGCTTGCCTCCTACCTATGCGTTTATAACTGCCAGACTATGTCATTCATGCATGAAATAGCCAGATAGTAGATTTTTGACTATTGCCATAAGCGTGAAATGCCAAATAAGGAGAAAAAAAGTGAGGAGTAGGCATAGAGACAGACACAATGATCCAAAGGAAATGCTGTTAGGAGTGAGCAGGTAAGGTACTGGTTCTATAGAAAGAATTCTTCACTTTGCCTATGGTGAGATTACTTTAAAATGAAGTTTTTGATGTTGGACAGGACAAGATATGACAAAATAATTATTTATAAATTATCAAGGGCTCATGAGGGAGGGGGGAGCGGGGAGGGAGGGGGAAAATGAGGACCTAATGCCAGGGCTTAAGTGGAAAGAAAATGTTTTGAGAATGATGAGGGCAATGAATGTACAAATGTGCTTTACACAATTGATGTATGTATGGATTGTGATAAGAGTTGTATGAGCCCCTAATAAAATGATTAAAAAAATATTTCAATTAAAAAGTGAAGTTTTTGTTTGATTAGTCCATGAAGACATGGACAGTGCTTTGGAAAGAGTAATAATCTGGCCCTTCTTGGAATTTGGGATGAGAGTTGGAGTTGATCTAGGATCAACAAGTCTGTTCTGTAAGACATGTGAAGTCTATCAAACTTAAACTTTCTTCCAGTTCTGTGTTCCTTTTTAAAATACCTGAAAGAAGACCTGGCTATTTAAACTAAAATCAAATCCATTAAAGTACTCTTTAGTCTTTTAAAAACGAATGTCTTCATGATACAGAGAATGAAAAAAAAAATTTCATCAGGAGCAGTTCCTCACTTGGGATGACAAACAATCGAGGAGATCATTAAATTTTTAAAAAATGAGAATTGAAGTCTTTCGTGATTTTATTTCAAACACAATCTTAAAGGAAGAATAGTAATATTTACTCTAAATCCATCCATACAATTTTTGTGTTTATTTTTGTGCCAGTGGATTTATGGTGACATTAGTGCCAACTCACCACACAAGTAGCAGTGTCTACATTTTAATGCATTGTTTTTGAAGTCAGAGTCCAAAAATGGCGAGTCTCTAGACATATTTTTAGGGGTCTGAATGAGTCCTAGTGGCGTAGTGGTGATTCGCTGGGCTGTTAACTGCGAGATCAGCAGCTCAAAACCACCAGCCACTCCGTGGGAGACAGAAGAGACTTCCAACTCCCGTAGAGAGTCACAGTCTCAGAAACCGGATGGACAGTGCCACCCTGCCCTATCGGGTCACCAAGAGTCAGAATTGACTCGACGGCAGTGGGTTGTCTTATGTTTTGCTTTGGTTTGAACTGGACTGCTATCCAGGAGGCCATCATGTCAGACCCCTCAGCCGTTCCTGAGGAGAAAGATGAGGCTGTCTACTCCGGTGAAGATTAAGAGTCTCAAAGGAGGCCGTTCTATTTTGTGTTCAAGGGTTCTAAGAGTCGGAATGGACATGATGGTAATGAGTTTGAGTTTGAGTGGGTTTGATGGTAGTGAGTTAGAGTTACTCTTTAATAATGGATTTATTCTTAAAGATGTTTCACATACTTTGGGCATGTCTTCAAAGTGTACATTATGCTTGCTGTAATAAAGTCAGCCAAAAGGAAGATCCTTGCTGAGCTGGACTGGCTACAGCAGAGGGCTTCAACAATAAGAATGGCTGTGAAGATGGCTCGGGATGATGAGGCAGTATTTTTTTTCTGTTGCACACAGGGTCATTATGTTAGATGGGATTGTCTAGAACAGAAAAATCCAGGGTCGCTTGTATATGTATAAAAAAGAACTTTATTTCAGCAAATAATCTTATTTTAAAAGAAGGCATTCAAGCCCAGTCCAACTCAAGTCCACAAGTCCAATGCAAGCCAGGACCTCTTCAGACTCACCTTGCTTCAGGCTGATGAAAGTGAAGCAGGAAACAGGAAGATCACAGGCAAGTGGCTGCAGAATTGCCTGAATCCAAAGTCGGTGGAAACATGGCAGGGCGCCGACGGCAATCAAGGACCAGAGGTGCACATGGGGCTGTGGAGACAGGCAGAGCTCCAGCAGTCAAGAAGGTGGAGCGAGGCAGAGAGAGAGAGCTTCCCAGGTTCCCTGCTTATAAGAAGTCCATCGCCCCCACAGAGGCATCATCAGGCTGTGACCTAATTGACAGGTTGGATTCCACCCCTTCACTGGCATAAAAACTCAAGTTGACTCTTAACCATCTACCTACCACAGCACTGTGAGTCTGAACCGACTCCTCAGCACCTAACAACAATAGTGTGCGCTAGCTGCTCTCCCACGAAGTTTTTGTGTATTGTCTGTCATGACCCTCACAGCAGTGCTAGGAAACACCATTATTATTCTCATTTTGCAGCAAGGCAAACTAAGGCATGAAAAGTTAAGGAGATGTTGACTTCCGGCTAAAGAAGTTACTTTATATTCCAAGCCTTTTTAGAGTTGTCAATAGAAACCTGATAAATCCTAATAGCGACAACGTAGCCACTTTCCATGGAGGTGCATTATCTATTTAGGAGGAAGAGGATATGCTCTCTATACAATTACCTTTGTCCCCACCCCCTGCGTTCCTGTTCTAAAGCCATGACTTGGGTCAGGTGCACCTTAGTCCTCAAAATACCATCCTTGGTTCTGAACACTTTAAAGAGGTCTTGTACAGCATATTTACCCAATGCAGTGGGGAGTGAAATAGGCTAATCATCAATATTGTTTTGGGAGCTGGTGGTATAGTGGTTATGTGTTGGGCTGCTAACTGCAAGGTCAGCAGTTTGAACTCATCAGATGGAGCTTTCTACTCCCGTAGAAAGAGCTGCAGCCTTGGAAACTCACAGGGGAAATTCAACCCTGTCCTTTAAGGTCACTATGAGTTGGCATTGACTCGATGGCAGTGAGTTTGAGTTAAAAATATAGAGTTTCAAGAATCCCCACGAATCAATAGTATCATGAAGTGTGTGCAATGAGAGGCCTTAAAACTGGGATTGACCATTTCCTGAGTGATTGAGTACGAGTCATTGAAGAAGTTTCTTAACTCCTCTGAGCCTCAGTTTTCTCACTCATCAATGGGATTAATGTAAGCTACTTAATAGTATTATATTGTGCACTATAGGTGTTCTCTCAATAATTATTAGCATCTGCATCCACCACACTGATACGTATTTTGGACTTCAATGCAAAGCCATATTCTAAAATCTTATTAACCAAAAGCACTTTGTGTCAAGAGGAAAAGACCAGGAGAAGAGACCAGGCAGTGGAACATCTCTTTCCTTTTCTTTTTTTTCTCTTTCCTTTTCAATGCAAAGAACTAGGTTGAAATAAAATATTAAACAGGGAAAAGGCTGTCTTCCCATACCTTCCTTTTCAGCTCCCTTTCACATCAGTTCTTGTGCCCTTAGAAAAGTCGCTGCTCATTCTGTGTTAAATCTTCCTCTCTTTGGAACCCCCATCCAGGCTCTCCTGCACACAACTTTCTGATGTGTCCTAATTACCTACTCTACCTTCCTGCAGTAAAGTGTCTATTTCAGTGCAGCCAATGTACTCTGTAAATTGTTGTTGTTAGGTACTCTCTGTTCAGTTCTGACTCACAATGACCCTCTGGATAGCAGGTGGAAACACTACCTGGTTCTCTACCATCCGCAGAAACATTGCTTTGTTTGAGCTCTTTGCTGCAGCCACTAGGTCAATCCTTCTTGAGAACATTCTTGTTTTTGCTGCCCCTCTACTTTACCAAGTGGATGTCTTTCTCCTAGGACTGGTTGTTGTGTATTAATGAATGCTGTTTCATCTTTTCATTTTAAAATAATCTCACCACAGACAAAGTGAGGAATGCTCTGTAGATGAATATACAGTGGGTTCTGCTAGACAGAGCCCCAGAGACTGGTCAACCGATTTGCCCCCACCTCTGTGCCAACCTAGCTTGGACGACTTCTGGGAGCACCTTGACCCTAGCAAGTTGTAAAGCCCTTCTTAGTTTTATTTCTAGCTTGAAATGTAATCAAATCATTTTCATGCAAATTTGTGTGCCTTATAAAGAGAAATTTCTTCTGACATATTCTTTAACAAAGTGATTCAAGCACAGTACTTTCCCTTTTGATTAATAGTTAAAAATGCATTGCTCTTTCTCCTGATTACAAGCTTATTCATTAAAACAAAACTGTGAACGCCATGGCCACAAACAAGGTTGAAGAGTTCAACAATTAAACGGGATTTTGCTGTATTTTTCACACTTACTGCTAAGGCCATGTCAAAAATTGAAGTTGAAAACTGGGCCAGGACAGTTGTTCCCCCTTTTCCCTCCCTAACAGAATCCAATCTTGTCTAGGGAAAACATGAGCTGGGCTAAAATATTGTCCTACGTTGAAACCTCTGACACTCTTAAGTGGCCATGTGATGCAGATGTGCCAAGGAGACAGAAGCAGAGGTAAACTGGGAATTTTAGAGCAAGGGTTTGCTTTCTGCATGTCGGCACTGCCTCTTCTTTTCTGTCCCGCTTCCTTTCCTCTTGTCGGGCACGTGGCTGGGAAACTAGAGGAGTAGAGGGCATAGCTCCAAAAAAAAAAGGATAAGAGGAGAAAAAAGAGACAACAAAGTTGAAGCAGTTAATCAATAATTGACCATGTCTGTCCTGAAATGTTCCCCCTAGACTTGCTGTTATACGAGAAAACTAAATCTCCAAACTTCTGCAGTCGGGTTCTGTAGACTTTTATTTAAGTCGAAATCCCAACTGGGAGCCTGGGAGAATGTAAGGCCTCCAAGAGGTTTTGGTGTCTTTCTGTATTAAGGAGTAGAAAAATTATTCTAGAAAAGTACTCAAAAGAAAAGAAAAGAACTCATCAATACAGGCATGGAATAAATATTACTATAATTTCTCTTCAATAGTAGCATGAGAAAACTACATTGAACAAAATGTCCTCTTTTGAAACTCCAATAGTTTCATTTGTGGTTTCAATATAGATGAAATAGAGTAAGTGCAAATATGTGTAGGTGGTGCTGGAAAGGAACTGAAGGGAAAAACCCCACATCCTCAGAATCTTCATTCCATTATCAAAGTAAAACACTAAAGAATGTATCTGTGGATTTATAACTCTCTAGAATAAAGATAATTTCTTCATAAAGGATCAATTATGCAAAGAGCAATTATCTTCTAAAATGCTGCCCAAAAATTAAATTAATATCAATCCAATACTTTAAAAACCTACAACAAAGATTATAAAACTGTTAACTGGCAGTGTCTGGAACATGGTCGTCACTAAAACACTTTGAATGAATAAAATAATCTAAATAAGTAACACATAATAAGTCATCTTTATTGTATTATCTGTTACGGAAAAGCTATCTGAGCTAAGAAAGTAGAGGGACAAAGGGAAAGGAAAGGATGAAGAAGAATCTGAATTGTGAGACTGGAGAAGAACATTGAAAGTCCCATGGACTGCCAATAGGACAAGCTGGCTGTCTTGGAAGAATTACAGCCGAGGATGAGGCAAGTATTGCGAGACTTTGTCTTCCATACTTTGGGCGTATTGTCAGGAGAGACTAGTCCCCGAAGAAGGACATCACATTTGCTTAAGGAGAGGGCAGTGGGAAGAGGGAAGGCCCTCAAAGAGAGCTCGACACAGTGGCAGACACACCGGGCTCAAGCTTGGGAACACTGGGAGGATGACACTGGAGTGGTCCGTGTCCCCTCCTGCTGTGCGCAAGGCCACTGTGGGTTGGAGCCACTCAATGGCACCTAACAACCAAGGAGTTATGAGAAAGCTGAGAGAAATCAAGGAAGAGTAAGGAAAAAGAAAAGCAGCAGGAATGAAAAGAGCATAAAGAGAAAACTGAGTATTTCATATTTCCTCTTTCTAACTTCTTTCAATTGGATCAACAAAGCCTCCTCCCTCCCATAAAGGCAAATGTAGCAATTTAATATCAGAATTCCCACCTCCCACCACCACCACCCACTCCTTCCTACCAGACCTGGGCAGGATAGGGTAGTTTGGTAGGAGTTCGGCAGGAAGAGGCAAATTATTTACATTTGATTTCGTTTAAAGACGTTTTTTAACTGTTAAGAAGCAAAGATGTCACTTGAAAGACTAAAGCAATGCCTCACCCAAGCCATGGAATTTTCAGATACCTCAAATGCGTGCCCAAACTGGACAATGACTAAGTAAGACTGCTGAAGCGTTCCGCGTTTTGATGACGGTGTTGGTGAAGAGTATTGAAAGTACCACAGACGGCCAGAAAGATAAGCAAATCTGAGCTAGAGGAAATATACCTCCGACGTAGTATCAGACAAACTAGTGCAAGGGCAATGAATTATTTAATGTGGCTCTTGTAGCCAAAGTCTCTGGCTCCTACCAAAGGAACTTGTCCTGCATGGTCTGATAAGAAGGTGGGGGGAAGATAGTGCTAGTGAGTAATGCCGTCCTGTTGTGTATAAACTGAGCCCTCTGAGAAGCAGGGGGAGAAATCACATTACCGGAGAGCCAGGAGAGGAGTGTGTACTCTGGACCACAATATCCCTGTGCAGTGAACCTCCTGGATCTAGCAGATAGCTATCACCTCAGAGAGGAGCAGCAACTGGTGCAGGAGACAGAGCACGGAACAGAGGGAGGAGTATCCCAACCACAGAGCAGGTAAAGCTGAGGGCTTTATGCAGCAGGAGGCTGGCTTGCATAGTGGGATGCCTCTGGGCACTTAAGTGGGGAAGTTGGACTTCCTGACCTGTGATAAACTGAGCACTTGGTAGAAAGTATTTTGACCTTATTTCTACACTCGCAACTACGGGCATAGAAAACTAGCCCTATTTTGAGGAGGATCTCCATTGTTCTATAGAACATTTCTATAGAAATGTTTTCTGATAAATGTTCTCCATGCCTAATAATTTGCCTAACCCCTCTCCCCCAATAGCCCTTCATTTAAGGAGCAGTCTAAAAGTAGTTACCGTAGTAGATGAGTCATTCCTGTGTCTGGCTACTTCACAATGCCTGAAGGTTATCTCTAGATAAGAGCAATCACGTTCTATAAAGAAACCACAGTAAAATGTAGCAAACTCTATTTGACATCTCTTGCTGATACTGATCAGAAATTACTACCCTTAGGAAGGGCTTAGGGATTTAAGGTCAACTAGCACTGTCAGATGACTCATTCCATTGCTTGTTTATTATGTCATTCATTTATTATATCACCCATCGACTTCATAATATGTTAGCTGTATGACATGTATGCCTTATGAAAGATCTGTAAGCCCCATTATATACACCCACTGGCAAATACATTCACTCTCTCAGTCCTTACATGGGATGAGGAACCCCTGTGTCTCGCTGTCTGTCCGTGTTTAATATTTTCCACAATCTCAAATTTGCTCCTGAGGACCCGTTCGAGTGTTGGAGACCCCCTCATCCAACACTGACCCATGGAATTGGAGTTGAAGGCCTTCAACTAAGGCTTACTTAATTCAAGGAGATGGGTTTGCTGACTTGAGCTGAATGCCTTCAGGCTGAGGCTTACAGTGGAGTGATAACTTTGGGCATTTGTAATATGTTCTGATAAATCAACCCTGGGCATTTCTCACTGACATTACAGTCTTAACTTTCCTAATAAATCCTGTAATCATGAATTTTGTCTATGAGTTCTGTGTAGTCGTTGCAGTGAAAATTAGGATTTGGGAGAGGTAAGATGTTTATTGTTAGGTTCCACTGAGTTGGCGCCAACACTCCGTGGCCCTACGTACAACTGAATGAAACTCTACCTGGTCCTGTGCCCTCCTCGCCATCGTTCTTGTGTTTGTGCCCACGGATGCAGCCAGTGTCAATTCATCTGGTGGAAAATCTTCCTCTTTTTGGCTGTACAAGTCTGAATTCCCAGTTGACATGTATGAGCATTCCAATCTCTCTATATCCTCCCCAGGATTTATTTTATATTTTTATGAATTTTTCTAAGAGTGTCAGTGTGGGGTGGTATCTTGTTTTAATGTATATATTTTTGTATAGCTAATGCTTGTTGGCCACTTCGATGTAATCTTTGGCAAATTGTCTATTTATTCCTGTGCCCATTTTTAGATTTATATATTTTTCTTATTTAAGTGTTGTAGCCATCTTGTCACTCCATCTTATTGAGGGTCTGGCTGCTATCAACATAGCTTCATGTGGCTTGTCAACAAAAATGAGCTCAAACATAATAATTGTGAGGATAACACAGGATCAGGGAGTGTTTTGTTCTTTTGTACATATGGTCAACATAAGTCAGAATTGACTTTACTTCACCAAATACCATCCTATGGCATGTATAAATGTAAGTGAAACAGTATTGCTAGAAAATCACTGTTGTTAGGTGCCATCACATTGGATCTGACTCATAGCAACCCTATGTACAACAGAATGAAATACGGCTTAGTCCTGCACCATCCTGACAACTGTTCTGACATTTGAGTTCATTATAGCAGGCGCTGTGTCTATCCATCTTGTTGAATGCCTTCCTCTTTTTTGCTGCTCCTCCACCAAGCATGATGTCCTTCTCCAGGGACTGGACTCTCCTGACAACATGTCAAAAGTAGATGAGACCATCTTGCCATTCTTGATTCAGTGGAGCATTCTAGTTGTACCTCTTTCAAGACAGATCTATTTGTTCTTATAGAAGTCCATGGTACTTTCAATATTCTTCTCTAGCACCATAATACAAATATCTTCTGGTGCCTGTTACCTGATTCTGTCAACACCTCATGATCCCATAGGCTGGTGTGCTTCTTCCATGTGGGCTTGTTGCTTTTCTGCTGGATGGCCACTTGTTTAGCTTCAAGTCTTTAAAACCCCAGATGCTATATCTTTTGATAGCCAGGCACCATCTGCTTTCTTGACCACATTTGCTTATGCACCCATTTTGTCTTCAACGATTGTGTCGTGAGGGTGAGCATCACAGAATACCAGGTTGTTAGAACAAAGTGTTCTTGCATTGAGGGAGGTCTTGGGCAGAGGCCCAAAGTCCGTCCACTTCCTCAATGTATTACCTCAATGTAAATATATGTACATAAGCCAATACCTCTTTGTATATATTAATATAGTTTCATATTTACACACCTATGTTTATACCTCTATCCATAGCCCATAGCTTTGCTTCCTAGATCTTTCCTCTGTTTCCTTTTACCTTCCTCTGCCCCACCATCACACTCATCCTTCTTCTGCCTCTTAGTAATCCCTCTCAGTTACATTGCTCTTGCTCCAACACTAATAGATTTCTACCTCTTCCTCATTGTTAATTTTAATTCCCTAGTTGTTCCCCTGTCTATGGTGTAGTTTGCTCGCCGCTCTCTTCTCCGGTCTCCTTGTATAAGTATTGCATGAGCACATTGAAGTACTCTGGGATTTCCATTCTTCTAAGGCTATTCATAGTTTTTTATGATTCACACAATTGAATCATTTTTCATACTAAATAAAACACACGTAAACATCTTTCGGCTATTCTCTGCTTTTAGTCAAGATATGTCTGATGTCAACAATGATATCCTTTGTTCCATATCCTCTTCTGAATCTTGCCTGAACACCTGTCATCTCCCTGTCAATATGCTGCTGCAGCCATTGTTGTATGATCTTCAGAAAAATTTTATTTGCATGTGACATTAAAGATAGCATTCTATAATTCGAACATTCTGTTGGGTCACCTTTCTCTGCAATAGATACAAAGATGGATCTTTTCTAGTCAGTTGTCCAAGTAGTTGTCTTCCAGATTTCCCGGCATAGAACAGTGAGTGTTTCCAGTGCCTTATCAGCTTATTGAAACATTTCAAATGATATTCCATCAATCCCTGGTGTCTTGTTTAGGGGTAATGCTTTCAGTGCAGCTTGAACTCCTTCATTCAGTACCATTTCTTCTTGATCACTTGCTACCTCTTAAAATGGTTGAATGTTGACTAATTCTTTTGGGTACAGTGATTCTGTGTATTCTTTTCATCTTCATTTGATGTTTCCTGCATCATTCAATATTTTTTTTCTAGAGAATCTTTCAATATTACAACCTGAGGCTTGAATTTTTTCTGGAGTTATTTTCAGTTTAAGATATGTTAAGCCTGTTCTTTTTCTTTCTCTAAGTCTTTGCAAATTTCATTATAATACTTTACTTTGACTTCTTAAACTGTCCTTTGAAATGTTCTATTCGAGTCTTTGACTTCATCATTTCCTTCATTAATCTTAGGTCCATTAACAATATGATTAAGAGCAAATTTCATAGTCTTTTCTGACATCCACTTTGAACTTTTCTTTCTTTTCTGTCTTTTAAATGACTTTTTGCTTTCTTTGTGTATGATATTCTTCATATCATCCAACAGCTCATCCAGCCTTCTGTGATCAGTGTTCAATGCATCAAATCTGTTTTTGAGATGTTCTCAAAATTCAGGTGGTATAGACTCACAGTCATATTTTGGCTCTCATGAACTTTTTTCAATTTCTTCAGCCTCGGTCTGAACTTCCATAGGAGCAATTCATGGTCTGTTCTACAGTCAGTCCGTGGCCTGGTTTTAACTGATGATATGGAGCTTCTCCATTGTCAGTTCCCACAAAGGTAGTCTATTTGATTTATGTGTATTCTATTTGGAGAAGTCCCTGTGTATAGTTGCCATTTGTGCTGTTGAGAAAAGCTATTTGTAATAGCTTTGGTGGTCTTGCAAAATTCTATCATGAGATCTCTAGGTTCATTTCTATCACCAAGATCATATTTTCTAACTATTGTTTGCTTGCTTCCTCTTCTTTTTCCAACTTCTGGGTTCCAATCTCCATTAATTATCAATGCTTCTTGATTGCATGCTTGATCAACTTCAGACTTAAGACATTGGTAGAACGCTTCAATTTCTGCATCAGTAGCCTTAGTGATTGGTGAATAAATTGGAATGTTATATTGATCAGATCTTTAACAAAAATATGAAAATGTGAACCTGTTGTTTCTCAGCATAACCTCCATACATTTCTGAAGGTGCTGTTTTTATCAATTTAATCTTTTCCTGGAAGGAGCTCTGGTGGCCGGGTGGGTGACACCTCTGACTACTTCCCACTCTGCAGAAGAAAGATGGGACTTTCTGCTCTTGTATCCCAGCCTCGGGGACTCGCAGAGGCACTTCTACTCTGTCCTATCAGGTGCCTATGAGTTGTAATGGACTTGATGACAATGAGTTCGATTTTTGGAACCCTTCCCTAAAGAATTCTGAGGTCTTCAATTTAGATCACATCAAAACAACTGTTTTGGCATTCTCTAGTGAGTCAAATCATGTTCCTTTAATTTCTTATTTAACTAAACATTTTGGTAACAAAAAGAAGACTGAAAGCAAGACCAGAGTTGTAGGGTGAATGAGGTAAGGCTTCCCTTACTATACATCATTCTGCTTGGGATTCAAAAGGGAATTTTGGATGTTGGGGAAATTCTGCTTAAGATAGACTTTGATCATAGTATCTGAACTAAGACCTAAATGTCATGAAATTGTTCATATGAAAAAGTCATAATTTGATCTCATATCCAATATATTTCTTCAGATTGACATTGATCTTCACCTGTTTGGCCTATTGACTTAGCGAACGTGCCCCCATGGATAAGTCACATATCTGCACTGCTAAACAGTTTAGAGTGATCAAACTACCCATATGTTGTAGGATTTTAAGCCTAAGTATAGTTGACTCTTTCTTCCTCTGTTTTTTCTTTTTCCCTCACAGATTTTCATAGGAAAAAGAGACAAATACAAATTTTAACACAATAAAAAGACTGACTTGATATTTAAATAATCTCTGCTGTCTTTCCTGCCCCCCGCCCCACCCAACCATTTCTAGAGAAGTATGATGTTATTTACCTTCTAGAGATGAGTTGAAGTGATAGTTTTTTTAAGTTTATATTTTAAAAATCAAATATATACAAATTATCTTAATATAAAAATATTTTTCAGCCCTCTAGTCACAGTGTAGCTATCATTACGTTATACATCAAATTGCTCTTCCTGTACTGTAAGCTATTTCTCATGAAATATATTATTTAAAAATATTTTCAGTAATTTCATTGATCTACAAGGCTTCACATTTGGACAACACTCATAAGAAATTTCTAAAATGCCCCATAATGTGAACATGGAATAATTTTGAAAACTAAGTGCTCTTAAATTATTTAACATGAAAAATTCTGGTTAAGTAGCAGTTATTCAGCCAAAAGCATTACTATTAGCTGAAGTGCCCACGAAATTTCTCACTAGTAAGCATAAAGTTGAAATGGTCTAGCTGACATGTACTTGTTTGGAAGTCAGGAAGTGTTTGTTTTAATAATAGCTTCATAATCCCTCATCTCACATTTTTGAGGCCAGATGTATTTTGAACTTCAGATTTTTAGAAATGTGATGTAAAGCATATGCCCTATGCTATTTAAGATATCAGTAGTACCTGGGCCATGCCCTTTAACTAAACACTTAACATTTTTGTACAAATGCATGTATGTTCACATGAAATAAGATATTTACCATCATGAATATTAGATTTTGGACATGATGTTCCATTACTAACTAGCCCTGACATCCCCCCACCCCCCTTTTTACTGGGCTTCCATCTACTAAAGTGCTAAAATGAGAGATTGGATTACATAAATTATTGGAGAATTTTCAAGTTCTAAATATGAATGCTTATTTCAGTCTTGTAATCAGTTTTGTAATCTCTCAGCCTAGTAACCCTTTGGTTCTGAGACCCTCAGCCCCTTCGAAAGATGAGCAGTAATTATTTGTGAGTTTTATATGAAGACTGAGGTATGTAGGTCAAGAAGCATTTCCTCTTGATCATCTGCATAGTTGGAACCAAACTAGGCTTCAAGTTTAGGAAGACAGCTTATTTTCTGTTCTAATTTTAATTTCCAAAATGTGTTCTAGTACAAGATTCTTATGGTTATAGTTAAAATTCAAATTGCATAGAAATGGTGAGAAACATTGTGTGGGCTGGATGGTATTCCTCTGAAAACAAGGAGGAGGATCAAATGAAACAGGGTTAGACGAAGGGAGCCAAAAGAGAATCTGCACAACCCCATCTTGTTTCAGAGCCTCGCTTTTTTGTTGAGAAAAGCAAATCCTCAATCTAAAAGGCAGGGTTCTTCACTGAGGATAGACTAAAGTCAGTCAGTGAGAGAGAGCTGGCAAGCACGCCCACTAAATCATTGCTTCTCAACCTTGCTAATGCCGCGACCCTTCAACACAGTTCCTCATGTTGTGGTGACCCCCAAGCATAAAATTATTTTCGTTGCTCCTTCATCACTGTCATTTTGCTACTGCTATGAATCGTCATGTAAATATCTGATAGGCAGGATGTATTTTCATTGTTGCAAATTGAAGAGTATTAAAGCATAGTGATTAATCACAAAACAATATGTAATTATATATTGTGAAATATTTATTTCTAATTACAAGTAAATGAAAATTTGTCTTGAAGCATGGTGTAGCATGGGTAACTGTCTTCATGCCAGGTACCTGTAGGTGGGTGTATCTGCAAGTGGGCGGACCCACCTGGAGATGGATAGCGGAGTGGTGTCTCAGTTCCTAACACCATCAGAAATATGTGTTTTCTGATGGTCTTAAGTGACCCCCGTGAAAGGGTCGTTTGACACACAAAGAGGTCATGACCCACAGATTGAGAACCACTGCACTAAATGAACATGGAAATTTGAATACTTAAGCTACCAGTGGGAGAATGAAATCTGTCCTAGGGAGGAGGCCCCAACAGGACCACAGATCACAAGCTGGCTGCTGAATGCAGCATAGCATTGTGGAATTATGCTTTCTTTCTCTGTATTTGATTATTTTGGGGTCTGAGATGCTCTTTAATTTTTCGTGCTTTCTGCCACTCCTGATAGCCTTTGCCTTGTCCCTTCTCCCATTTACCTTACCTGATGACTTCTGAAGTCATTTACGTTTACAATCTCTGCCTGCAGTTACTGTTGTTGTTGCCATCAATTCAGTTCCAACTCATAGTGACTCTGGGTAGCACAGAGCAAAACACTGCCCAGTCCGGAAGCATTCTCACAATAGTTCTTATATTTGAGCCTATTGTTGCAGCCACTCTGTCCATCCATCTTGACTCTGGACATGTCAGGAGAGACAGTCCTTGGAGAAGAACATCATGATTGGTAAAGTAGGAATATAGCAAAAAATAGGAAGGCCCTCTGTCTGTAGACTATTCTACTACAGGTTAGTAGAGTGAAAAGGCTATGATAGGAAGAACTAGACTTATGAACTGAGGAAGACCTAGAGTATGAACTGGGGATTATTATAACAGTTATTCTGAGTGGCTAAAAGAAATCCAATTACTGTCAACTACCTTTCCCCCCAACTAGTTCTGTGTACGAGGAACATTAGGAAGGGCCCACGGTCATGTGGCTCAGAAGAATTCCACCAGCAGGAGGCAAGGGAGCCATTTGTCCTTTTTCTTAGGATCCAGGTTATTGAGGGGCCTCACCTCTTCTTGTGGCAGTTATCCTCGTGGTGGGGCAGGCGGCGAGGGGACAAGGAGGGGGAGAAAAGGGAAGTCAGAAAAGTATTGCTACTAGTATTTCAGTTCATACACACACAGGTTTATTCTACACACAATGCGCTCAAGCCTGTCTCTGTGATCAGTGGATGGCTGCAGACAAGCTCTATCAGTAATGCACTTGATTTAGTCTTGTTAGGGCCCTTCACAAAAAGAGGGTCAATAAAAAAAGACAGTGGCTTCTGAGAAGATCGGTGGGGTCAGTTAAATTCAGGGCAGAGGGTTAGCACAAACGGGTATGACAACAACTTTCTGGGATTTCAAAGCAACCATCTTGATAACATTGAAAAGGCAAAGAATGATCACACAGCCTTACTATGAAGAAGGTAAGGATATTGAGGACACTCCATTAGTGATAAAAAGGTCGGGAAAGATACTCTGAAGTTGGTGTTTTTTTTCATCTCTCTCCCCATCACAAGAATGCACCTGTTCATTCTTCGAGGGTAGCAAAGGCTGTTAATGCAAATTGGGAAACTTTACCCCAGGCACCCTCCAACCCTGACCTTGACCCTTCATATTTCTTTTTGTTCGCCAAACTCAAAGGCCATTGGAAAGAAATGTAATTGAGTCCTTTGAGGATGCCAAATCTGCTGTGATTACATGATGCAAATTGAAGAGATCAGAATTCTTCAGGGAAGGGTTAGAGAGGTGGAAATTGGCCTTAAGAAGACCATAGACCTAAATGGAGTATATGTCAAGAAAGAATAGCTTCACATTTTGTTAAATAAATGTTTCAATGACCTTATAGGAATACTTTTTGACTTACCCTCATATTGTCCATCAGAGTATAGCATAGTAGGCCCAACGGGCTGGGCCTTCTTCACCTTTCTGCCTTGTTCAGTCACTGGATGTGCTTTGACAAAGCGGTTCTGTACAGCTGAAGCTAACCCTGAAGAGGTGGCAGCTGGGCTCTCTCTGTGTCTTCAGATAACCCTCACAGCTGGACAGCAAGTCCTTCCCAGAGCAGGGACCTCGACTGAGCCTCCGTGTGTACCACAATTGCTGGAGTTCTTTACAGGAAGTAGTGAGCAATTTGGCCACTTGCTTTAGTCTTTGGTTTATATAGTTTCTTTCCGCTCAGGAACAAACACAACTTTCTAATCACAAAATATTGACAATAACTGGGACAGTGCATTAGAAGGGGGCTGAGAGGGAAGCAACTGGAGAGAGAGACCAAGAATAGACAAAACGACCGAAGAAAACAGGGAGGCTTCCAGGAGTAAAGAAAAGAAAATTTCAATAAAAGATAAGAGGCTATGGCACTCAGTCCTGAGCCTTCAAACATTTCAATGAACACATGTTTTTGAACATTTTGGAAAGAGCATTGTTTTATGTTCACTGTTTCTTGTTTTCTTGACAGATGTAGAAAGCATGAATAAAGCAGACCAACCATGTATAACAATTCAGCGAAATGGTAGCTCAGGTATTGTTTCTACTTTCAACTCAGTACTATGGTTTACAGTAGATTATATACTTATGATAGAAAATTAGAATGTTGATTTTCAAAGTTTTGATAAACAAAGATTATTTCCTGGTTGTATAGAAGCATTTTCTAGTTCTGGGAACATACTACATGAATGAACCTTGAAAACATTATCCTAAATGAAGTAAGTCAGTCATAAAAGGACAAATATTGTATGAAATAAGCAAATAGATAAAGCTCCTGACTGTAAAGTCTGGTATTATCAACCCTAATTATTGATATGTTTGAGCCCATTGTTGTAGTCACTCTCTCGATCTATCTTGTCGAGGACTTCCTCTCCGGACATACAAACTTACGGGACAGGATGGAACTGCCCTTGTGGTTTTCTGAGACTGTAGCTCTTTAGTGGAGTAGAAAGCCCGTTCTTTGTCCCGCTGAATGTCTGGTGGTTTTGAACTGCTGATCTTACAGTTTGCAACCCAGTGCATAACCACTGGGCCACCAGGGCTACCTTTGCGCATAGAAGGGAGGCTTCAAAAAGTTTATGACCATTTCCATGATCTCACCCTCCCCACCTCCCACCCGCATCTTCTTTTTTGTGGGTGGTTTTTTTTTGAGCTGCTTAGACTTCCCGGAGAAGGGACTCATGCTTGTTGGAGGGTCAGTGAAGAAGGGGAGACCCTTAGGAGGTGGATCATTACGTGGCTGCACCATGGGCTGGAACACAGAAGCAGTGTGAGGACGGCACAGGACAGGGCAGCTTTTGTTCCTTGTCTGCACACATAGGATTTTTTTGCGTTAGAACTGACTTAACAGCACCCACAAAAAATATATATATTTAGTACAATAGTAACAATAATAAACAATTTGCTTAATTTGATTCACAATAATGTGATACTTAAATATTTACCATTCTTATCTATCCATTCTGTATAAAAAGAGTAATATTAGGTATACTTTGTATCTTGGCATGATAATTTAAAAAATTCTCAATCAACTATTCTAAATAAAAGCATCTCTGTGCCATTTTAAGTGGAAGGAAGCTGAGCTAGCTACTCCTGTTAAGGTTTACAACCCCAAAAACACCATAGAAGGTCCTTATAAGTAGGATTTGCCTCGAAGGTAGTGTGGTTTGGGGTGGGTAGACCCTTTTAGAAGTAATTTATTGAAAATAATAGAGTTATAATGTTGTAATTTAAGAGTTTCTAGAAAGAGAGGTTAAAGTTTTATGCTATAATATATTATTTATTATATTTATTTTTTAAATATATAAAAATGAGATCCAAGATCAGCATGTTTCCATAGCTGTATTTGACAGTGGCATGGCACTACATCTTGTCAATTTTTCATTAAAAAATAGGTAATGTGATATTCTGTGTGAAAAATGGGATAAGAAGCACCAAGTACAAGCCAGTAGACTACCAACAATTACATGCACTGACTGCAGCAAAAAAATTAGCTTCTGCTTCTACACAACTAAAGGTAAGAGGTGTTCTTTTTTTGTTTTTTTTCCCTATACTTTTGGAAAATTTAATTTCTAGGAAGTATAATAATATTTACATTGCAAATGTGAAAATAAATGGCATTTAAAATAGATTTTAGAATCTTTCAATGATTAATAGTAGTGAGCAGGATTTAACCTTTACTGAAGACCACTAGGCATTGTGGTATACACTGTGTATTCATTACTCATTTTTTGTTCATAATCCTATCAGGTCTAAATTCCACTTTAACTCTAGAAAAATAGACATCCCATTGGTCTTCCATTTAATCTGGAAAATAAGAAGTATTAATAAGTGCCAGCCTTAATTATCACCTGATCTAAGGCTCTTCTCTAACAACACAAACACATGCCTTCAAAAGCCTCCTCTTTCCAGAATATTCTTTTTTGCCAAACATGTTCTGAACCAAGGGAAGGTGAACCTGGACTATAAGTGAAAATGGTTTCTACGAAGTGCTTATATGCAGTACATTAGGATCTTGCATTGTATGCTTTAGGATTACAGCGTGTTTCCCTCTTGTGCAAATAATAAGGTTTATTATAAACAGCATTTTCAAGAAAATAACTGGATTGATAAAGCAACATATGATGGAATTTTTAGTTTTATTTTGATTTTACAATGTTCATGTCAGGTTGGTTTTGTGTGGCATTTCATTGTTTACACGTTTGCTGCTGTTGTTAGGTGCCGTCGAGTCCAGTCTGACTTACAGCGAGTGTTATGTGCCAAAGAAGGAGGCACCCAGTCCATTGCCATCTTCACAGTTGGCATTATGTTTGAACCCGCTTTTGTAGCCACTGTGTCCATCCATCTTGCTAGGGGCCTCCCTCTTTTTCGCTGCCCCTCTTGTTTACCAAGTATGATGCCCTGCTCCAGGAACTGGTCTCTCCTGAGAACATGTCCAAAGTGTGTGAGACAAAGTCTCTCACCCTTGCCGCAGTAGAGCATTCTGGCTGTACTTTTTTCCAAGACAGATCTGTTTGGTCTTTTGGCAGTCCATAGTTCTTTCAATATTCTTTGTCAACACCACAGTTCGAATGTATCCATTTTATTCCATCTTCCTTATTCAGCATCCAACTTTCACATGCATATGAGGTGATTGAAAATACCATGGCTTGGGTCAGGCACAGCGTAATCCTCAAACGAACACCCTTACTTTCCAACAATTTAGAGTCGCACGCAGCAGATCTATTCAGTGCAGTGCATCCTTTGCTCTCTTCCATGAGCATAGATTGTGGAGCCAAGCAAGATGAACTATTTGACTATTTCCATCTTTATCTGTATGTCACGTTGCCTACTGGTGGTGAGGATTTTTGTCTTTTTTATACTGAGTTGTAATCCGTGGTGAAGGCTGCAATCCTTGATCTTCATCACCAAGTGTTTGAAGTTCTCCTCATGTTCAGCAAGCAAGGCTGTATCATCTGCAGATCACAGGTTGTTAATAAATGTTCTTCCAATCTCCGCACCACATATTTCTCCACAGAATCCAGTGTCTTTGAATAGTTGGTCAGCATACAGATTGAATAAGCATGCTGAAAGGGTCCAACCATGACACACAGCTTTCCTGATTTTAAGTTATGCAATATTTCCTTGTTCTGATTGAAAGACTGCCTCTTGATCCATGTACAAGGTCCTCATGAGCACAATTCTCATTCTTTTCAAGGCCCTCTATAGTTTGTTGTGATCTACACAGTCACATACCTTTGCATAGTTAATGAAACACAAGTAAACATCTTTCTGGTCTTCTCTGCTTTTAGCCAAGATCCATCTGATACCAAAATGATATCTCTTTTTCCGCATCCTCTTCTAAATACAGCTTGAACCTCTGGCAGTTTTCTGTCAATGTACTTTTACGACCATTGTTGGTTGATTTTTAGAAAAATTTTACTTGCATGTGATATTAATGATATTGTTCTATAATTTGAGCATTATACTGGGTGACCTTCTTTAGAATGGCTACAAACATGGATCTCTTCTAGTCAGTTGGCTGAGTAGCTCTCTTCCAAATTTCCTGGCATAGATGAGTGAGTGCTTCTAGGGCTTCATCAGCTTGTTGAAACATTTCAATTGACATTCCATCAATTCTTGGAGCCTTGTTTTGGGCTGATGCTTTCAGTGAAGCTTGGAATATATATATACTATTATGATTCCAAAGCATATTTACTATCTTATTCTGGTTAAATTATCATATATACATGAACTATTTTTTATACATGAACTAATGTAAGCTCATATTTCCTCAAACTACAAAAACTACTTAAAAACCAAAGTATTATGTGTTTGCATCAGATTTAACTTTTAAACAATTAAAATGTGAGGAAGACATTTGTATTAGGCTGGATTGCCTAGAGAAACAAAAGCAGTGACACACATACATATCTATGCACACACACACACACACACAAAAGGGGGGACGCAAAAAGAACCAAGACTTTTCCCCCAAGCTATGTATATAAATTTTTTAACCAAACAAACTTACCACCTCCAAACTACTCTCCATTGCACTTAATACATTTGTCAAAACTGTGATTCCATCTTGGAAACATTTTTCAAACTCATCTCTTTGACAGCACCTTGTTTTTTCTTCATCTCTCCAGCATCATTAAATTGCTGTCGTTTCTTGTCCCTCTTCATTTGCGGAAACAAACAAACAAAAAAGTCACCTGGAGCAAGGTTAGGTGAGTCGGGTGCATGGGGAAAAAGAGACATGCTTTGTTTTGGCCCCTAAACTGGAGCACTGAGATGGCTGCGTGAGCAGGTGCATGGTCATGGTGGCAAAACCAGTCCCCCATCTGCTCCAAAGCAGGCCTTTTTGGTCACACATTGCTACTGCAATCTTTTAAGAACCTAGTCTAAACAGAAAGCTTGGTTAACAGTCCGAGCAGGTGCATGGTCATGGTGGCAAAACCAGTACCCCATCTGCTCCAAAGCAGGCCTTTTTTGTCACACATTGCTACTGCAATCTTTTAAGAACCTAGTCTAAACAGAAAGCTTGGTTAACAGTCAGACCTGGTGGAATGCACTCTCCCCCCACATAAAAAACAAAACAAAACAAATGAGCATCGTTTTGATCTTTGATTTCACTTGACGAGTTTTTTTTGGGAGTAGGTGACGATGGCATCGTCCCCTGGTTTGAGGAGTGTTTGCTTTCTGAGTCATAAGAATGGCACCATGTCTCCTCACTAGTAATGACCTTGGGGAAAAAAGCCTGGGTTGTGTCAGAGCTGTTCTTTCAAAACGTGGCATTTTCCCACTCAATGCTCTTTTTCCTGGTTGGTCAGAACACAGCTCACAAGGCCAGCGACCCTTCTCATTCCCAAATCTTCTGTTAAAATATGCTGAACCGAGCTCCAAGATAGTCCACACAACTTCCCCATCTCTTTAGTGGTCCGTTGTCGGTCTTTGAGCACAAGTGCATGCATTTAATGACATTTTTATCTGTTCTGGAAGTTGACAGATGTCCAAAACAATGTTTGTTGTCAATTGACATCTCACCTTTTTAAAAATGAGAAAACCACTTGTACACTTGAGTTTTTCCCATAGCGCTGGCTCTTGTATGCTGTGTTCAACATCACAACAGTGTCTGTGGCATTTTTTCTCGAGCAGGAACAAAATTTCATAGCCACATGTTGTTCTCTTAAATTGGAATCACACACTCAAAGCGAATTTCCAGAAAAACTGCTTTTACAGAAAATTCACTATGATCAGAGAGAACCTTCCCAGGGATGCCACTGGGTGCACTAACTCAGAGCGAGTTGCTAAAGGCTCACCTAGCGGAAAAATGCATGCCATGAGAGCTCTGCCCGGCCAAGCTCTTTTCCTTTGTTTTTTGGGTACCCCCGATTAATATTCTTATGTTTGCTGTTAAGTACAGTGACAGTAATTTTTTTAGCACCCTCAGCTGCTATCTTGCTTCTGTGGTGACTGTATTATGTATTTGTGAGGTTCAACAGGCATTCACATCCTTTTTCCCTGAAATTTCAAATTGTGATTTGGTTAAAAGTTTACACAGCCAATTTGTTTTCTATTCAATAATTCATACACATTTTGATTCATTACATTGATTGCTATCCTCACAATATAGCAAAACTTCCCAATTCTTCCTTGTATTTATCATTTTCATTTGTACTCCTTTCCTCTCCATTCTTACTTTTTGATCTTTTTTCTTGGGTAAATGTTGCCCCTTTGGTCTGGTCTGGTTGCTTGTTCTAAGGAGGGCATACCTCTCTGGCATTATTTTTCACCATGTGGTTTTATCATTTGATCAAAAGTTGAGTCATGAGGGTGAGTGCAGGTGTCAGGTTTGACAGGCCATAGTCTTGGGGACCCCTCTAGTCTCGATGAGCCCTTTGAACCTAGTCTTTTTTTTTTATCATTACTTTGAGTTTTGTTCCACATAAAATATTTATTTTCAACTGGCATTCTAAATGGCCTCACCAACCTCTTGTCAATTGAACAAAAGTAATCCGGGAAGGTCTTTCCAGTTACTTATTTTCTAACAATGACTCTGTACCTGGGATCCGTAGCTTGGCAGATCTCAAAAAGTTCTTTGTCTTCAACTATTGAGAGTGGTTTGCAGTCTATAGAAATCATTTTGACAAGCTTTTAGCCTGCACGTGTTAATAACTCTGAGGAATTGCCTCTGCAAAGTATTTTTTTAATGCCTGTTTCTTTGAATTTTGGTTAGTGGGGACAAAATGTGCTGAGGTACCTCATCATTCTCTAATATTTTCTTTTATCCTTCATACTGTTTTCATTTTTTATTGTATCTGAATTAAGGAAGATGTACTGAGAAAGTTGTACATGGTTTTTGGAGACTTCTCTTATCATTTAATTTAGAGGTGGCAAGTTGACATTTTGCTTTTAATTTATTGTTTTAAGATGTGAACATTTCCCCCCAAAAGCTTTTTCTTGAAAGAATCCTGGCTTAGATGGAATTAAATAACTGGAAATTAAATATAAATCTTTAAGTTTATTATGTTTAATGTTTGACTGCTAGTTCATGGTCATTAGCATTTTGCTTATATCATCTGTTATTCTGTCTCATTTTATTGACATTTTCATAAACTATGTATCGATTCAAAAAGAATAAACTAATTTTCCTATGCTACATAAGAGAAAAAGATAAGACTTTCTACTCCTGTTAGTTTCTGAAACCCACAAGGGCAGTTCTATTCTGTCCAAGGGAGTCACTATGAGTAGAAGTGGACTCAATGGCAGTGTGTATGCTAACTAGATAACAAATTCTCTCTTCCTATTGTGTATATATAAGTCAATTCCTATTTATTTAAATACTTAAAATTGCTTATTTTTTGTGGATGATGTAAACAACTTTCAATCACGATTAATAATTAGAGCATTTTTACTCTTACATTGTTAAATATGCACAGACTTAAACTGAGTGATACAGTTTTTTTAGAGTGCATAAGGATATATTTTATTTTAGTTACATCTAGAATAATTAACTTACTGGAAAAGAAATGATCAATTTTTAATGAAGAAAAATGGACATTTTCTTGTCTTATTTCTATTATTAGTATTCTTATACTAATTAGATATGATAATCATGTAATCCCTATGACACTGATTATGCACAAGTTCTGAAATGTCAGGTCTGCCACTCTGAAGTGGGCATTCAGCAGCTTATTCTTTCAAATGGCTGAGATTGAATCTGAAGCCAGAGAGTAAATATGACCTGAAAAATGAGACCAAACTGGAGCATTACACTTAGTGGTTAGTTTCCAATTTATTAAATCTAACAGAGATCTTTATAATTATTTTTATTGGAATTCCTTTAATCAAGAATAATAATTTTATTGTTCAATTTAAGTATCTATTAAATAATTATGTAAACAATTTTTTGCAATATGAAAAATTGTAAGCATCTGCACAAAGAGAGAATACAGTGGACCTCCATTTAATACCATCTACCGCTAACATTTATGAACTCTTGGCCTCTGTTTCCTTCTTACTCCCACTCACAAACCTCCCCTGCCAGAGTGCTGTAAAGCAAATCTCAGATGTCATTTCCTCCATCAATATTCATGTATCTCTGAAAATAATAGAGCTTATAAAGAAAGTCTTGTCATACTATTACTATATCTAACAGTGTTAATAATTTTGTTAATAGACTTAAATATCTAGTCAGCATTATTTGTCTGAAAAATACAAACCGCATTCATTCTGCATGCAAGTAAGATTCACATATTACAACTGGTTCCTATATTTGAGATCTCTTCCTTTATCTTTTTTGTACATCTTGTTATATATTTTTCAAGAAAATTGTACTGTTTTTCCTGTATAGCTTCTGGATGTTGCTAATGCAACCTACTGGTGTGAGTTGTTGTGTTTCTCTTCCTTTTGTATTTCCAGTAACTTAGTAGTTGCCTCTCAAGACTTCATCAGACTCAGGTTCAAATTACTTTGGCAAAAACTCTTTTTATTGTTATTTTTAAAAGTTTTATTTTTCATATGGTAAAGGTTTATAAAGCAGGTCATAGTTTTATATTCAGCAATTCACACATATTTTGATTCATTGACATTCCCTCAATGTACCATCACATGTCCCAATTCCTCTCTATGTTTCTTGTTTCCATTTCACCTTCTTTCCTCACCCTCTGAACCTTGTCCTTGGGGCAATGCTGCCCTTTGGCTCTTAGGTGGGATAAGAACTCTAATTGATGTAATTTTCCTGCTGTGATTTTTTGATAATGTAAAGAAAGTATACAAATAATTTGGGGATAATGGTTGTGCATATATCTTTTTATACTTGTGCCAAAATGATTTTCAGATAGATTTCTAAAAATGAGATTACTATGCCAGAGGGCAAGTCCATATGAAATTTTCCTATTCAACTCCAAATTCCCTTCTGTATAGGTTGTATCATTTGTTGTTCCCACCAATAATGGAAAAGACACTGCTTCCCCAGAGCCTCAGCAGAGGTGTTCTGTTAAACATTTGAGTTTTTTCCAACCTGACAGATGAGAAATTTCATCTCAGAGTGTTTGTTTTATTTTTTAAAATGTTAACAGTACTTTATTGATATGGAATCCATATAAATAAAATATATAAATCCAGGTATATAAATATTTTATCCACTTATCATTGTATTGCCTTTTGATCACGTTGTGAGGATTTTAGTTTTCTTCACATTGAGTTACAATCCATATTGAAGGCTGCAGTCCTTAATCTTCATCAACAAGTACTTCAAATCCCTCTCACCTTCAGCAATAAAGTTGTGTCATCCAAAGAGCACAGGTTGTTTATTAGCCTTCCTCCAATGATGATGCCAAATTATTCTTCATAAATCCAGAGTTTCTGATGATTTTTCTCAGCATACAGATTAAATAATATGGTCAGAGGTGAGATGCACACCTTTCCTCACTTTTAACTGCACGATTTCCTTTTTCTTTTCTCACAACTGCCTCTTGATCCATGTACATGTTCCTGAAGAGCACAATGGAATGTTCTGGAAATCTCATTCCATTCCAGGTTATCCATAGTTTGTTGTGTTCCACACAGTTCAATGCATTTGCATATTCAATGGAACACAAGTAAACATCTTTCTGGTATTCTATACTTTTAGCCAAGACCCATCTGACATCTGCAATGATATCCCCTGTTCCATGTCTTCTTCTAAATCCCGCTTGAACCTCTGACAGCTCCTGTCAATGAACTGTTGCAACCATTGTTAGATGATCTTCAGCAAAATATTACTTGCATGTGATATCAATGATATTGTTCTATAATTTGAGCATTCTGCTGAGTCATGTTTCTTTGGAATGCGTACAATATGGATCTCTTCCAGTTGGTTAGTCAAGTAGTTGTCTTCCAGATTTCCTGGCACAGACAAATGCGTGCTTCCAGTGCTTCATCAGCTTGTTGACACATTTCAATAAGTATTCAATTAATTCCCAGAGCTTTGCTTCTGCCTAATGTTTTCAGTGCAGCTTGAACTTCTTCCTTCAGTACCATGGGCTCTTGCTCATATACTACCGCTTGGAATGTTTGAATGGCAACTACTTTTTGGTACAGTGACTGTGTATTTTTTCTATCTTCTTTTTTATTTTCGCTCTTCCAGGCATTTATTTTAATTTATAGTTTGTGTTCAATGTGAGTCAATTCCACAATATTAGGGGTTACTATGAATCAAAGCATAAATACAGAAACATAATTTGCAATCTAAAACTGACGTATACCATTCAGGTATGAAACCAAAGGGAGCAATCATGTGGACCGTGGTCGCTTGAGATCTATTGGATCTGGTTGTTCTTCTGCAGAGGAATCTAAAGATGGGAGAAAATGTCTTGGGTTATTAAAATACTGTGTTTGTACTAGCTATTGGAACATCTAAGTGTCAGTGCTGGAAAGAAAGATTCGTAGAGAGTGTATGTTAGAAAAGTTTCTGTGCATTGAGGCAGTTGTTAAGTGCTCCAAATATGACTATTCTGATTCATAGTTTAAAAATGCTATTTATAGAAAGAGTATAAAAGATTTTTTGTTTTTATTTTTTAGTATAAACATTTTTATGAATTTAATGGAAGTTAGCTTCCAGTTTTCACTTCCCAAATTCTTGATTTACAATATTTTTGGCTCCATCACATGTTTTTATTTCAAGATTTCTTTTGCTTTACTTTCAGAACAGGTGAATTTTAATATTGTAAAAAGTATTTAGCCAACACAGAAATAAAGCAACACTTTGAAATTAGTTGGGGTCAGTGCACTTCCTATTGGGAATCAGTTTGAGATAGATGAACCAGTGCTCTGTTGGATGGGAATAGGCGATCACAGGTGCCTACCATTTGACTTGATAAGTGTACCAGCAAAATTTACTCATTGTGCTTTGACGTAGGGTACAGCCTAATCACTCTTTCGCTGACACATACCAACTACACAAAAAGCCAAATCCAAAGCCTCACTGTAAGAGTTGGGGTTCCAGAAGACAAGTGATGGTTTAATCACGTCAAACTTTCATGTAGAGTATAACCGCATTAAATTAGTACTGCTGAAACAATACATGGAGGTTTCACAGTAACATCTGGAGGTTCCTTCTAATGTAAATATAAATAGAACCACTGAAGACTTTAATATTATGTAAACATATTATGGGTTTATAGATTTAATGATGAAAAGGAAAATGGAACCTCCATTCCACATTCCATCATTTATCTCTAGAAAAGACGAAACACTAAAAAAATATATAGAATTTAAAGTGCCCATATTTCTAAGCCTACATTTAAGGAAACAATGTCTTAATTTTTGGATAGTGCCACTCTTCACCTTGAATGTGAAACTCTAAACACATAATATTGACAGTCATCATCTAGACAAACCCATCATACATTCTTCAAATCACTGAAACTTGAGATTCTTAACATTTTCTAGGTTGATAAAATAGATGTGGAAGCAGCATATTCAAGGAAGATCTGCTTTTTCTTTGCCACACTGGACTTCAAGCTACCATTTGGATTGGGTTTAGAAGTTGGGGACGTAAGAGGTGTTTCTTAGCCTGAGTCTCTTAACAATACAAGTGTGGACGGGAGAATGGGACCATGAAGAGACTGGCTGTACAGTGCAGGGGACCTCCATTTTCCTTGGTGGTGGTATTAGGTGGATTTGTGGCAGCTGAAGTTAACTGAGAAGAGTTTCTTGAAAAGGCTACCTTAGTTGTGCTATTTGAATAGACTTGCATGGGGAGGAGCAGCCCCAGCCGGACCCCTGCCCCCATTGCTTTCCCCATCTGCTCTTTCTGTCTGTCGCGGCACTGGGGGTGCAGAGCGCCACTGCTGGGGCAGGCGTCGCAGGTGACTTTCCATCTTCTTTTCATGCTTCCTGCATCAGTCAATATTTTGCTTATCGAATCTTTTAATATAGCAGCTTGAAGCTTGAATTTTTTTCTTTAGTTCTTGAAGTTTAAAATATGCTGAGCATGCACCTTTTTTTTGTTTAATTCTAGATCTTTGCCCATTTCATTATAATATTTTCTTTGTCTTCTGAAGCCCCACTTTGAAAATTTCAAAATATACATAAGGAAGAGTTGCCTTCTCTGAGTAGAGACAACCATAATGGCATGTAGGGTATAGGAGTTACATGTTGGGCTGCTAACCACAAGGTCAGCAGTTTGAAACCACCAGCTGCTCCATGGTGGAAAGATAAGGGTTTCTATTCCCATAAAGACTTACAGTCTTGGGAACCGGTGGGGGCAATTCTACCCTGTCTTATAGGAAAGCTATCAGTTGGAATAAACTCTATGGCAGTGAGTTTGACTGGCTTGTCCAGCCTGAATGGCTCATCTTCTGGCACTCTCTCAACAATGTTCTGCTTCAGTAACTGACAGTGTTTCAATGCGTTTTGTACGGTTTTCAGTGGCTAATTTCTCAGAAGTGGACAGTCTAGTCCTTCTTGTAGTCTGTTCTTAGTCTGTAGGTTCTGTTGGAACCTGTTCGCTTTGGGTGACCTGATTGTGTTTGAAATACCAGTGGCATAGCTTCCAGCAACACAGCAACACATAAGTCACCACAGTATGACAAACAGACAGACAAGTGGTGGAATTAGTTTTCTAGAGGATTTACATTCAACAGCATTCTGTGTAAATCATTATCTACCTTACATTATAAAAATCTCTTTATTGGTTTCATCTGGTATATTGCCCAACATGATAAATTAGAATTACCTAGAAAACTCTATAGTGATAAATAGATTGTTTTAATTTTTTTGTTAAGATTGTATTTTTCTTCACTTTGGGCCTGAAGAGAGAATCAATGAGTGATTTTATAAAAATCAAGATATCTTGAAAAATACTGGAAGTGTCTAGTTAAAAAAAGTAGATTTATTTTGACTTTTATAGTTGATGTAATTGGCCTTGCACCGGGTCCAAAGGCAGTATCATTGATTTTTTCTTTTTTAACTCTAAAACATGTTCACATCTTCCCATAAAATACTTTCTTTTATGGACAATATGAACCAAATATGTCAAAGAAATCCAAATGTTAAAGTTGTGTCTGTTGCAACAAACTTCAGAGTCTATAAATCACAAATAGTTGGAATGACTTAAAGTAAACAGCAGGGTGGTAAATTTTAGGAATACTGTGCATTTTTTCCTCCTTCGTAAGAAAAGAGAGACTACGAGTGTCTTCTACAATGTCCTATATTTATTTAAACGCACCTTCTTCCTCATTCCTGTGACATCTCCTGATGGAAAGGTTTGACTTTGTATTTTCTTAGTTATCTTTGGTTTATTATGTTTTCTCTTGCCCCTAATTTTGAATCAGTAAGTAGAGCAGCAGAAAGATAAACTCAAGGTTAAAGTAATCAGTGGATGACAGCCTGAAATAGCATGTATTATAAAGATTGCATTTAAGAATGGTTCTCTGAAGATTTTATATCTCACTATTGATCTGTTAAAGTTCTCAGGGTACTACATATTCTAGGAGCAGAGAAAATATTTATATATGTATTTCACAAAATTTCTGGTTTGAGACCAGAACATTTGTAGATGTTTAAAAACCTTCATATGGAATGCACAAATTGAGAGTACAAATGAGTATCAGTTCGAATCTAACCAGGAAACAAGCATCTCTTGAGGATTTAGAGGAACCTTTAATGTAACCCCGTGTAGAGGGTTTCATGTTGGACTGTTAACCACAAGGTCAGCAGTTCAAATCCACTAGCCATTCTAAATTGACATAGAGGCAGCTTCTGAGATTTACAGACTCAGAAACCCACTGGGACAGTTTATACTCTTTATTGTTGCTATGAGTAGGTGTGGACTTGATGGTAGTGAGTTTGGTTTTTGTGTGTGTTTGTTTTAATGTGGGGAGATGCTGATAGACTAGCTAGAAGACAAAAAGAGGTTGGTGAAACCATACATACGGATAATAGCAGCAGGAAGTTGCTTCTACCAGAGTCAGAGGGACATAAGGAAAAAGCAGTGCTGGCCCAGATCCCATGAGCCGAGGTTACCCAGAGAGAGTTGGGACTATTGCAGGGTGGTCTAGAGACACTTGGAATCAGAGCTGGGGGTGGGGCGAGCAGGTGCTCCTGAAGACCCGGCTAAAGTCCGAGAAGGGCGTAGAGTAACCCTGTGGCTTTTCCCTTCTTCTTTCCCTTTAATTGCGCCGACACAGGGAACTTGCGTTGCTGCACCCATCGGCAAGCCTGCTGATACGGTGTCTGAGAAGCACAGCGAGCTCTGTGGTCTGGAGCAAATCAGGGGCATGGCAAGGGGCAGATCTGAAAGCAGATAGCTCCAGGCCACACAACTGTCACCAGTAACCAAGAAGCTTTAGTATATTTTTTAAAGTCACACAATTGGGGGGAAACATCTAATTTAGTTGGACAATTTCAGTTTCAGTGTTACATGGCTTCTTATTAATCCCTTTTGTTAAATTACCTTCAAATAAATATTTGCCTAAGCACATTTCATTTTTAAAATTTTATTTACAAAGTTGTAGAACTTAAAACTATGTATTCAAGATCATATTTCAAGGAGAAACTGAATCCTGGTGCCATAGTCCAGGAAGCATTGGATGATCAGTCAGAAGCAGGGCAGTTCAAACCCACCAGATACTGTGGGAGAGAAAGACGAGGCTGTCTGCTCCCATCAAAGTTTACACTTTGGGAAGCCCTGTGTGGAGGGTCACTCTGAACTGGAACCTGTTCATTGGTAGTGGGTGTGGCTTTGGTTTTCTATCCATGCATCTGATGGATAGAGATAGTAGAAAGAGCACTGGAACCAGAAATCCTGTACACCAAGGTTTGAATTGTAGTTTTGTTGCTTACCAGCTTCATAAGCTTGACAAAGTCTTCTTAACTTCTTTTGTGTCTTCATCTGTGAAATGGGAATAATGATACTCATTATTCTTCATGGAAAGATGTGTCAATGTGGAGAGAAAATTGTACATAGGATGTTCTTGTGAAGTTTTCTGAGGCTGTGTAAACAAATGCATTATTTATTTTATACATGGAAAATAATTACTTCACCTTTCTTCTCATGAATGCTTCAAAAACAGTTCTGAAGGGTATCAGTATCTCAAAAGAGTCTATCTATCCACACGCTTTTAATTGCTTCACCTAATGCTTAGTTTAGGTGAGCTTTGTGTTGTAAGATGAATTAGTAAGGATGGAAAACAAAAAAAGTCTCCATTTTAGATAATGCAGATGGAAGAGTTCTTTGGGGATAACAATGCAAGCTGTTCTTCTCTTGTTCCTCTGAATCTAGATCAGAAAAACAGTCCAGACTTCGAAGAACTCTAAAGAACTAACCCTAATAAAACAGCACAAGCAAGTGTGGTGGCAGGAACAGCAAAGGCTAAGGGAACTCAGGTAAGAACTGGGCACAGTGTCAGTCAGAGCACATCAGAACCGTTCAGTATTGTACACCTCTCATCAGAGGGTCAAGGGCTTTCGTTGTTAATGAAACCATCACCATAAACACTGAAAGCTACAGCTTAAACAGGAGCCGAACGAAAGGCCTGTCATTTTTCTCTGTTTCATGTGGAATCTAGTGAATATATTCATGTGGATTTTTCTTTTCTTAAGAAAGAGTTTATTTCTGCTATAATTGTCTATACAAAACAGGCTTCCTTTCCACACGCACACTGTTCACATAGTACCATGTTTTACGCAGCAACGTGGCCTTTGGAAGGTAACCAGGTCAGTATGTGAGGAGTGTGCGTGTTTGCCTCTTGCTCATACTTTCCATCTACAGGCATTATTGTTAAAATTCACTTTAACTGGAAGATGATGCCACGGGATGTTGCCGGTTATATATGTGGAAGTGCATGTAAGGGCTCCATTTTGGTGGGAAAATAGCATTAAAATGTTTTTTGAATCTCCTTGTATCTTTAAAGGTCAACTTGAGACCAGTATGAAGATCATAGGACTCATGGCACCAGAGCATTTGCTCTGTGTCCAGCTCCTGGGCTCACTCCTTTAGCCAATGGTACCAAACCATCTGGGATACTGAATTCCTTCTTGTTGAAGGGATCAAGCTTCTGCTTTAACCCCTAATGATGGTTATTTTATTGAAAATTTCCAGGGTGTGAGTTTCACTTAGGTGATGTAAGCATGGTCCCTTTGTCTGGCTTTCATGATCCGCATACCTTTGATCATTGTTTGCTTAAATGACTTCTGACTCCATCTCTTTCCTGCACCCAAACCTCACTTGTGCGGCTGAAATTGCCAAGTAAGTGGAAATTGGTTATGAAGATGGCAGTCTGAAATTCTGGGAAGCTCTACATTGTTTTCAATGTTCTGAGAAGACAGCTGTCCACCTACAACTTCGGTTCCATCCTGGAAAGATGAGGGCCTGTGCTGAAAGTAAATCCCTGAGGGCTCAAACCCACCCTTCAGTTCGTTAACTTCCTGCAGGTGATTTTACTGCAGCTGAAAATATCTAAAAAGTAGATTAATATGAAGATTCTTCAAAAAGTTCATCAAAAATAGAATGAAAACTCCTGGACTTCCCCCAGGAATTTTTTGAAGCCATCTTGTATATCACCTAACACACAGTTACAAAAAGATTCAGGATGTCCATTAGAAGTAGATCACATGGTCCCCAAACTGGTAGATTTTGACATGGAAATCATTTTAATATTTGACCTCTTCAAGTAGGAGTTTAGGTGCTTAATTTGAGCCTTAGGAGGGCCCTAGGAAACAACCCTGGATTGTGAGTTAGCTAGGGCTGGTATGCAGGTACCCAACAACTGTCAGAAGAATGAGAAATGTCGTCTACTTTATGTTGTGTCTCAGGCATCTTAGGAACAGAAAAATGTGATATGTAATTTTAACAAGATTTATGTAAGCTTCTATCTTTCACCTGTTTACAGAGCACATTCTGGTATAGTTGCCTTCCTCAATTTTAAGACCTGTACCTCATAATAAGCAGCTAATTAACAAAAGTAGGAGTGTCTGGGTGGTGTAGGTAAGTGCTCATTGGAAGATTGGCATTCAAAATCAATGAAAGGAACCTTAAAAGAAGTCCTGTCCTTCAGAAAATCCTTTGGAACAGTTCTACCCTGGACACTTGGTGTCACCATGACTCAGAATTAATGCAGCAATTAGCTTGAGTTTGTTTGCTTTCAAAGCAGAAATAAGGGAGGGGAAAATCTGCCACACACACACACACACACACACACACACACACACACACACACACGAGGGGGTACCCCCCCAAAACAGAATATTTTCCCCAAAGCTTTTTATTTAAAAATTTTTTAACAAAACAAACTTCTCACCTTCGAAGTATTCTCCATTACACTTAAGATATTTGTCAAATCTGCTATTCCATTCTTGGAAATATTTTTTGAACTCATCTGTTTGGATGACTGACAGCTCCTCCCTCTTTTTTTCTTCATCTCTTCTATGCAATCAAACCGCTGTCCTTTCATGGCCCTCTTCATTCACGGAAACAAAAAGAAGTCTTACAAAGTGAGGTCAGGTGAGTCAGGTGCGTGGAATAAGAGAGACATGCTGATTTTTGCCAAAAACTGACCCACTGAGATGGCTGTGTGAGCAGGTGCCCAGGTTCCTTGTCTGCCACAAATCAGGCCCTTTATGTTGCACACTGTTATGCAACCTTTTCAGAACCTCTAAATATAAAACTTGATTAATAGTCTGACCTGGTGGAATGAACTCCACATGCGCTATGCTTTGACATTTTTGTCCATTTGGGAAGTTGACGGACATCCAGAATGACATTTTACCTTTTTTGAAAGGATAAAACCACTCATACACACACTTGAGTTTTTCCCATAGTGCTGTCCTTGTAAGTTGTGTTAAACATCACAACAGTTTCTGCAGCATTTTTCCTGAGCAGGAAACAAAATTTCCCAGTTGCATGCTGTTCTCTTAAATCAGTCATCCCCCAAAACAAGTTTCCCGCAAAACTGCTTTTATGGAAAACTTTTCTGTGACCAGACAGAACCTTCCCAGGCAATGCCACTGGGTGCACTAACTCAGAGCAAGTTGCTCGATGCTCACTTAGTTGGAAAAATGTGTACTATGAAAGCTCTGCCCAGCGGGACTTTCCTCAGCTTTTTGGAGAGTACTCCCTTGGGTATATATATCCTTTTTCTCAACCTAGTGGTATCTTAAATTGAGACTGTGCAACTCCAATTGTCTTTCTTCCTCATTTTCCATCCTTAGTATAAAAAGGTTCTCAAGTGTATTTGGGCAACCCTGTATCTTAACACAAAGCCTATTGCTAAATTCATATGTTTTCTATAATCTCCTAATTATCAATGAGAAAATGATCAAAATTATATAAGTCAAATGCATTCAATAAAGGAAGAGTTCAGGGGACTCCGCTCTACAAATATCACTTGTAGACTGCAGTTTACCACCGAGTAACTTGTCACAGGTTAACCTCGTCTCCTGGAAGAGCAACGGGAAAAACGAGGCCGTGGTAGGATGGTTGCTCTGTCCTTTAAGTGCATTCAGAACAGCTGACTCACTTCAATCCCACAGAGAGCTTACTTTTGCTTCCAGGTCTCCCCGAAAACATTCAAGAAGGTGAAGACAATCCTGGCTCGCTGTTCCTCAGACTGCTCTGTACAAGCTAGGGGATCCAGTGACTATCTTGGGGAACAAAAACTGGTTATCCTCAATTCCACTCTTGACTTCAACAGGTTGTTCTCTGTGACTGCAATCGCAGCTCCACAAGCCTAAAAACTCACTGCCATTGCGTGGATTTCAACTCCTGGTGACCGTATCAGACAGGACAGAGCTGCCCCAGTGAGTTTCCCAGACTGCAACTCTTCACAGGAGTAGAAAGCCTTTTCTTTCTTCCATGGAGGAGCTGGTGGTTTGGAACGGCTGACTTTGTTTTGCTGACCACTAGACCACCAGGGCTCCTCGGCTTCAAAGCGGAGAACCATTGCTGTCAATTTGATATGGTTAGAAAAAGTCAACCACATGAGATGGGAAATCTGAACTGCCAGTTATTTGGGGGGGGAAAATTCATGATTATGTATTTAGAAATGATTAAGGTAACATCCATTTCAGATGTAAAGTCGAATTGGAAATAAAATCCTTTCTTAATGAGGAGAACGTTGGAAATGAATGCCTTTCTGACCTGAAGGATCTCGGTGAGATTTTTGATCCTGCATTCGAAGGGGGTTTTGCTTTGAAGAATGAAATTGAGCAGCTGTTTCATGTTCCTTTAGTAGTGACTGCTCTGCTCGTTTCTTCTTCAAGTCCCACTGCCTTGGAGTAGATTCAGATTCCTAGAAACTCTGCAGAGTGCTTCCGAGGCTGAGCCTCTGTGGGAGCAGGCAGCCTCTTCTCTCTCCCACGGGGCAGCTGATGGGTTTGGATCATCAGCCTTCTGCTTAGCAGTCTGAACATATATCCAGCAGTGCCACCAGGACCCCCCTTTAAAGGAATCCCCCAGTAAAGTGGCATTTTAATAATTGTTCCTGAAGAAACTTAAAATAATTATGCTTCTCTGCTGCATTTTTTCCTCATGATAGAACGACAGCTATCAGAACAATGGTGTGCGTATCTTAAAAACGTGGTAGATCCTATTCAGCAGTTGAGAGCGGATCTTAAATACAGACAGCATCACATTTTACAGCATTCAGACCCACAGACCAACTCAGGGAAAGTGCTGGAAGAGGTTAGTATGTTACTTTTCTTTTTTCCCCCAACTTCCCATTCCCTCCTTTCCCTGGTCCTTGATAACCACTAATCTTCTTTGGGGCTAATGGATTTGTCTGGTCTAGATATTTCATATAAGAGGAATCATATGATATTGGTTCTTTTGTGTCTGACATAATTTCATGTACCATTATATTTTCAAGGTTTACCCACGTGGCAGCATGTATCAGGACTTCATTTCTCTTTATGGCTAAATAATACTCCTTATTGGTATATGCTACATTTTATTTATCCATTCCTTTCTTGATGGACAGTTGGGTTGTTTGCATATTTTAGCCATTATGAATAATGCTGCAATGAGCAGTGTTATACACATATCTATTTCTGTCCCTGTTTTCAGTTCCTATGGCTACATACATAGGGGTAGAATTGCTGAGTCTTTGGCAATTCTGGAATCCCTGTGTCGCACTGCATGAAACTCTGTTAGCCAAAAGGTTGGTCATTTGAACCGCCTAAAGGAAGGAAGGAAGGCCAGACAATCTCCCTCACATAAATCATAAAGCAATACGACTCTGGATTCACCATGAGTAAGCGTCAACTTGACCATAGCTGTTGTTTCAATTTTTCTCTTTGATAGCAATTCTATGGCCCCTTTTCCAGGCACCAACAATGGTTTCTTAACACTATTTCTGAAAATGTAGTAAAATCTCATCTTTGTCCCACTTAAAACAATTTGTGATAAACAAATGTGTATGTTGTACCTAGAAGATTATGCCTACTTCAGATCTTAAAAATATTCTTGAGTCTGTCCAAGAGCCCTCTTTTCTTGCCTGAAGTGGGCTTACCCTGTTTTCATTATTTGCCTTCCTCCTGGAACATTTTTTTTTTAATGTAGAACAGGTCGTCCTCACCCCTGCCGGAAGTCCCTGAAGGGTTCCTACTGGCCTGTGGATTCTTGTCTAGGACAGGCTTCAGTGTCCTCTCCTCGATGACAGTCCCCTTTCCCATATATGACAGTCCCCTTTTCCATAGGAGCTCTGTAACATTCATTCTGGCCATCTTTCTATTCCTCGCATATGTCAGGTTTGGTCTTGTTTTGAGGCATTTGCACCCTTTCTGCTGTCCCATTGATGGCCCTTTCTGTCATTTAGATTTTGGCTTAATTGTCTTGTTGTTCAAGAGGTCTGTCCTATTGGACCTCCACTCAAGTACTTCCTCAATGCAAAAACATGTTCTTCTATTAAATTGGCATTCCATGATGCACAGCTTCCCGCCAGGATCGCTGAAGACAAATGTGCGCATAAGCAAATGTGGTGAAGAAAGCTGATGGTGCCC
>NW_022103900.1:17271086-17278115 GCF_000313985.2 Echinops telfairi
AACCTTCTCCCTGGGGGATGGACAACAGAAAAGTGGGTGAAGGGAGATGTTGGACAGTGTAAGATATGACAAAATAATAATAATTTATGAATTAGGCAGAGTTCATGAGGGAGGGGTAGTGGGGAGGGAAGGGGAAAATGAGGAGCTGATATTGAGGGCTCAAGCAGAAAGTAAATGTTTTGAGAATGATGATGGCAACAAATGTACAAATGGTCTTGACACAATCGATGGATGTATCGATTGTGATAAGAGTTGTATGGGCCCCCAATAAAATGATTTTAAAAAAAAGAAGTCTGTCCTGACCAGTCACAGGAGAGAAGCATCAGTCACTCCCTATCACACCATCTTGTTTTTACATCACTCACCTCCTGCTGGTTCTTTCTTATGTAATTTTCACTATTAGCCATATCTGACCTCCTCTGGCTTCCATATGGCTATGAGACAGGGGCCAGACATACCTCTACCCTCTGTCTTTCTTTACCTATTCTGACCAACCATTCTTCCTATAATACTCTACTTCTCTGCTGGCTTTGGTAATTCTTTCCAATAGGCACTTAAAATTCACAGACAATACTAAGGATTAAGGGTATTTATTAGGGAAATTAACATGTTAGCACATATCAAGATCAGCACACAGTCAAAATACAGTCATTGATCCACAGCCAGGCCTTGCTTTTTCTGGTCCTCAGTCTCTAACATGGTTTCTTGGCCTCTATAGTCCCTGGGCCTCTGTGGTTCAGGAAAAAAACCCACTGCTCTGCTTCGCAGTTTCATAGTCTCCACATTGCTTTTCTGCTCTGTCTCAGGTGCCTCTGGTTTCAGCCTCCTCCACTGCTGACAGACTTCATGAATGTGCTCCTCCGGTGGTTCCTCTTCTGATGGTCCTGTGCTTTCTCTCTCTCTCTCTCTCTCTCTCTCTCTCTCTCTCTCTCTACCTGCTTCTGAGATGACTCATTCTTTTATGGTTTTTGTTTTTCAGTGGACCATATAGTGTCTTGAATGACCACCCTCTACTAAGGTTGAGACTCAGAATACATCCCACATTAATCCTATAGCAGAGAACAGCCTCTAAAATGGGATCATAACCACAGGCATAGAGGCTAGAATTTACAAAAGGGATTATGGCTAGAAGGGTCATATATTAAGTAGTTGACTACATTTCAAGTTTATTTGACACCTTTTCTTGACTGAAGCATACGGTTTTAGGTGTAGGATTATAGGTGGTTTTTATTACTCTGTTTTCAGTTATTCTATAGTATTATTATGTTGCTTTTAAAAATAATACTTTTAATGTGAAAATATTAGAAATCCATGCCTACTCTTTCCCCTGGGAATTAGAGTCAAGGATGCGAGGAGAGGAAAGAGTGCTCACGGCAGAGACAATCTGGGGAACTCTGCTTCCGCAAAGACAAAGTCCACATGTGGCTGCTGTGTGGCTGCAGTGTGGCTGCAGTGGCTGCTGTGTGGCTGCAGTGTGGCTGCTGTGTGGCTCTCAATGACGGATGGCAGCTCTGCAATTCTGTTTCAGAAGTTCCCAAGGAGCCCTTTTCTTATCAAATTTTGACCACTTATGTGCTATTGAGTCTTGTTATTGGTTGAAATTCAGTGATTAGGGGACATATTTATGGAACATAACACTATTGGCTGAATTGCATTCTACAAAGGTTATCCTTAATGTCCTGTAGGTTGACTGTGTGAAGAAACAATTGAAAGATGTTTTTGAAAGACTGAACCTGGAGCAACAGAAAATGCACAATGATCTTTCAGACTGGAGTAAGAAAGTAAGTGTAATGAAGACAGTCTGTTATTTATGCATCCATTTGTCATTGAAATGAAGTAAAATAATCTCAGAATTTTGTTTTTTTTCAGATCCTAGAGCACACTTTAGAAGAAAAAACTAACCTGCTCAGCGCACTGCCCATGGAATTTGAAACTTTGGAATGTCCGTACCCTGATTTGAAATCTTCAATCCTTAATGAGTTCTTCAAGTTTACAGAGAAATATCAAAAGAAACTTCAAGATTTAGATCTGCAGTTAGAAGATATACACAGGTGATTAGATTAAAATTATTTGAATCTGGTAAATTTTTGCCTGTGAGGGAGGGCGGAAGGGGAGGTACTATACTTCCAAGTTACTGTCTCATAAGTTACTGTGCCACAACTTGCCTGTCAGTTTGTCATACTGCGGTGGCTCCTGTGTTGCTTTGATGCCGAGAGATATGTCACTGGTATTTCAAATGCTAGCAGGGTCACCCAAAGTGAACAGGTTTCAGGAGAACTTGGAGACCAAGAATTTACAATGAAGAAGAAGTCAGCTCCCCACTTTGAAGCAAAGAAGCACTGAAAAGTTGATGCAAAGCTAAGAAACATTGTCAGACACTGAAGGCCTAAGGAACGGAAGCAGCACATTGTCGGAGGATGGGCCCCTCTGGTCCAAGGGCATTACATTTTGACCGAGGAGGAGGAGGCGATTCCTCAGAGTGGAGTGGACCACGGTGAAGTCAGTGAAAGCCTGTGGGAGGGGAGCCTTTGGGATCTTCATTTGCTGATGGGGCACAACTTGTGTTAAGGAGAAATGGCTTCAAAAATCTGCTAGTAATCAGAACTTGAAATGTTGGCAGTATGAATTCAGGAAAATTGGAAGTCTTCAAAAATGAAAGGAATGTATAAAGATGGACATCCTTGGCTTTAGTGAGTTGAAATAGACTGGTATTGGCCATTTTGTATCAGAAAATCAGATGATTTATTAGGCCAAGAATAACACAATCAAGAAGAATTGTATTCATTGTCAGAAAGGAGCTTGCTAAATCCATCATAAAGTACGATGTTACCTCTTTTAGATGATAGATACAGGGTTCTATCTATCCACTCTCAAGGAAAGCCAATCAGAACAGCTATTATTCAAATTTGTGCACCAACTAATACAGCTAGTGTTAAAGAAATTGAAGACTTCTACCTACAACTTCAATTGGAAATTGATGAAACATGCAATCAAAATGCATTGATAATAATTGATAACTGGGCTGTCTGCTGAGTGTTTGCCATGTGGATCTGTGGTGAGGCCCCCCAGGGAGGGAGAGAGGTAGCCCTGTCAGAGTGAGAAGGCTTACTGATGGGAGGGGCAGCACCGGAGAGGGGAGAGGGAAGAGTCAGGTTTTGGGGAGCATAGGTGCATATCTGTTGGAGGGGAGGGAGGGTTGACCTCCAGGTTGGGGGAGGATTAACTGAGGATGCTTTTGTGGACACTAGGTGGGGAGTGTCTTTGGTGGTGTGCAGCGGGTGGGCAACATTGAACTTGGGTTTCTGGGGGTATCTTGGGAACCCAGGTTGGAACACTGGTACACTGAATCCTGGATCTTCGGGGAGCACAAAATACTCCAGAGGAGAGATCCCATGTGGGAATTCCATTGGGTGAACTGGACTCTACCACAGACACACTTATACCCTGAGGACTGAAGTCGGAAATCACATAGTGTCTGAGGAAGCAGAAGACAGTGGTACCAAGAGCGGTGTACTGTTGATTGGCAGACAAACCAGGTTTTGTTACATCAGTACCCTGTATGCTGTATTAAGACATGTATGATTCTGGTAATCCTGTGATGGACATTCTGTTTTATTTTGTTTATGCTTGTTCATTTTAGGGTGAAGCTAAGAGGTGCTATGACATTGGGGTCACCCTTTTGAAGTAGTGTTATTTGTTTTTCTGGTTTTTTTTTTTTTTTTTGTAAATGAAACCCAGTGGTGATGTGCCTATAGGGACAGCAAATAGTTCAAGGGTTTGGGGAGCAGGGTACTGGAGGGGTGGGGGAAATAAAAGGGAGATGATGTCAAGGAGTCCAGGAAGGAAAAGTATGTTTGGAGACTGATTATGGAAGCAATCATACAATTCTGTTTGACATGATTGAACTACGGAATGATATGACATGTATTAACTACCAAGTAATAACAAGTTAAAAGAATAAATAAAGAGTATAGATTCAGAAATGGGTATTGGGATTACACTAAATCCTAGCTCCAATTTAAGAACAATTAGTTCTCATATCATGGCCCTGCCCAACACTTGCCCTCAGGAAGGGAACAGAAGATACGGTACTATAGCAAAATGTGGTGATGAAATTATATGGTGCTTGGCTATGATAAAGTAGCCTCTGGGACCTTAAAGGCTTGTCTCCAAACAAATAGCCATCTAAGTGAGATGTCAACTAAGTTGGAAGGAGCACACCATCACCAGTCACCAAAGGATTGTAATCCGTATAATCTGAAGTCGACGGAGGGATTAGTATCAGAGACTAAATTGTGAGAATCCAGTGTGCAGAAGGCAATGGATGACAGTGGGAGCCCAAGATTCATTTGGGGGAACTGTAGAGGAAATAAGCCTCTGGAGAACTCCCCCTATCTAAAATTGAAGATGGGAGGAAAGCGGTCACTAAGCAGAGTGCTTGGGAGAGATAAGTACAGAAAATCAAAGGCATCAATCTGACCTGGACAGTTAAACCTTTGATGCAGGCTAGACATGATTTGGTTTCCACACTTTCTATATTTTTGGTTTGTATGGTTTTGTTTATGTTTGTTCAGATTAGGGTGTATCTCAGAGGTATTATGTCATTGGAGGTCACTCTCTTAAAGGTGTGTTACATGTTTTCCATTTTTGGGTATATGAAATCCGGGATTGATGAACCTATGGGGACAGCAGGAAGAATAAGGGTTTTAGGGGGAAGAGGGTTCAGTGGTGGTGGTGGGGTAAAAGGAAGATGAGGTCAAGGAGTCCATGTAGAAAAAGAATGGTTGGGAACAGACCGTGGTAGCAATTGTAAAATTCTACTTGATGTGATTGATCTATGGAATGATATGATATATGTATAAAATTTCAATTAATAATACATTGAAAAATAATAAAGTGGTCCTGAGAACACAAATTTTTAAATCCATTGACCTAGAATGCCCTCTTCCCAGAGTTTCCCTTACTTTGGGAATTCAATGGCCAGAGCAATTTAAAGAAAATGGAAGGGATTCATATGTGGTTGGCAACGTTTATTTCTGCAAATGAGGGCATTAAAAATACTATAATCTCTTCACGTAACTATTTTGGATTGCGAACAAAGATAAATTTAATATTCAAACAATCTGATAAAATAACCATTTGGAAACTGAAAAAAACCAACAATCCTATAATCTCTTATTTTTTTTATTAAGTAACCCTTTAATACCAGCTAATAATAATAATAATTGGCAGCTAGAATGCAAAAGTTGGAAACAAAAATGAAGGACCAGTTGTTGGAAAATATGGAGATAGAAAAGATCCTGGAGAATGCACCCTAGGGTTTTGCAAGAGCAATGACTTGTTCTTAGCAAATACCTTGTTTTCACAATACAAGCCGCGACTATACACATGGACTTCTCCAGATGGAATACACAGAAATCAAATGGCATCTGTGGGAAGACATGATGGAGAAGCTGAATGTCAGCAGCTAAAATCAGACCAGGAACTGACTGTGGAATAGACCATCAATTGCTCATATGTGAGTTCAGGATAAATCTGAAGAAAAATGAAAATGAGTGTACAAGAGCCAAAATACCTTGAGTCTATTCCACCTGAATTTCAAGACCATCTGAAGAACAGATTTGACTCATTGAACAATAATGGCAGAACCCCTGATGCACTTTGGGAAGACATCTATGTCATTCATGAAGAAAGCAAAAGGTCATTAAAAAGGCAGGAAAGAAAGAAAAGATCAAAGATGATGTCAGAAGAGATTCTGAAACTTGCTCTTAATTGAAGAGTAGTTAAGACAAGTGGAATCAAGGATGAAGTTAAAAAGCCGAATAGAAAATTTCAAAGGGCAGCTTGAAAAGACTGAGCCAAATAGTATAATGAAATGTATCAAGATCTAGAATTAGAAAACCAAAAGGGAAGATCAGACTCACCATATCGGAAAAGTAAAGAACTCAAGAAAAAATTAGAGTTTTGAGTTGTAATCCTATAAGATTCTATGGGCAAAATATTGAATTATGCAGGAACCATCAAAAGAAGATGGAAAGAATGCACAGAGTCACACTGTACCAAAAATAACTTCTCAACATCCAACCATTTCAGGAGGTAGTATATGAGCAAGAACCAATGGTGCTGAAGAAAGAAGTTCAAGCAGCACTCAATGCATTGGCCAAAAACAAGGCTGCAGGAATTGACAGAATGCCAATGGAAATGTTCCAACACACTGATGAAGCACTGGAAGCATGCTCTCATTTAGGCCAGGAAATCTGAAAGACAGCTACTTGGCCAACTGACTGGAAGAGGTCCGTATTTGTGTCCATTCCAAAGGAAGGTGACCCAAATAATGCTCAAACTATAGAGCAATATCATTGATATCACATGCAAGTAAAATTTTGCTGAAGGTCATCCAACCATGGTTGTAGCAGTACATTAACAGCAAACTGTCAGAAGTTCAGGCTGGATTCAGAAGAGGATGTGGAACAACAGATACTGCTGATGTTAGATGGCTCTTGGCTCAAAGCAGAGAATACCAGAAAGATGTTTACTTGTGTTTATTTAACTATGCCAAGGCATTCAATTATGTGGACCATAATTAATTATGAATAATCTTTTTTATTTTAGAGTCTTTAAAAAAATTTGTTTAACAGTTTTATTGGCACTTCATCCACATGTCATACAATTCAATAATGCAGTCATATCAAGAAGAGTTGTACAATCATCACCACAGCCAATTCTAGAACATTTTCTTCTTCCTTATATTCATTGTTATTCATATCTTTTTAAAAATTGTGGAAAAATATACACAACAAAACATTCTCCAATTATACAACTTCTACATGAATAATTCAGTGCCATTGATTATACTCTTTGTGTTGTACAACCATTATTTTTTAAATTGTTTTATTAGGGGCTCATAAAACTATTTTTTAAAAAATAATTTTATTAGGGGCTCATACAACTTTTATCACAATCCATACACACATCAATTGTGTAAAGCGCATTTGTACATTCATTGCCCTCATCATTCTCAAAACATTT
>NW_022103900.1:17279330-17288562 GCF_000313985.2 Echinops telfairi
CATTCCCCTTGATCATGCCCTACCAGGTCTCCCACACCCACCTTCCCACCAATTTGGATCGGGAACAACATGCTGTTAGATTTTCAAGGGCAATTAGTTCACATTATTGTCTTAAGCTAGTGTAACTCTGTTTTGTGATTGCTTGCAACTCACCCTATTAAGTAAGTAATAAGCCCAAACAAATAACAATGTGCAGCACACATTGTATAAAATAGAAAAACATGGGTATGTGTACTTATGTGTCTATAAATACTCATAGATTGGTTTGTTTTAATTTTTTTTACTGTGAGTTGAGTGATGGTTTACAGAACAGACCATCAGTTTTACATTCAATAACAATTCGTGCACATTTCATTTCACCTCACTCATTGTAATCTCTTCCATGTTTATCACTTCTCTTTTCTTGTTTCGATTCCTCCTCTTAACCCTCTGAATTTTGTCCTTGGGTAAATGATGCCCTTTTGATCTCAAATGGCTGACTGTTGCTATATGAGTAACAAGCCTGGCTAGTCCTAGTATTCCCCTTATAGAACTGTCCATTGCTTAGCTGGAAACCGAGCTACAGATGGGTTCAGTCTCAGACCAGAAGAGCAACTCAGGGCTATAGTCTCAGAGATTCTATCAGTCTCCTTCTGACAAGTAAGCCTGATCTCTTATGATTGTGAGCTTTGCTTCACATTTTGCTACCACTTTATCCAGAACTTTCTAATATCTTTGGGAGCTGATTGTCATGGAAGCCTGGCATCATCTAGTTCTGGTCTCATGTTCATATGGTCCCTTAGTCTACTGATTTTATTTCCAGCATTCTTCTTTCTGCTGGACTGGGAGAGACCAATAGTTGTATCTTAAGTAGCTGCTCATGAACTTTTAAAGACTGCAGTCACTACTCACCAAAGTAGGATGTAGAATATTGTCTGTGGGCTACCTTATGATAATTGACCTTGGTGTCCCCAGAGACTCTGATCCCGCAACCTCAAGCCCAGCAACTCAGCCCTTCAAGGTGTTTCATTATGTCTAAGCACTTTTTCTAACTTTGCCCCTTGTGTGCACTACCTCATATGTCTATTCATAGACATATTTTCAGCAATAGTATATACCCATATACAGAAATCCTCTGTCAGACATATGTGGGTTTTATGTGTGTGTGTGTGTGTATCCTCTGTCAAGCATATACATATATATATATTCATGTGTATGCATATATATATACACTGTCAAACATGTAAATATATGCACGTGTGTGTGTGTGTGTGTGTATGAGTTTGTGGGTATACTTCCACTCTCCTTCCTACAACTGTTCAGCCTATGTGCATGTATTTGTTTTTTGTAGGTCTCCTGGTAGTGCCATGGGTTAGGTATTGAGTTGTTAATCATGAGGTCAAACGGTTCAAACTGACCAATTGCTCCAAGGGAGGACAATGAGGCTATCCCCTCCCATAAGGATTCACAGTCTAGGAAACCCCATTTAGGGTCATTATGAGTCAGAGGTGGCAGTAGATTTTGGGTGGTGTAAATGGATAACTATTAGCCAAAAGGAAGGTTGTACGCACCCACACAGAGTTACCTCAGAAGACAGGCCTGGCAATTTGCTTCAGCAAGATCATGACCTTGAAAATGCTATGAAACAGTTCTACTCTGTCACATGGGGTTTCCAGAACTCTGACATAGACTCAATGTCATGTAACAAAAACAATATACATTTGGATATCTGAAACAATACACAAAAATGATAAGTCATTTAGAGCTAGATCTTGGCAGATGAGGCATGCAACAGAATGTTTTTTGTAGAGTCTTTCTTTGTCTCTCTTGAATTTTGGATGATGTAAACATGCATTATTATTCTAAAGACAAATAAAATTTCAACTGAAAAAAGTAAAAATTAAAGGACAAACTGAGGAAAACAGTGGCAACATAGCAGATGAAAAAGATTAATATTCCTAATGCACTGAAAGTAGAATGACCAAGCTTTTGAGCATTTATTCACATAAAATAGGGGTCAAAACCCCTGTAACCATGAAGAAGTTTAGGGACACACGACTCTAAACATCATAATGAATAAGTATCATATACATAGTAGGATATCAGAAGATAATAAATTTTATGAAAGAAAATAAGTAATTGTAATAGAGATAAGAGGTGCTGGTCATGGGGGACAAATTGTAGTTTTTAGTAAAAGTTTAGAAATAGCTTAATTGAAAATGAGATTGAAGAACGGTACTAAGGGGGTGAGAGAACTAGCAATGATGATGTTTGGGGTAAGTGAGTCCAAGCCAAGTGTTTACTGAGGTGGGAGTGTGCCTGGTAAAGGCTAGTGCATCAGGAACAGAGTGATAGATAGGGAAAGTAGTGGATTAGACCAAAGAGGTAGAAGTAAAGGTTGGAACATCTTGGGCCCCAAACTTGAGCTGTTATCCTAAATTGAATGAGAAGCTATTGCAAGATTTTTTTTTTAGCAGAAGAGTGACAAACATTAACTTATGTTTTAACAGAAGCACTCTGGCAGGTGCTATGTTTATGATGGATCTGGGGGCTGAGGGGGAAAAAGTGGACACATAGGAAGTCATCAAGATAGTCCAAGTGGGAGGTGAGGCCCGTGGCTCAGAGGGTGGCGGTGGTTTTAGGCATGACCTAGGGAGAGAGCCAACAGCATCTGCTGACAGACTTCACGAGGCCTGTGAGAAAAAGAAATGGCTCCTCCAAAGTTTGGGGGTTGAGCAACAAAAAGGATGGAGTTGCCATCAGCTGAAGCAGGGAAACCTGTGGGCCCAGTTTTGGCTGTGAAGGGAGATCAGACATTCAGGCTTGGAAGAGTTGAGTTTGAGATCCCATTAAGCTATGCAAGTGGAGATGTCACAGAAGCAGTCAGCTAGAGAGATTGTGAGTTCTCCTGGACTGGAGAGGCATTTTTTTGAGTCATCAGCATAAGATTAGACATGGTCACCAATGTCGTGGATGTACAGAGAAAAGAGAAGTACACAGCCTTGGGCCTGCCACTTGATAAATTCAGGGAGGAGAGGAAACCAACAAAGGACATTGAAAAAAGGTCTATGAGCTAAGAACCAAACCAAGGGTGTGTTGCCCTTTAAGGAAAGTGAAGAGGGAGGGATGAGATGTGCCTGCTAGAGAGTGAGGATGCCCCATCAATAATTGAATTTTGGCTCTAGATGGAGGACATCATATAAACTTTGGGGGGAAGTAATCTAGCCATATGTCATCAAAATTGTATATAAATGTGAATAATATTTATTCTTCTAGAAATGGTTTTAAAGGAAATAATTACAGACAAGAAACAAATAGTTGGCTTTAAGAATGTTCAACTTATTTTCCCTAATGATGGCAAAAATTTAATAACTACCTAGATTGCCAACAAATAGAGCATTCACATAATCAATTATGATATATTCACACAGCACAATATCATATTTTTATTAATAATTACATAAAATTAAAATATAAATGGTTACAGTATATTATAATTAGGTGAGACATAATAGAGTTTGTATAAGATGGTCTCTGTCTTTTGATTTCTCTCTGACAATTTTACCTTGATATATCTCTCTTTATATTTCTCTGGGGAGCTCTGGTAGTGTAGTGATTAAGTGTTGCACTGCAATCTGCAAGGCCCACGGTTCAAAACCACCAGCAGCTCCTTGGGAGAAAGACTGTCTACTCCCATAAATAGTTACAGTCACAAAAGCCCACAGGAGGTTATTATGAGTCATCATTCACTCAATGGCAGTGATGTATCCCTCTCTCTCTCTATCTAATGATACGTAGGAAAAAAGAAAGACTAGAAGGTTATCCACCAAAACAAATGAAAGCAATACTTATTCCTGATGGTGACATTGTAAAGAATTTTTGGTAAATTTGTTGGACTTAGATTTGATCACTTCCTCCCTCTCTCTCTCTCTGTCACACACACACACACACACAGAGAGAGAGAGAGAGAGAGAGAGAGAGAGAGAGAGTTAGTTTTAAAGCACGAATGAGGACATGGACTGTCGGTTTCTTTCTGTGGCTTGCTGTGTGGTGGGTTATGTATTGCTCAGCTAACTCCAAGTCTAAACACACCAGCACGGGAGAAAGATAAGCCCTCTGTGCCCACAGAAAAAACCTGGAAACAAAAAGGAACAGTTCTATTCTGTCCTATTCGGGTTGCTATGACTCAGAGTTGAGTCAATGGCAGTGGTTTTTTTGTTTTGTTTTCTTTTCATTTTGTAAAACAAAATCACAGATTAAAAAAAATCAAGTTAAAAAAAGAGACAATTGATATTTCCTAAATATTCATTGCTTGGTTGACTGCACCCATAATTTTCATGCTCAACATAAAAAACTGTTCTATTTTACAAATGCAGCAGCTCAGTGGAAGGGAAGTTTTTCTTCAGGGTCTCTGCACTGACGAAAGCAGAGCTGGATGGAGCCCCTTCTCCTCTGTGATACAGAGCGTCTTTCCTAAAACCGCACTGCTTCAAGTATTTGCCGGTAAACTGGGTTGAGTTCTAGATCAGAAGTGGTCATTAGATATATAATACCAGCCATTGATGTGAACCATATATGTAGTTTAAAAATTTTATGTAGTCATATTAAAAATTGTAAAATAAGTAAAAAATAAAAACAAAAAACCAAACCCAGGGACAAAGGTAAAACAATTGATCTAAATTCAATGGCGAGGAGGGTGTAGGATGTCTGGTGGGACTTAATCAAGTGCAATGTAGCTGAGAGGAATTACTGAAACCTGAATTAAGGTCAAATATCATAGTGAGACAAGAGGGAAGTAAAAGGAAATAATTAGGAAGCAAGGAACATTTATAGAGGTCTAAATACAGGCATGTACATATGTAAATATATTTTATATAATAGGTAGATCTATGTACATATATTTATTTGTTAAGTATTAAGGTAGCAGACAGACATTGGGTCTCTACTCAAGTCCTCCCTCAGTGCAAGAACACTTTGTTCTAATAACCCGGTATTCCGTGATGCTCACCTTCCCAACAAAATCACTGAAGACAAAATGGGCACATGAGCAAATGTGGTGAAGAAAGCTGATGGTGTCCGGCTATCAAAAGATATAATATCTAGGGTCTGAAAAGCTTGAAATTAAACAAGAAGCCATCTACCAGAGAAACAACAAAGCCCGCATGGAAGAAACACACCAGCCTGTGTGATCATGAGGTGTCGATGGGACAAGGTATCAGGCATCAAAGACCCAGAACAAAATATCATATCCATGTGAATGAGGGGGAGGGCAGAGTGCAGACCCAAAGTCCATCTGTAGACAATTGGACATCTCCTCACAGAAAGGTCATAAGGAAGAGACGAGCCAGTCAGTATAGCACTGATGAAACATAAAACTTTCTTCTAGTTCTAGTGCTCGCCCCACTCCCACCCCCCCGAGTATCATGACCCCTATTCTACCTTACAACTCTGGCTAGACCAGAGCATGTACCCTGGTACAGAGAAAAGGTCAGGTTGCAACACAGGGAATCCAGGACAGATAAACCCCTCAGGACCATTAATGAGTAGCGATACCAGAAGGGTAGGGGGAAGGTGGGGGGAGAAAGGGGGAACCGATCACAATGATTGACATATAACCCATCTACCCCACCAACTCCCACTAGGGGGACAAAGTAAAGTGGGTGAAGGGAGACAGCGTTTGATGTAAGACATGAACATTTAAAAAAATAAGTTATCAAGGGTTCATGAGGGAGGGAGGGAGGGGAAAAATGGAGGGGTGGTTGATAACAAGGGCTCAAGTAGAAAGAAAATGTTTAGAAAATGATGATGGTAACATATGTACAATGTGCTTGACACAATGGATGTATATATCAATTGTGATACGAGCTGTAAGAGCTCCAAATAAATTGATTTTCTAAAGAATGTAAAAGAAAAAGAGGAAAGAATGTAAAAGAAAAAGAGGAAAAAATCATGAATATATTTTAATATAATAATGAAATATAATTTCAGGATGTCAATATTTTAAAATTATTGAGATATTTAACATTTTTTATACTATGTCTTCAAAATTTTGCTTATATTTTGCACAAGAAACACATTTGCACATGGACTAGCTATACTTCACGTCCTCAATAGCTGCATGTGCTACCAGATAGATACCATCTTGGCTAGCACAGTATTACAGGACATTCCCTTTTACTAAGACACATTTTCTAGAAAATTGGCTACAATTGAATCTTTTTCTTTATTGCATTTGAGAAGCTATTTAGATTCTATTGGAGCTACATTTCATTAATAATGTGAAGACATATTTAATTGCTTGTATTAGGCTCAGATAAGATTGTGGCTTTAATTTCCTAACATTTTGATGAATTAGTTATATAGATGAGACATAATTGTCTGATGCTCCATTTAGTTTTGTGAGATCTGAAGTCAATAGATAGAAAAGAGTATGAAGCAAAACCTAGTAATTTCTATTTTACTGTTTTATAGGTATATTAAACTTTATAATGTTTACAATTAGTGTTTTATTTTTTTGGCATCTGAATTTGGATGCTATTTAAAATCCATAATAATTTAAAATATTTGGACCCTCTCTATATGCATTCTTTTACTGAATAAAAGCTGCTAGAAATTCAAGTCTGGTTCAGAAGAAAATGGGGCATGAGTGATATCATTGCTGACATCAGATGGATCTTGGCTGAAAGTAGAGAGTACCAGAAAAATGGTTACTTTTGTTTTATGCAGAGGCATTTGACTGTGTGGATTATAGCAAACTATGGAAAACATTAAGAAGAATGGGAATTTCAGAACACTTAATTATGTTCATGTAGGATCTGTAGATGACCAAGAGGCAGAAGGGGGAACAAAATAAAGGAACACTGAGTAAGGAAAGGTAGGCATCCAGGTTGACTCCATTCACCATACATATCAATCTGTATTCTGGCAAATAATCAGGGATGCTTGCTGGACTATATGATAATGAGGCATCAGGATTGGCAAAAGAATCATTAAGGACTTGCTATAAGCATATGACACACCCTTGCTTGCTGAAATAAGGAGGACTTGAAGCACTTGCTGATGAAGATCAAGGAAAGCAGTCCTCACTATGGATTCCAACACAATGTACGGAAAACCAGATTACTCACAGACTGGACCAGTAGAGAACCTTCTGATCACTGGAGGAAAGTTTGAAGTTATCCAGGATTTCATCTTGTTTCAATCCACAATCAATACTCATAGAAGCAGCAGTCAGGGAATCAAGCAACATATTGCATAGGAAAATCTGCTGAAAATGACCTCAATGATTTGATATATGTATTAAATCCCAATTTTTTTGATAATTAAAAAAATTGAAGAGTGAGGATGTCACTTTGAAGACTAAGGTGTTCCTGACTCAATTTTATGTGTATAGGAAAGAGTTTTATATGAAGAGTAATTATGAATAAGAAAACATCCAAGCCCAGGCCAGATCAAGTCAATAAGTCCAATATTAGCCCATATGTCCAATACTAGTCTATAAATTCCTCTCTAGACTCATACAGCCATGAAATAATGCTGTATGCAAGAACATCACAGGCTAGTGGGTCGAAAGTCTTTTGGATCTAGTGGCAGTAGAAACATCTCAGCACTGGCAGGGGTCTCCATGTGCAGGCCCGGGTATTTTCAGTCATCTCGTATGCATGTGAAAGTTGGATATTGAATAAGAACAACCAAAGAAGAATTGATGCATTTAACTTATATTACTGGTGAAGAATATTGACAGTAATACAGACTTCCAGAAGAACAAGGAAATTGGTGTTGGAAGAAGTACAACCAGAATGCTCCTTGGAAATGAGGATGGTGAGACCAGTTCATGGAAAAAGAGATCCGGCTTGGTAAGGTAGGAGGTCAGCAAAGAGGAGGAAGACTGTCAAGCAGAAGGACTGACACAGTGGCTGCAACAAGGGACTGAAACCTAACATCAAAACTGAGGAGGAATTGACTTGGCAGCATCTCACAATGCTAAAGCTCTTCCTTCTGAATCTTTCCAACTAAATTATTTCAATTTACCCAATCGGTTAGAAACTTTCAAGATAACTAATCAGCCTATTGGCTTTTTCTTTTTCTCTTTTTATAGCACTCTTTTCTCATTAAAGAAATTATGAAACTTATTAGAGATTAAAAAAAAATGTTAGATACCACTGGGTTGATTCTGACTCATAGTACCTTATGCACAATAGAATGAAGCAGAAACACTGCCCGCTCCTCACAACTGTTCGTATGTATGAGTCCTATTTTTTTTACTTTTTCAAAGCGTTTAGTGCTTCTGTTTTACAATTAAAATGGAAACAACCCTGGTTCACTTATGCTTGAGCCCACTCATGCCACCACCGTGTTAGTCCATCTTGTCTTCCCCTCTGCTACTTTACCAAGTATGATGTCCTTCTCCAGGGACTGGTCTCTCCCGACAACATGTCCAAAGTATATGAGAGGAAAAATTGCCACCCGTGCTCTAAGGAGCATTCTGGCTGTACTTATTCCAAGACATTTGTTTGTTCTTTTGGTAGTCTATGGTACATTCAATATTGTTCGACAGTACCATAATTCAAATGCATCAATTTTCTTGTGATCTTCGTTATTCAATATGTCACATGCATGTGAAGCAATTGAAATACCTTGGCGTGGGTCAGGCTCAACTTACTCGTCAACATAATATCCATGTTTTTCAACATTTTAAAGAGGCATTGTGCAGCAGATGTACCCAATCAATGTGTCATTTGATTTCTTGACTGCTGCTTCCATGAGCATTGATTGTGGATCCAAGAAAACTTGAATCTTTCTCAGTTTATCATGCTGTTACCTGCTGCTCCAGTTTGGTTTTCATTGAGTTGATTACATCGAGTTGTAATACATACTGAAGGTTGAAGTCTTTGATATTCAATGGTAAGTGCTTCAAATCTTGCTCACTTTCAACCAGCAAGGTTTTGTTATCTACATATTGCAGATTGGTAAGCCTTTCTCCAATCTTGATACAACATTCTTCTTCATAAATTTGAATAATAGTCGAATTATTTGGATTTCCTTGAAAGGGGATAGATATAATCCTATTACAGACAGCATTGTCTGGACAGATCTTGCAATGTCATTTTTGTTGATGAAGGCAATGTCATTCTTCTTGATTCTTTTATTGTCAGCACAGTAAACAACTTGATTTTCTGACTCAAAATAGGTAATACCATTCCATTCCAGCTTATTCCTGATGTTAGTTTTTATGTGTTCTGTTTCATTAAAA
>NW_022103900.1:17290035-17295025 GCF_000313985.2 Echinops telfairi
TTCTGTCCACAAGGTTTTCTGTGGTGAATTCCTCAGAAGTGTACAGTCTATCCCTTCTTCATAGTCTGTTCTTAGTCTGGAAGCTTGGCTAAAGCCTGTGCACTTTGGGCGTTTGAAATACTGATGGCATAGCTTCCAGCATCACAGCAACAGGCAAGCCACCACCGCACAACTTGACAGACAAGTGGTGTTTGTTGGTTTATTAAATAGTGACAAGGAAATAGAGGAATTAAAATTTATTTAAACACCCCTCAAACAGAAATATCTTCTGGTAACAGGTTGTATTTGGTTGGTGTTGTATGCATGTATGGTGTTATAAAAGGAGTCCAGGGAGCATAGTGGTTACGTATTTACCTGCTAACAACAGGGCAATATTTCGAAACCACTAGCTACTCCATGGAACAAAGACAAGGTTTTCTACTCTGTGAAAATTTGCAATCTTGGAAACCCAGAGGAGCAGTTTTATCCTGACCAACAAGGTTGCTATGAGCCAGAATTGACCCGATGGCGGTGAGTTTGGTTTATGGTGTTATAAAAATGAAAAAAACCCACACAAAACCATATGTATACTCATGATTTCTCCTGCATATAAGTCACATATAATATAGTACATTCTTTCAATACACATATGGAACATCTGTATTTTCTGTTCTATGTTCAATATTTAAATAAGTTGGTATTTCACTGGTCTGTTTTTGAAATTAATGGTTGATATTTATTTATGAAGTGTTCTGAATGGATAAGAGAAAGTTAAGAAAAAGATGAAGCAGTTCGTTTTAAGATTCTTTTACAACATAGTTTATTAGCTGCATCGTATTACAATAATATAGTTGTACCACCATAAATTCAACTCCTTTTAATCTCTGGCCAATTGGTTTTTACACTTGATCTTAGCCAAAAGGCCGAGAAGCAATGGCGAATTGTTTTTTGTTTAAAAATTATTTGTTTAAAATTCTTGGAATAAGTAACTGTCATTATACTTTGAGCAATCCTATAATTATCCCCTTTGGATTAATTCCTAGGAATTGACTTATTGAGTCAGAATGTGCAAATACCAAACTATATCCAGGAAAGTAGAACAACATATACTTTTTACCAACAGAGTTTTAGCGTACTTATTTCCTAATTAAAATAAATAAATAACATTGCTATTAGTATTTTAAAAGTCTTTTCCATTTCCTACCTGATTAGACATCCTGTGTTACAAATGAAGAACAACATACATTTATTTAGCTATTAGTAGATGTGAAAATTGTTCTGTGCGTTGATTGGCTCTCTTGGGTGTTGCTTGCTCACCCTCTTTGCTTATGTCTATGTTGGAATATAGGTTAGTTATTGATAGATTTGAAGGAACTATTTATATTTTGAAGACAAAGACACTTACTTATATCTGTTCCAATCTTTTAATTGGTTTTTAAAAAGGACCTTATTAGTCAAATCTATAATTCCTTTTCATTATGACTTCTGACTTGGTGCTATATGTTAAAATTTTACCTTTTTCATTTAAATACGGTAGTTTTATTGAGCTATAGTGAACACATCATACAATTCCACAGTTTATTCTTATCAAAAAGGGTTCTGCAATTATCATCACAATCAATTTTGGAACCTCTTCTTGTACCCTTGATGGTTACTTTAGGTTCCCCCCCACACACACACACACTCATTCCATGCCCCCAGGCAATCATTAATGCAACTACTGTTTTCAAAAGTCCATCCATCCCAGGTTCACTATAAAGAAAAATATGCAAAACAAGGACAAAGAGCCACTGACGAAGCACACAGCATCCCTCTAGATCTTTAATGCTTCCTCCCCGCCACTGTCATGACCCTAGCTCTACCTTATAAATCTGGCTAAACCAGAGCATGTATGCTGGTACAGATAAGATCTCTCAACACATGGAATGCAGGATAGATAAGCCCCTCAGGAACAGTAATGGTAGTAGCAATACCATGAGGGTAGGGGGAAGGTAGGGGAGAAATAGTAAACCAATCACAATGTTCAATGTAAAACCCTCCCCCAGACACACACACTTCCAGAGGATGAACAACAGAAACGTGGATGAAGGGAGATGGTGGATGGTGTAAACTATGAAAATAATAATAATTTATAATTTATGAAGGATTCATGAGGGTGGGAGGATAGGGGAGGGTGGGAGGGGAAAAAGAACTGATACCAAGGATTCAAGTAAAAAATGTTTTTTGAAAATGATGATGTCAACATATTTTCAAATGTCCTTCATACAACTGATATATGGAATGTTATAAGAGCTGTAAGAGCCCCCAACAAAATTATTTTAAAACAAAGGATCCCCCAATAAAATGACTTATAATAAAAAAATAGGAAGAAAGAAATAAAGGACACAACTTCTGTTTTGAAAAACAAAAACAACAGAGGACCCAGCTACCATGACCATGAACAACAGAGAAAGATCTCAATCTAAGAGAAAGCAGAGAATATTTTTAAAAAATGGAATAAGTTCAAAATGGATCAAAAGAAAGCATTTCTAAATTATTAAAATATGAGTATTATCATTGCTTCTCTGGATTTTCAAGGCAACACTAAAGAGTTCATTTCCATACCAGGGTTGAAAGCATTAGTGGCTTTAGTGCAATCTCTAAATGAGCTGGTATTCTGCTGATTTGGTGATTCATTTTCACTTTTAGTAAGTATTTATTCACCAAGTGTCCTGAATGAAGAAAAAAAGAGGTATGAAATAAAAAGGTAAATTTAGTTTTAGGATTTAGGGCTTTATATAACTTAGTTCACCTGTGAGAGTTTGGGATCAGAACGCTGGACCATAACATCACCAACTTCCATAGATGACCTCAGTTATAACTGGCATCTGCTTATTTGATGAGGTTGCCACAAGTTAAAACGTTGGAGCCCTTATTACCAGCAGGCATTCTTTCTCTGAGAATGTAGTCTCCGAATTCTTGGAAGGTTTCAGTGCCTGGGCATGTCTTGACTCAGATCCCACGTTTCCAGTCTGGACTAGCTGTCTATCAAGAGTGGTGAGTAAGGAGGGGTAAAAAAGAGAGGTCAGTGAGGAGAGAAGTTCTCAGAAACAGCAGCATCATCACTTGATCGTCTGAAGTTCACTTAGTCATATCAGCATGCTCAGCGAACATCCTGGGTCACTGTAACTTCCACTTGCTCTCGGACATTCCAATGTAGATTGTTTAGCTGGATATTGACATTTATAGTTGCTTGGTGGCAAGAGTTGTGGAGGGTAGTTATAGTTGGTCATATATCTATAGCATTTTTCTTTAAAAACAAATGTATCATTGAAAATACTCAATCGTTTTATTTATTTTATTTTTCCAAAACCATTATATTGAGAGTTAATACAGATATAACATTCCATAGTTCAGTCACCTCAAGCAGTATTGTACAATTGCTACCACAATCAGTTTCAAAACATTCTTTTCCTTCTTGAACTACTTGGCATCATCTCCCTGTTACCCACAACCGCACCCCTAGCCCCACCGTACCCCCTGAAACCCTTCTTCTACTTGTTGTCCCTATGGGTCTATCAATATAGGTTCCATATACTGAAAAACAGAAAAGCATATAACAAAAATTAAAGCGGGTGACCCCTAATTATCACATCTGAGATAAACCCCAAAATGAACAAACAAACAATACAGAAAATGTTGAAAACTAGATCAGGCCCAATGTGCATCAGAGGTTGGATCAACTGACAAGATTTTAGCTGTTCAATTCAGGTTTATCCTTTTGATCTTCTGCAGTCATCTCTCCAGTGAACTCTATTTGGTAACCACTGTCTCTCCATCCCTCTATTATGGACAGAGCAAAATCACTGGAGGCGTATTTCCGATGTAGATACCACAAATGCATCTTGGGCTCCCACTGTCATCCATAGCCTTCTGCAAACCAGATTCTAACAATTTAGGCTCTGCATGACTCTCTCCTGTGACTATGGATTATATGATTTACAATCCTTTGGTCACTGATGTGGGTGTGCTTCTTCCATGTTGACATCTCACTTAGATGGTTGGTTGTTTGGAAACCAGCCTTTAGGACTCCAGACACTACTTTATCTGATAGCTGGGCATCTTCTCATTTCTTTACCACACTTTGCTATAGCATCCATATCTTCTATGTTCCCTTCCTGAGGGCCAGTCTCGACCAGGGCCATGATGTAAGAATTAATTGTTCTTAAATTGAAGCTAGTATTTAGTGTGAACCCAAAGCCTTTTCCTGAATCTATTTTTTTAACCTATCTTTGGCTCCCTTTCGAAACCTCCTTGTTAATTTATGGTAGAGAGTCTTATCTATCATCCATTTTGGGCATAAAGATCTTCTGTAAATATTGACTTCAGTTAGCCCCTGGTACTAATTTTTTAAAGCATCATTGAGAGAGGTAAGAATAATCCTTTTATGACTTGATGCTGTGTTGTTGGACCAAAGACCAAATCTAGTGATTATTCAAACTAATTTTGGTTTGTTGTGGGAATAACATTTAAATAAAATTTTTCTTTTTTTCTTTTTCTTATTAATTTTAGTCTTTTTATTAAGAACATTTGGTAGTTTGGGGAAAAAATAGGTATGAGTTTGCCTTCCTTAATATTATTAAGGCTTTATGCTTATTTCTGTTTTGCATTAGTTTAATATATCTGTAGAAAATACTTCAACTTGTCGTTTTTTGTAATCAAGTCAATTCCAACTCATGGCAACCACATGTATGGGCACAGATTGTCAGACCTGTCTTTTGAGGTGGCCCTGTGTGGATTTGACCCACCAACCTTTCAGCTAGTTGCTGGCAGTTTAGCTCTTTGTGACCCCATGCATACCTACATAAAGAATAACTAAAGACAAACCAAAACCCAAATCCATTGCTCTGGGCTATTCTGACTTACAGCGACCCTATGTTCATGCTAGGTGCCAGTGATTAATTGGCTTCCACTTAAGACAACACAAGTATACAATATTCTTTCTTTAAAAAAAATCATTTTATTGGGGCTC
>NW_022103900.1:17296285-17297649 GCF_000313985.2 Echinops telfairi
TCATTGCAGCTTCAACTTCTTCCATCAATACCATCAGTTCTTGATCATGTAATAACTCTTAAAATAGTTGAATGTCAACCATGGTTGAATGTGATTGAATAATATCTATATGCCTGCAAGACATAAAGTTAATACAACAGTTACTCAAGTTTATGCACTAACCACTAAAACAAAGATGATATTGAAGAATTTTACCAGATTCTTTAGACTGAAATTGATCAAACATGCAGTCAAGATGCATTGATAATTACTGGTGATTGGGATGTGAAAGTTGGAAACAAAGGATCAGTAGTTGGAAAATATAGACTTGTCAATAGAAATGAATCTGAAAGATCACATGATAGAATTCTGCAAGATGAAGGACTTCTTTATTGCAATTGTTTTTCAATAATATAAGCAGTGACTATCCATTTAGATCTCACCAGATGGAATATACAGACATCAAATTGACTACATCTCTTCAAAGAGACTATGGAGAAGCTCAATATCAACTACCAAACCAGAAAAGGAGTTGATGGTGGGACAGATCATCAATTGCTCATATGTCCGCTCGAGTGGGAACTGCAGAAAATGAAGACAAGTCCACAAGAAACAAAACACAACCTTGAGTACATCCCACTTGAATTGAGAGACCATCTCAAGAACAGATGGGACACATTAAATACTAATGAATGAAGACCAAATGAGCTGTGGGGGGACATCAAGAATGTCATACATGAAGAAAGCAAAAGGTCATTGAAAAGATAGGAAAGAAAAACAAACAAACAAACAAACAAACCCCCAAAAACTTGTTCTCGAACACACAGTAGCTAAAGGAAGCAGGAGAAATGATTAAAGAAAAGAGCTGAACAGAACATTTCAAAAAGCAACTCCAGAACAAGAAGTAAAGCATTGTAATAAAATGTCATGGAGTTAGAAAGCCAAAAAGGAAGGACATGTTCAGCATATATCAAGCTGAAATACTGAAGAAAACAATTCAAGTCTAGAATTCCAGCATTGAAGGATTCGATGGACAACATATTGACTGAGGCAGGAATAGGCAAAAGAAGAATAAAAGGAATACACAGGACCACGGTACCAAAAAGAATTGGTCAAGATTCAACCATCTGAGGCAGCATAGCACCAGGACTCATGGATATTGGAGGGAGAAGTTCAAACCACACTGAAGGCATTAGTGAAAAACAGGCTCTAGCAGCCCTGTAGACAGAGTAAACTGCCCCAGAAGATTTCAGTGACTGTAAATGATTATGGAATCAGGTTGCCCCATCTTTTTCTCTTGAAGAGAGACAGATGGATTCACCATAGCAAACTCAGTTAACAGCTAATCACTTAACCACTGTGCCACTAGTAGTCTCACTAATACC
>NW_022103900.1:17298040-17299441 GCF_000313985.2 Echinops telfairi
TTTTTTTAACCTGATATTACAATAGACTTTATTATTAAAGTAATAAAATATGTGTAGCTATAAGCAAAGATAAGATAAAACTTCTATTTCTGTGGGGAAGATTTTCAGACTTTGATTCAGGAAGAATTATAAATCTTACTTTATATATTAAATCAATTGTTCTTAGCAGTGATTTTTTCCCCCTACTTCTTATACCTTGAAGTCTAACTGCAGGCAAAATATAGCCCTTTGAGTAAAACCGTACCACCACAACTGACACTTTCGGGAGCTAATGGTATAGGAATTATAATAGCCATATTCATGGGTACATACTTATTTGCCATATGAGCATTTATGAAGAATATAGAGTTGAGCATTGCTAATATATATCTTTTTAAAGACCAAAAAAAAAAAAAACCCAAGGAAAAGAATCATCCTTCCTTTAACCCATTTTAATAACTTTTTAATGGTTACTGGTAGTTGGTTTGAGATAATATTATAGTGTTTTATATGGCAAAGTCACCCTCAGTGACACAGTGGTTAAAGCACTTACCTGCTGATCATCAAAGGTTTAAACTGATAAGCCACCCCATGGGAGAAGGATGTGGTAATCTGCTTCTATAAAAATTGACAGAGTGGTTTGGTTCTGTGGCGATTGAAATGTCAGAAAACCCTCATAATGGCTAGTTACAATATTCCTCATACAATCTAAGAGATGTAGGCCTGTCTTCTTATTCTTTCTTTGGAACCTGGAAATTTGAAACACAATATGTACACAAGACAAACATTTTCAATTCTATTATATATAGAACTGTTTTTGTACCTGACAATGCCCACTCACAAAGAGAAACATAAAATGATGGATTGAGGCAGATTGTTTTTCAATGTAAAGCTTTTTTTTTTAACCCCAAATTTGAGCAAGTCTTGTGTCTGTGAGTGATCATAACTTCACTAATACTACACATTTGAGTTTGAGTGTTTTTTTTGTGTGTGTCTTAAAAATGGTCCTTGGTTGGAACATCTGCCTGCCCCAATCAATTAGATGCTGGTCCCTGGCCACATTACATTGCTTTCAGCATTACACCTCCTCTTAGTACTTTCCTTCCGAATGACTATTAGGAAGCTACTATTAGGGGCCATCTTTCTTCTCTTCAGTTAACTATCAGAATATCTTTGGCTGTAAGGAATCTCAGCCACGCTGCATTTAAGCAATAATTTAAGCAATATTTAACAAGGAGCCCAACAATAAAGTAGTTCAAGTACAGTATGCTCAGTTTTTTGTTTTTGTTTTTTTTTCCAAGCTCTTGCCTTGCAGGTCCAATGGCTTCCTGCCAGGTGACTGCAGCAGTTTCATATAACAGCATCCAGGCAGACAGAAATCGTTTCTCTCATGTAACTCTTTCTAGGCATCAGGGTTTTGCC
>NW_022103900.1:17300830-17308236 GCF_000313985.2 Echinops telfairi
ACCACCTTCAAAGATCTCTCAATTACACTTAATACATTTGTCAAATCTGCAATTACATTATTGGAAAGATCTTTCAAACTCCTCTGTTTGGATGGCTGACAGGCACTTCCCCTGTGTTTTTCTTCACCTCTTCTACATCATCAAATCACTGTCTTTTCATTCTCTCTTTAGTCATGGAATCAAAAAGAAGTTGTTGCATGAAGCGAGGTCAGGTGAGTCGGGTGCATGGGGCAAGACAGGCATGTTATTTTATGCCAAAAACTGGCCCACTGAGATGGCTGAATGAGCAGGTGCATTGTCATGGTGACAAAACCAGTCCCCCATCTGCCACAAGTCAGGCCTTCTTTGTTACAAACTGTTATGCTATCTTTTCAGAACTTCTAAATAGAAAGCTTGATTAACAGTCTGACCTGGTGGAATGAACTCCAAATGCAGTACAAGTAAACATTTTCATCCATTCAGGAAGTTGATGGATGTTCAGAATGATTTTTGTCATCAATCAACATTGTGCCTTTTTTGAAACAAGAAAACCACTTGTAAACTTGAGTTTTCCCCATAGCACTGTCCTTGTAAGTGGTGTTCAACATCACAACAGTTTCTGCACCATTTTTCCTGAGCAGGAAACAAGATTTCACAGCCACACACTGTTCTCTTAAATTGGCCATCACAAAAAAAATGAGTTTCCAGTGAAACTGCTTTTACAAAAAGAATCTGTGACCGAGAGAACCTTTCTAGGCGACGCCACTGGGTGCACTAATTCAGAGCTAGTTGCTTGATGCTCACCTAGTGGGAAAAAATGCATACTATGAAAGCTCCCCTGGGTTTTTCCCCATTTTTTGGAGAGAACCCCCTTGTAGGAAACAGAAAATTCTTACAGAAACAGTTATTCTCCAGGTTGTCCCCCATAATATATGCCAAACCTAAGGTGCTGTTTGCAAACACATGGTCACTGGAGGTCAACTGCTTAAAGGTTATCTGCTGGAAGATTGTCAGCCATCTAAGGCAATCAGGTCTTATTTTCTGTCACCACCATAATAGGGCCCACTCCCTTCTGAGAAGGATAATGGATTGTTCCCCTGAAGGAGAGCCCAAAGGTCAAGCCAACTCAGGGAACGCCAAGATTAGGCTGCCATCTTGACTCTAGAGGCCGTCTATCTTGCCTTCCTGTCACACATATACCTATTGTACAATCACCTTCCTGTTATGCATGTGGCTACCTGTAATTAGGGGGACTGGCATGCCCCAAGAGTGTATATATGCCTTGTTTGGAAAAATATTCTCTCTCTCTCTCTCTGCGTGGATCTGGCTCCTGAAGTCATTATGCTTCTGGGCAGAGGTGAGCACTTGTGTTCTTTATCTTGTCTGATGCCTCTTTGATTTTACTCCTCAATTACACAACTGCCCCTTGGACCCATTCGATTGTGGAGGCTGGTACACCACACTCCCTTGCATATTCTTATATTGCATTTTCTTTGTAAACCACTCTTTAAAAATCTAAGTAAAAGCAGAGTATTTTTAACAAAAATGAAGCTTCCTTGAGCCTTTTCTTCTAACTAGACTTTCCTCCCTGATCCCTCCTATACAAAAACCTGGATCCATCATTCTCAGAGCCCTGCCATATTTTCACTGCCCTGTCTACCCCTTAGGGGAATGAGTCTTTGATGCTGGTGAGTTCTGACTCTATTCTATGGATCACTTTTATTATTATTTAATTCTTCACTCTATTGAATTTTGACCATGCTCCCTAGAGCACACTTTATTCTGATTGTTAACTCCCAGCTATGAAGCCAAACTAAGCTATGAAGTCACAGAAGCTCAGAGGTGAGAAGAGAGATAGAGGTAAGAGAAGAGACCTTCTTAAGCACAATCTTGGGAGCAGATTCTGGGGACTGGCAATGGATGTGGGACCAAGGAGCTCCCTATAAACTAGGCTAAAAAATCAAAGATGGATTTGGACTTGAACAATGAATCTGGGTGCAGGGTAGCAATTTTAGAAACAAGGCTGATTAGAGTTGGGTTGGGTTCAGGAAGACAGTATTGAAAATGGTAGTGGAATTATGTTTTTCAGCAGACTCGGCTCAACCAGACAATAGGATTGTGTCAGCGTTCTCTTTTATCCACATAAATTCAGTAGTTACAGTAATCCTGCTTCCCAGTGGGGGGAGTGAAGCTCCCTGTGGACACTATTACACTTCGAGAGGTAAAAGTTTTCTTTAGGCCAGATTCACTGCCATCGAGTGGATGCTGACTCCTATAGACCCTAGATGTCATAGACCCTATATGTTACATAGCCCCTATATGTTACATAGCCCCTATATGTTACATAGCCCCTACAACACAGGGTAGAACTGCCCCTCTGGGTTTCCTAGCCTGTGATTCTTTTTTAAATTATTATTAATCGTTTTATTGGGGGCTCTTACGGATTTTATAACAATCCATACATCAATTGTATCAAGCACACTTATACATATGTTGCCATCATCATTTTCATTCTAATTGAGCCCTGGGTATCCGCTCCACTTTTTTCTCTTCCCTCCTCCACCCTCCCACCTTTGTGAATCCTTGATCAATTATATAATATTGTTGTTATTTTCGTATCTTACACTGTCTGCTGTCTCCCTTCACCCCCATTTCTGTTACTTGTCCCCCTGACGGGTGTGTGTTTTTGTTATATATCCATCATTGTGATCAGTTCTCCCTTCCTCCCCACTTCCCTCCACCTCCTCCCCTCATGGTGGCACTACTCCCACTACTGTTCCTGAGGGGTTTATGGGAATAAAAAAACCCATCTTTCTCCCACAGAGCATCTGATGGTTTCAAACTGCTGACCTTTTGGATTGCCGCCTGACATGTAACAACTGACACCAGGCTCCTTGAGGCTAGATTAGCTCTTGCCAATTTTGAGGCAGTTGTCAGAGCTGATAGCTGTGCAGATGAACTTCAAGATTGTCATTTTGCCTGGAAAGCTCCTGGTATGCAATGAATTGGGTCCTTCTACCAAAGTATGCACTGTCAACCTTAGCCTCTTTGCTTCTGGTTCTCATCCCATTCGTGAATAGTTTGTCGTTGTTATGCGAACAAAGTAGGGTTAATCAAGTGCAGTTTAAGGAGCCATCATGGGATACACATGGAAGTACTAGCTACCTTAGATGAGACTGTCTGCTCCTGTAAAGATATCCAGTCTGAAACCCAATAGGTCATTTTCACTGTGTCACTGTGTGTCAGCATTGACTGGATGCCGGTGGGCGTGTCTGTCTGTCTAACAACAACAACAGACAATACATTTGCTTGTTAAAGCCACCCACTTGTGGTCTTTCAGTCATAGTGGCACTTGATAGCCTTCACACTGATAAAATAGACCACAGCTTTCAGCCAGTGGACAGACACAATGTTTAGTTTCATAAGCATGTTTTCACTCTGAAAGGACCTGTTACCCTGCTATTGTTGGCTCCCCACTCACCAGATGCATTTTATGTTACCCAACCAGGTAGGACTACAAAGAAAATGGGGAGCTAAGTTAATTACAAGTCAGTTTAAGATCTCTGGAATGACCAAATAGGTGCAATTAGGGTGACCACTGGCCTTGGTCAGTAGTGTTCCCATAGGTCTGTCAGCTTCATTTTCTGAAGGGGCTGTTTTGTCTTACTTCCTGGGACGTTATAATTAAATGCCATCCGTGGACTTTGACTTGGGGGCTAGGGTGGGTGGTGGTGGTGGTGGGTGCTGGGCCTAAGGGATAAACAGCACTCCCTTCTGCAGAATGAAATTCCACCAAGTGTTGGAAGGATTACGTGTCACGTGCCATAGACCGGTAAGCTGGAACACCTTGGTATGGCATGATGGCGATAAAAGTTATGAGGCGTTTTAAATGGGAAAGATGCATTTGCAAAAATAAATAACAAAGAAGAAAGAAATTTCAGAGATCTGTCAAAGTACAGGATAATTTTAAAGTTTTCTTTAATTAAAAAATAATCCATAGTCTCTTTTTAAACATTCAGATAGCAAGTAAGAAGTAAGAATATTTGGAAACATCTGCGATTGAGCTAGTCCTGAAAGGCTGGCAGTGTATGTCCACCAACAGGCACCTCAGAAGAAAGACCTGACAAAATACCGCTGAAAAATCAGCCTTCTGACCCCCAGGGAGGGAGCATAGTCCTACCCTGACACCAAGGGGCTCCTCAGAAGGGAATCCACACCCCACAGCCATGGAGGCTCCCCTTCTCCTGCCCCGCCCCCCAACTCCGACCCTTTCACGGCGCTCTTTACTGTGGCCGCAGTCGGCGTGGTTGACTAGACGGACAGGTCACGTACAGCCCACGCGTTCTGGGAAAGCACCAACCGTGCCACGGCCGCTGGTCTGTTTTGGTTTGATTCTTATCGGTCACTGACAAACCAGTGAATTTAAAAGAACTCTAGAGAGTAAAAACTACCCTTAATTTCAGTAAGTTTCTATAGATTTTCCTCTGAGCAATGCAAAGATGAAGGTTGATCAGTAAAGTCAAACGCTTTGCGAAGTCAGAAATACAGACATAAAGGCTTCAATTCTGTTTTAGTGGTTTAAGGCTGGGCTTTTAGGAAATGCCCACTTTGTCCTTGCAGCTATTTCTCTTGGATGTTTACTATTCTAATGGAGATGTATCATTGTACCAGTGGTGCTGCTGCCAGTGTGAGTGTTTGTCTCAAGAGCCAAGCCGCAGTTTTGTAAATGGGTATAAATACTCTGAAAATAATAATAATGTGGGTATTAATGCATCGTTTTTGAGTATGCGTTCAGTTTTTTTCGACTTGGACTAGAAGATGACATATAATTTATTTAATTGTGGCATTGAGAAAAGCTTCTTGAATGGAGGCCTCTGAAATCAACAAGAAAGGCAAAAATGGGTGTGACCACCGTGCGTGCTATACTTCGTTTGAAATATCTCATTTTAATATTAAATTGTCATTTTATATGTTTAAATGGTTTTAATGTTGTCACTAAAATGGCATCTAATTAATACATTCACACAGTGTACAAAAGTATACCGAGTGCCACAAATTCTCCTGCTGTTGTGCTTATTTATAGCAGTGTAAACTGCTAACAGTGTGCTTTTATGTGAAAAGCATTTTTTGGGGGGGTAAATGTTTGCTATTTTCACTTTATCGTCAAGGACAGTCACAATCTTGCACCATCATTCAGCATGAAACATCATCAAAGCAATTAGCTTAGAAGTAATTTTCATGTACCCAAAGCTTTAAAGTAGTTTTCAAAATCCTGGGTGAGATTGCTTGTAGTTTGTCTTAGGCTGGGCTCTATAGAAACCAAGCAGAGACGGGGACTGGCGGCACCGATGATTTATCAGGGGGTGCTCTTCAGAAGAGGGACCTGAGGGCGGTGGGATAAGGCTGGAGGAGAGGGCTCAGCACGGGTGAGGTCTCGGGGGAGCCTGGGAGATTCCATAGGGATGCCCTGGAGCACAAATGTGCCATCTTGAGGCATTATATTGCCATGTCTTCACTAGTCATTGGTTGTAATTAGCTTTTTAAAGGAGTCTCGTGAATGGAGTAGTTTCCACGTGACTCAGGACAGTTTTCCAGGAAAAAGAGAATCTGAGTTACTAGCTTCTTGGTGATGGAAACTTTAGCTAGGAAAGACGATCTTGAGGGTACCAAATGCATCCATTTCCTGGGTGGATGGCTTAGTATAAAAGCATGAAAATCTTGTTGGACCTTGATTCTACCCAACATCCAGGAGAACATGGACTTCTGGTCTCCTTTTGTTGCTTGCTGTATAATAATAGAGTGTTTATGTGCCTAACTACGTTATCGAAGTGCCGCCATGCTGCTGTGAATGAAAACAACACTCCTTGCAGGAGGACCTGAAGATCGAAGGGCAACTTGAGTGCCAAGTACACTCAGGCAAGCCTTCATCTCTGCTTACTTCCCCTACTTGAAATGCTTTATTCACAGAACCATCAGACTGCCTAATTGATTCAGACAGGACCAAAACCCTTAGTGAATTCAATGAATAAACTTATTTGAAAATTCTTCTTTCTCCGCAACTGCTAATGAGGTCAACTCGAGAACTAGGTTCTTCTACCTAGCAGACCACCTCCAGCCCTCCTGTTCTTCCCCTGATAGAGCTGGTGGACAGGATTTTCTCTTTTTCCTTGGAAGGGACTTTTTCTTTCTAGCTATTTACCAGAATAATGCAGTATTTTACAGAAACTAGGTAACCTTGGAAAAAAGGCAGTGGAATTCCCATTAGTATCACTGATATAAAAGGTGTTTTATTCTGTTTCCAATTGTCAAATATTTTTCAGGGGCATAGCAGACGTTATTTTTTTTTTTTAAGTCTTTGAATTGCACAATTAGCTTTAAAGTCAAAGACCACCGACAGAGTAGAAATAAACAATAGGACATTTCCATCTTGGCTCAAAGAAATATTCATTGCTAATAATATTCCCTCTGATTGCATCTGTATTTGATTATTCTAATTTATAGAACAGGAATATTATTATGCAAATAAACTTGGGATACAAACAGAGCAGATTAATTCTGCTTTGAGTTCAAGCTTGTGTTGCAACCTTTTCATGCTTCTCAGGGCTTTGCAAGTGCTTTTTCTCTTCATACAGAACACAAACCAAGCCAGTGGCTCGTGATCCACAGTGTGACGGTCTTTTTAGTGGTGGGTATGATGTAGAGAAGGTGACTTGAAGGGATTCTATTTACGAGTAATTTTTTTAGTGATCTGAAATGTGACATCCTTTGTTATCTTTTCTCTACCAGTAACTAGCCTTACCCTGCGAAAGCACAAAATGGAGAGGGTAATATAAAAGATAGTTGTTGACTTGCCTTTAATGTTAAACCTTAAATTAACGACTTTCTTAGTCTTTATTTTCCTTTAGGTTGTTGCTCATTTAGCTCTGTTTATGTTTATAGTTTCCTAAACTTGGGCATTTGGTTGAATAAGCAAAGTTCCATTTTTAATCTGTAAGTTTAATAATTTATTTGCTGATTTCTGTTTACTTCATCCATTGCTCATGATTTAAAGCATACCTTACAGGTGAGGCCAAATAAAGGCTTGAAAGAACCCATTGTAACACTACTAGTGGGACTGTGAATATGTACAACCATTGTGGAAAGCAATATGGTGCTACCTTAAACAACTGGGAATAGGAATTCCATAAGATCCAGCAATACTTCTGCTGGACATATACCCTAAAGATGTAAGAGCCATCACACATGCAGACATGTCCTATGTTCATCTAAACACTGTTCACAACAATGAGAACTTGGAGATGGTTATAGAGGTCTAGATAAAGACATGTACATATGCAAATATATTTATATGAGGATGGGGAAATAGATCTATTTGCCTATATTTATAGGTTTAGTATTAAGGTAGCAGAAGGACATTGGGCCTCCAC
>NW_022103900.1:17309178-17329421 GCF_000313985.2 Echinops telfairi
GGGGAAAAATGAGGACCTAATGCTGGGGGCTTGGGTGGAGAGGAAATGTTTTAAGAATGATGAGGGCAATGAATGTACAAATGTGCTTTACACAGTTGATGTGTGTATGGATTGTGATAGGAGTTGTATGATCCCCTAATAAAATGATTTTTTTAAAAAAGAACTTACTGCTTTATCGAGTCAAATTAAAAAAAAAAAAGGAAATGTTGGTACATACACACAAGGGAATACTCTGCATCACTACAAACCAATGAGGAAACCACTCATCATGTCTTGATGTGGATGGGCCTGAAGAACATGATGCTGAGTGAACTTAGTTAATCACAAAAAGACAGATATTGGATGAGACCACTGTTATAAGGCGAAAACCAAAAGCAAACAACAACAACAAGCCAGGTAAAAACTTGCATACCAATGGGAGCAGGCTTTGGAAGTTGTCAAGGGGAGAAGGGCAAGGGTGGGAAGATGAAGCAATGGACTGGAAGGTTGTCAGGTATTGGCTTTGGGGAGAGGAAGGAGATCCCGGAGAGGGGGAAGAGAAGTCAGGGCTGCATGGGATAGAGCACAATGGTGAGGGTTGATGGCAGGTCTGAGCAGTTCAGTGCAGAACTGATGGCCTGAAATGTCACCATGCCACACCCAGTAAAATAAAAAAATTCATTTTAAAGAACCCATTAGATGAGCATTTATAATCTTTTCTACACCAGCCATCAGAGTTGTGTAACAGAGTTGTTATTGCTTGCTAGCAGTTTAAATGGCTCAAGCAATTTAAATCCCTCAGGCTACCGAATGGCTTAATAATACATTATACCACGGTTGTTCCTTCCAGAAGCTTTCCCTTAAGTGAAGACGATCACTGGACTTACCAGGTTGTTCTGGATCAGTATCCTGGAGATCTCTTTGCCAGAAGGACTCTGTATCTGGATATGTTACAACGATATTTTCCTCATAAATCTAGGCATGATCTGGTGAGTGCTATACCCTGAAGTTTGGCAAGTTAAATTGCTTTAGCAATTTATTATCAGGCAACAAAACATATGTTTTAAAACGGTGCTCTAAAAGTTATATTTTCTTAGAGCTATAACAATGAAAAAGTTATAGGCTACAAGTCTGTGCAAGTCATTTCTCAAATTTGAACATACACTTCATGTTGAAGTGTGTGTGTGGGGGGGGGTAGGGGGGGCCCGGGCTGATTTTGGCAACTTTTACTCATTCTCTGCCTAGGAGGCAAAGATGTCTTTACCACAGCTCTGTCTGCTACTCTCTCATATACCCCCAGATACCCACACTCATTTGCCCACTTTATAGCAGATACCTGTTATATAATAAACAAATATAATAAAATTGTCACTCTAGATTAATTTATCAAATATGAAGTTTTCAAATATCAAATAAGAGCTTAAAAATTCCCTGTTGAGTTTACTGAAAACAAACAAAAACAGTTACCAGCTGTCATTTTTAACTTAATGTATTTTTCTTTTCTTTTTCTATTAAATACTTTTATTGCGGTTTCTTATATCTCCTTTCACAAGCCATACATTCATCCATTGTGTCAAGCACATTTGTACGTATGTTACCATCATCATTTCTTTTTAAAATTATTTTATTGGGGGCTTGTACAATTCTTATCACAATCCATACATACATCCCTTGTGTCAAGCACATATGTACACTTGTTGCCCTCATCATTCTCAAAACATTTGCCTTCTACTTTAGCCCTTAATATCCGTTACTCATTTCCCCCCTCCCTCCCCACTCCCCTCTCCCTCATGAACCCTTCATAATTCATAAATTATTATAGTTTTGTCATAAGTGCCATCATCGTTTTCAAAGCATTTTCTTTTTACTTGAGCCCTTGATATCAGCTCCTGATTTCTTCCCCTATATTTTTCGATTTTCTACTGTTAACATGATAACAATTTTTACATTTATGTTGTATTGATTACTCAGCAATTCAGCATTCCTTATACCTTCTTTCTAAATGCTTGCCAGGTATTTAGCATAATTTTGGATTTAGAGTCAAAGTTAAAGAGTTTACAGAACAAATTTTCGTAGCCAATATTTGTTTTAAATGAAGCCAAAATCCATGTGGATGTGAATATAATAAATCATAAGAGGGGAAAGATGAGGCTTTCTGCTCCTGTGAAGAGTTACAGTCATGGAAACGCACAGGGACAGGTCTACCCTGTCCTAAAGAGTCACTATGAGTCAGAATCAGCATCATGGCAGTGATTTTTTGTTTTGTTTTGTGTTGCTGAGGGGAACAAGTTCATGGAAAATTACATTTTCTTTTAATTCCATTTGCCATGAACTTGTGAAAGCCTTGGCTTAGACTGGGCTTTCCAGAGATGTGTATCCATAAGGCAATTTTTGTGGTTTATGCAGTTGTTGAAGTGGGCAAGTTGCAAGCCACACCGTTTCCAAGACTGTGTGTCAGATGTTAGACTGGAGGTTAGGCTGAGGGCTGATGAGCTGAAGATCAACTGGAAGCGACAGGTTGGTAACTGCAGGGGCAAATGAATCCTAGGTTGGCTGGTCAGATTGCAGGCCACTGACTCACAAGCTATCAGCAGACAATATGGCAGGCTGTTGGCTCACACCCAAAGAATAGTTGTCAATAAGTCAGATGTAGGATTGAATTCAGACCCACCAAAGAACAAGCAGTTTATATTGGAACTAGGTCCCACCACCTCTGAAGAGACTTCCTTTTCATTAATCTCATGAGTGTGATGATTTGAATAAAAGTGTTGCATCCCACCCTAATCTCACAACGGATTGGCTGCTCATGGCAGTACTCACTGAGGAGGGCATGGCACTGTGTTAGGTCAGGCTTTAGAGGAATACCAACTGACCACCGCCAAACCACTTGGCATACTGGCCCAGCCAAATTGACACAAAATCCAACTGGCACAAGCCCCTCATAATAAAGTAGTGTAGGTAGGAAAGACCTTCCTTGTCCTGTTTGCTAGCTTCTTGTTCCACAGCATTTAGTGGATACATGGTGCATCAGAGTCTGAAGCTGAGTCTATATTGGCAAAGTGAAGAGTTATTTAGATCAGTGACTGTCAACTTCCGGGGACACAGCTCTATCAGTGGTGGTGCATTTCTCAATCACCTTTGGAGATTTTTCAGACTTTTCAGGCTGTGCCTGTTCCTATTTTTCAGCCTACACTCCGATATGTCATCTGGTTGAAAAACCGCTACCAAAAGGAGCTATTGCTGCCAATGGGAGAGTGGCATGTCCCTCGGGATTATGGGGTGGAAGGGCTAGTGGTCATTGCTATGATCACCTCAAGGCTAAACACCCCAGCACTCAAAGTAAACGTTACAATACTAAAACCAATTTCAGGATGAGCTATCTTTCAAATTGCCTGTAGGGAAAATACTGCTTTCTGTTCATAGAACCATTTTCTGTTGTGATGTGAATGTTGACAAAGAGGCCTCTAAGGTGACTCTGCAGGGAGGAAACTGTCACCATTTAATCACTTGTCACCATTTAGACCTAGGCTCAGAACCCTGGAACTGGTTCCTGGCTCCTGGTTCCTGTATTGAGTATAAATATTTGTTTCTAATTTCTCCAAACCATTAGGATTTATTCTGTTCCGTTTAAAATAACAATTTCAGGATGACAGGCACACTTTCTAATGACAAATGTGTACTCTCTGTTATTTTTTCAGGTAGAACATGAAAAACATTGTGAGCACTATCGCTTTGTTAGCGAGCAGCGAAATATTTTGCTATCAAATTGGAATACGAACCGGAGAGATTTTATGCAGAAGGCAGTGATGGCGCTCGCCGAGGCCTGTGTAACTCACGAAGTGGAGAGCACTGTGGCTCAAGACAGGAAAAAGCAGCAGGAGCTGTGTGCTGATCTGAAAGCCAAGGTAAGGGCACCCCTCAAGGTGTTTCATTATTTCCCCAAGTGTTCATTTAAGAACCCACTTTTCCCTTTCTTCCACAGGTCCAATTTTAAGTTCAGTTGCTCTAAAACACTTACGCCAAATAAAAGAAAATGCTAGTTGGTGTCTTATGAAATTGCAATTAGTTTAGGTAAAAAATAGTCAACCATTAACAATGGCACATGGTTTGATCCATAGCAACTAAAATGGAATGCTTACATAGAAGATTTGGTTGAAATATTCAATGCCAATAATGGACGCTACACCCAGAAGTGAGGTGCCAGACCAAATCACAGGAGACTCGCTGGAAAGGAAATGCCCAGTGCTGGTGCACAGACTCTTGGGTCTCATACACAGATCAAGATATGAAACTTATGAAATGGGGAGAGGACTTGTGAAGATGTCTGTTTGGGAGAGATTGGTGAGCTGTGTCTGACTTGAAGATTAACTGCTGGAGCGGTGATGATAGTGCCCTGGTGTCTGAGCTGCCTCTGTGGTAGAAAGGGAAGCAAGAGTTGGTGTTAGTTGTTAGAAAGCACCTGTGTTTCTGGACCTGTCACTGCTGTGTGGCACCTGGGACACCTGATGTCATTGGCTACCCTAGGAGTCTTAGCAAGGGGTCAGCATACATACAGCAAAGTGCAAAAATTTTGATTTATCTTTAGTGATATAGCAAAAGGCTAATGGTCACACAAGAAACGTTGTTTCTTGACAGACGAAAATATCCTGGCGACATTACATGATAGCAATGACCGGTAATAGCTTATAGAAACAAGTGTCTGTTCCCAAACACTCGAGGGAAAATGCCCCTTCTGCAGTTTGTAAAAACAAAACGTTGTTTCTTTTAAAATGACATATATTGTGGTAGAAATATACAGAATAAACATACACTATCGCAACAATTTCTACATGCACAATTAGATTACACTGATTGCATGCTTCAAGCTGCACGGCCATTCTCACTGTCCTTTTCCAAATCATTCCACTATGAAGCAAGACCTCTTTCTTGCCCCTTCCCTCCCACTTACGGTGACAAGTGGTGATCTTGAGTTTCTATGTATTTGCTTATTTTCCTAAAAGCAAGAACACAACATTTGCCCTTTTGTAATTAACTTAGTTCACTTAGCTTGATGCTTTCAGGTTTCACTCGTGTTGTGGCCTGCCTTGGGGATTCGTTGCTATTTGTGGTTGTGTAGAGCTCTATTGTAGCTCTTTGGTTACGTGATGGGCTGCTCACTGCAAAGTCAACAGTTCCAAACTACCAGCCACTCTGCAGAAGAGTGGGGCAGTAGAAAGTAGGGCTTTCTACTCCCGTAAAGATTTACAGTCTCGGAAACGCACAGGGGCAGCTCCTCCCTGTCCTGTGGGGTCGCTATGAATTGGCAACAACTCGCTGGCAGGGAGAGTATTCCCTTGTGGGACAGAGATGAGATTTTCTGCTCCCTTAAAGATTTACCATCTGTGAAACCCACACGAGCAGTTCTACTCTGTCTGTAGGATTACTGTGAGTCAGGATTAACTCATGACAGTGGGGTTGTGTGTGTGTGTCCTCTGTCTATGTTCTTGCCGTCACTTCTAAGTATTACCTGAGCTTGTGATGGTTGAGATATATGGTGGTTCTCCTGTCACCTTTTTCAGGAACCGTCCTCCACAATGGTGGCTCTCATTTCTCTTCAATCTTGCCTGCACTTGTTTTTTTTTCCATTAAACAAACATTACGGCCATCCTAATGGGTGCACAGGTGTATCTCATTGCCGTTTGGTACTTGTCTTTGTCTCAGGTAAGCTTGCGGTCACATTCCATTTCTCTTTGGAGGCAACAGAATTTCCTTAAGCTTCAGCCTAGTTTGTTGCCCTGTGATCTGTGCTCTCTGGTGTGTTCAAGAAAGTTATGATTTGGTAGGATATTCGACTTTTTCTTGTGCTTCTAGTGGGAGTAATATGCATTCCAGTGTTCTGCATCTCAAATGGAAGCTGGGAGTTCCCAAATGAAACCCTGTTTATCAATCTTGTATGTTCCCTATTCGCGACATTTTTTGTTAGTGATATGGGGTCATTTTCAAAGGATATATTTTGGGACTTAAAACGATCACGGGACTATCAACATAGGAATGAGCTATGGATTCTGCTGAGTTCTCATCTAATGACAGGCGAAACATCTGAGTGGGAGATAAAAATAACTTTGGGGGGAAAGCTTCAATCAAAGAGCTTTGATTCTTCCCCCTACACCTTGCTGTTCAGTGTATTCATCATACTCCACCGGGTGGCCAGCCTCTATATCTCATGCATTGGAATACCCATATTATTGATCTGAGTCTTCTGATATATCATCCTCAATGACAAATCTAAGTTGTGGTGTGTGGAGACTGCAGGAGAGTCTCCCACTGAGATGAGGGCTTGGTTCCAGTACACAATACAGTGTAGAGTTTCACTAGAAAGACATGGCCACCAGACAGAGACTAAATGTCTCAGATAAAACTTCCAAAGGGCAAATGCAGGCAGAGAGGGGATAAATTATAACATAAAGTGGATGGTGATAAAGTGGGTTCTACTGTGCATCGTGACATTGTTATCATTAGAGTTCTTCTTCCTGATCAAGGGCTGAGGACTAATAAATATAACTGAAACGTAAATATGTCATCAAAGAAAAGGAGTAACAGCTATCAATTCTATAAACTGTAAACAAAACAAAACATTGCTATCAAGGCTAGTCCAACTGATAGCAAACCTGTAGGACCAAGCAGCCTTGCCCCAAGGGGTTTGGAAGGCTTTCATCTTCACAGGAGCAGACTGCCATTTCTTCCTGTCCGAGAGCAGCTGGTGGACATGAACTGCTGACCTGTGAGTGAGCAGCATGCCAGTGTTTCTTATAAATTTTCCAGCGACTTCAAATGGAAAATTACACTCATAATTTTTTTTACATAGAAGGGAATTTGGAGATTTATCCCTATCCTTCATTTTACCAGTCTGAAAACTGAAGTCTTGAAAGATGAAGTGACTTGCCTAAGGTTCATGCCAGCTCATTCAACTTGAAATTCAATATTCTCCCAGCCCTACGCAGCTTCGCTTACAGAGTCCTGCGAAATAATAGAAGATATTTATTATACTGTGAGCCCCAATGTGCTATAAAGCAGGCTTGCAGAATGTTAAAAATATTACTTCATTGTGTCATAAATTTGACCTTTCTAAAACTAATATGTTAGCTATAATAAACATTAATTAAACATTTAACCATAATTTTGTTCTTAGCCTTAGAATTTTAAAAAGCTTTTGGGGTGATGATTTAGATGGTTCGAGTCTTTTAAGGAAAGTGTTATAGGAACTGTGAAATAATGTGCTCTCCTTCCGTTTGTTTCATTTTGGCTTTCTATCAGTAATGGCTGCTGTCGCAAGTAGAATCATTCAGGCAGGGGCAGAATGGCGAGAACGAAGGCGGAAGGTAGTGTTTCCACTCTTTGGCTCGCATCGTCTCTGCTCTGTGGTCACCAGACTCCCAGCACCACCACCTCCATCTAGTTTAAACTCGCCTGTCCTTCTGTTATCTAAATCTAGATCATCTGTCTATCTGTTATCTAAACCATTATGCATAGCCCCACTGGGGCAGTTCTACCGGCTCTACAGGGTCACACTGAGTTGGGATCAACTTGATGGCTGGGAGTTTGGTTTTTGGTGCTGGATGGACAAGGGCTGTTGGGTTAAACTTAACTCTAGCTTCACTCTCAGGGCCACATGTCAGGCCTCAGGCCTTTCCTTAGCTATGCCCCTCTTTTATATCCATTCTAGAAGGTCATCATGCCTCTCAAGCCCTTACCAAACACCTTAAACTTGTACCCCCACTGCGGTAATTATATAATCTGTTGTCATTTTGAGAGGATTAAGAGTGAAGGGGTGATTAGCCTGTCAATCAGGTCGCAGCTTGATGACCTCATTTGGAGGTGCTAAGGAGATAAATAGCTCACTGGAGGCAGGAGACAGGCTCACACCATTGGAGACATTGTAGCTGACAAGACGCATGGAGCTACGCTAGTGCCCTGAGCTGGAGGAACCACATGGAGCCCCCTGCCAGCACTGAGATGCCTCCACTTCCACTGGATCCACAAGACTTCCCACCCACCGTCCTGTGATCTTCCTGCATTCGGTGTCATTGCATGTGTTTAATGAGTCTGAAGAGGACTTTATAGATTAGTATTGGACATATGGGCTAATATCAGACTTATGGACTTGATCTGGACTAGGCTGGGATGCTTTCTTAATGTATAATTACTCTTTACATAAAGCTCGTTCTTATACACATATTTGAGTGCCTCTGGATTTGTTGCTCTAGTCAACCCAGACTAACACATCCGCATCCCAGGACACCAGATGTCACCTACTTTATCAAGAAAGTGAAGTCATTGAGGAGTGAAACTCCCTAATTCCTACCTGATCCATCTCGTATCCTTTTACATTTTGTTGGTTTCCTACTTCCTCCAGATGCAGGATGTGGTGCCTTTTAAGTCCTGACTTTCCTTGTACTTTGGGACCCTGACCCATCTAGCCTCTTTTCTATCAATTATTCCCATTTCTCATTTTCATCTCTCTTAGATGAAAGAGCGTGTTTTTCTTAACCTATTATGAAACATGCAATGTCTTTCCTACCCAGATGAAATCGTCTCAAGACTCTGAATTACTCTCTATCTACTGGGGGTTGGGTGGTGATGGGGTGGGGAGGTGGGGGCTTCCCTATCTCTCCCTTTTCATTTGAAATAAAAACTTTTGAAAGAATAATTTATATTACTACCCCAGAACTTCAAATTCCCCATTCTTTTTTTTCTTTTCAATCATCTTATTGGGGGTGCATACAACTCTTACCACAATCCATACATCTATCCATTGTGTCAAGCACATTGGTATATTTGTTGCCATCGTTATTCTCAAAACATTTGCCTTCTACTTGGGCCCTTGGTATCAACTCCTCATTTTTTCCCCTCCCTCCCCACCCCGCCCCCACGAACCCTTGATAATTTACAAATTACTATTATTTTGTCATGTCTTACACTGTCCAACGTCTCCCTTCACCCACTTTTCTGTGGTCCATCCCCCAGGGAGGAGGTTATATGTAGATTCCTGTAATCGGTTCCCCCTTTCTGCCCCACCTTCCCTCCACTCTCCTGGTATCACCACTCTCACCATTGGCCCTGAAGGGATCATCTGTCCTGGATTCCCTGAGTTTCCAGTTCCTATCTGTACCAGAGTACATCTTCTAGTTTAGCCAGACTTGTAAGTTAGAATTGGGAACATGATAGTGGGGGGAGGAACTAGAGGAAAGTTGTATGTTTCATCGTTGCTAAACTACACCTGACTGACTCTTCTCCTCCCCGTGACCCTTCTGTAAGGGGATGTCCAGTTGCCTACAGATGAGCTTTGGGTCCCCACTCTGCACTCTCCCTCATTCACAATGATATGATTTTTTGTTCTTTGATGCCTGATAACTCATCCCATCCACACCTCAAACTCCCCATTCCAACAAAATCTTCCCAACTCAACAAAGGATGCCCACATTACCCAATCCAGTGGCTGCCCTTACGTTCTAACCTGCTGGACACTCAGCTCCATGTCTCGCTTTTGACAGTTCACTCATTGGCATGCTTCACTCCTTCAGCTTCTGTAACATTATTTACTTTGCAGTATTTTATCGGGGTTCTTCTTAGTCTGCTTGTACATGAGACTTTAAAAAGCTCATGGAAAAATACAATGAAAAGAGAATGGAAGCATATTACCTTGTATGTTCCTCATTGTTTGCCCACTCTTGAAAGCCTGGTATTATCCAGGTTTCTATCTTTACTCTCTATTGTGCTTCTCTCTACTTTATTGACCCTCAACCATCTATCTGCATGTTTTTACCTACCCTTAGACAATAATGATCTTCAAATCTCACCCACCCCACTCCATATCCCTGAACAGTTCTCTCTCGAATGTCATCGGTCCAGCTACATGGCAGTCATGTCCCTGTTAGGATCCACAGTTGGCTCCAACTCACTGTCCAAAAGGGAGAGCTTTATTGTCTTCTGGTAAACTTGCATCTCTTCCTGGAACTGTACCTTAGTTTCCTCTACTCCTTTCATAGCCATTTACCTTCTTAGGAAAATTCTCTTTCTCACTGTCTACCCTTCCTTTCTGGTACTGGCTCCTGCTTACTTTGCCTGACTTTCTACATTATCCTTGGATGGCTATGCTTCACATCCTGTCTTTGGAACCCTGTCTTCTAAATTGTAGGCAGAATGCTCTCCTAAAATACAGTTTGGGTTATGCCATCCCTTGATGATAGCCCTTCAAGGACCCTTCATTGCTTATAACAATGGCCAAACTGCTTAGAAGGGCTTTCTCGGTCTTCCGTGACACGGATCCCTGCTCTATCTTCAGCTTCCACTTTACCCCCAGTGTCCTGGAGAAGTGCCAGTTTCCTTGTAATCTGCTCTCCCACAGCCCTGCCTCTGCAGAGCACATCATGGTGTTTCCCGCTACTCGTACCTGTGCCTGGAATGCCCCTGCTACCTTCCTGTACCTAGCGCAATCTTACTCATCTTTAAGATTCTTCACAAATATCAGCCACATGAAGACGTCCTTGAGTTTCCAGCTAGATTCAATATGCTCTCCATTCTCCCTCACCCTTTGTACATAACTCTGACTTGTCAGTGATTGTGGTGCGCTGAAAAAAAAACCTGTGTCCCCAACATGACTGCATCATATTCATCTCAGCATGCTCCAGCCTCAACTACAATGGAATGTTTTCAAGTGCTGGGAACGTGAAAACTGTTCAGTAAGTAACTTTTATTGAGGTGAAGAGTATGCGTTTTATGCTTTCCCCCTTTTCAATGCCTCTTGGTAGAGTCCTGTTTTCAGTCCTTTCCTTCCTCGGCTTTTATGAGGAAACTTGCTGTATCAACCTGCACACGGGCTTAGAAAGTCGTTAACAAGTGAGGTAGAAGTCTTAATTGTCAACACTGCAAGTGTGAACATGCTGAGAAGTCAAATGTGGTTTAGAAAAGAAAGCCTTGCTACCTGGAAAACGGAGGTACATTTCAGGTGAGAAGCAAGTTATCAGACACTCCGTTTTTGTCTGCACCTCATTTTGCTTTAGGTTTTCTCCGAGTGAAGATATGAGCGAATCAGGAAGCCACGCTTTTTAGAGAAAGTAGGTGAGGATGGAGTAGGTGGTGTTCTTTTGAGTAGATATCATCTGAACACCCTGGCTGTATTATCATAGTTCTTTCTGCACAGCACCGACTATGCCTGCAGGGCCCTTCTCTCTATATTTGGCTTCCTTTGCTTGAGGAGAAGAGACTTGTGATGTAAGTTTTACACAGCAGAGGGTGAAGAGCAATTTAAACCAAAATATTGGGTTTTATGGGTTCTGGTTGGATAGGTGTGAGTCAGGATTGACTGACCAGCAACATATTTTGTTTTATTTTATTTTTAGTCCCCACCATGGTAAGCACCTGGTAGCATACTCACAATGTAACCAACTAGAAAAACTAGACAAAATACATTTTAAAACTCTTCACAGATGTTGGACAAAAAATGCAGGAATGAGATTGTTGAAATATGGAAAGCTGGAATGCTTTTAAAGTGAGCCCTATATCCTTTCTGAGGTGAGGCAGGGAGAGAGATAACCCAACCTGAGAAAGAGTCTTTCTGACACAGAGATTAGAATTTGAGGTGGCAAAGAAAGCTGATATTTGGGGAAACAAGATATAAAAAACTCACTGCCATTGAGTTGATGCTGACTCTCAGGCACCTTATGGGACAAGGGATCTTCTTAACTTGCCATCTTTGCAGAAGCAGGCTGCCACATCTTTCTCCTTTGGAGCAGCTGGTGGGATCAGACCCTGCCATTTTGATTGGCAGCTGAATGCTTTAACCACGGTTCCACCAGGGATCATATTTGGGGGATCAAACCAAACCCCTTACCATCAAGTCCATGCCAACTCATAGTGATCCTTTGGGACAAAGTCTAACTGCTCCATGGCGTTTCAGAGATTGCAAAACTTTATGGGGAGCAGTAAGGCTGGTCTTTCTCTTGAAGATGGCTGGTGGGTTTAAACCCTGTGTTAAGCAGCCCAATAACTTATCATTCAGTAATAGTAGATAATTATCCCACGCACATATATGAAAATACCTCATGTGTCTTTTCCAAAACCTAAGCTGTGAATACATGTGATAAGATACCAAAATGCTCACATAGAATAACAAGTGCCAGGCTGGGAACTGCATAGGGATTTCAGGTTCACATCATGCTCAGGAGGTTTAGGAGTTCTAGCCCAAACAGGATGAAACAGCTTGGTGAACACTCTATGAATGCAGCTGAAACTCCAGACAGGCTTAACTTTAGGGTTAAACAAACTCACTGCCATCTAGTCACTGTGACTCATAATGACCCTTTGCTGGTTTCCAAGACTGAAACTCTATGGCAGTAGAAAGCCCAGTCTTTCTCTTGCAGAGGTGTTGGTGGTTTTGAACTGCCAACTATGCGAATTGCAGCCCTACTCTTAACCACAACAACACCAGGCTTCCTTGGACCTCAGAGTTAGGGCTACATTTTAGGATTATGACCTAAACGAAACTAAATCTACCCTAACATAGACAAACTAAAATAATAGCACTACTTCAGAGATTTGCTTGCAAGACTAAGATGCTATGCTTTTTAAGGAAAAATGACCAGACACATAGGGGAGAGTGACTGATAATCAATGACTAAGACAGATTCAGAAATGAAGCAGACACTGTAGCTGGAAAGAAGGATTTCCAATCATTATGATTAATAAATTAAAGCAAAGGGAAGAAAGATTGGAAAAAGGAATGGAAATATAGAACATTTCAGTACAGAAGCTATAAAAATGAATGAAAGGGACTGTCTAGAAATGCAAAATATAATAACCTGAAACCATCAATTGGATGGGTTTTAACAGCACACTGGACTTAGTGGAATATAGGATTAGAGGATTGGAAGGTAGGTCAAGAGAAACTTTTACAATCTATCAGGGGACATTGCGACTATAGGACCCTTGAAAGTTTAGATAAGAAGCTTAGGGAGCAGTGAGCTTATGGTAATGCAGGGGAGGAACAACTCTGAAAAGGGGGTTGAGAATAGCTGCAGAGACCCAAGAATACCATCAGGTTCATTGAAGTGTACATGAGGAATTGCTTGAATTGGTGTATGCTTTGCTCTGGGTATTCTCAACAGCAAAAACAAAATAAAAACATCTCAAACAAATTAAAATTAGAGCACATAGTTAAAAGTAAAACTAAAAGCAGAACAGAGCAGAGAGCATAAGAGAGATATGGAACACGCCTAAAGTTTTAATATATATACATATATAATTAATTCCCCCAAAGGAGAGGAAATTAGAAGCAATATATGTTTTAAAATGTCCAACAACTTACCAAATTGAATGAAAGATGTCACCCTATATTTTCAAGAAACTCAGAAAACGCAAATACAGAGAATTCAAGAACACAAAGAAAACAATCCCGAGGCACAGAATCATCAAGAGCTGACATCAAAGCTTGGGGATGGAAAGCTACGTGAGGAGACAGGCATAACATGGACACTCATGTTACGGGCGTGGTCGAGAATGAAGGCCGCGTGTTCTGCAGGCAGTGGTGATGGCTGCAGCTCCCCGATCATGTAATGTGGCTTTACACAGGCTGGCGCTGTGTAATGGGATTTTGGCTTTTATTCCTGGAAACTCTGTCTAGATCTTCCTTCTCAAAATCTCAAGGAATTTATTAGCTTTCTAAAATCGTGTGGTTACTACTTTCCCACTCTACGAAACTAAAGGAGGCTCTGTTGTGCACAAACAAGAATGCCAGCACAGATGGCGTCTGAGTCCTGTGATACCACTCTAACTGCCCTGCTCGTTGACTGCAGAATAGAGAAGAAGAGGAGTCAGAATCAGTCATGAATAATTCATCCCTTTGGTTCAAACTGGTGATGTAGTAGTTAAGTGGTGGGTTGCTATCCCCCTGGTTGACAGTTCGAAACCAACAGCACCTGAGGGGGAAAGACTGGGCTTTCTACTCCAGCAAACAGTTACAGTCTTGGAAACCATAGGGGTCGCTATGAGTCAGCATTGACTCAATGGCAGTGAGAATCAAATTAAACAATTGGTCCAAATTGAAATTGGTCCCCATAGGCACGCAGGACCTCCCCTCTTTCAGATCACACAAAGGCTCCCCAAAGGCATGACAAGAGGTATCACAAAAGCTTGCCCATCAGCTTCGTGGCTTGAGTGACTGCCCTCAGGGCAAAGGATGCATTCACTGTAACAATCTATCACTATGCATGGATGCCATTTTGCTTTTATTTATATTGCTGATATAATCTCAGTGGTGCTTCTTTGCTAAAGAGAGATATAGCAGGTTGTGTCTTGGGCATTAGCAAAACCTACATCATATACTTCCTTGACCAGAGAAGTAAAATGAAATGAAACAAAACGAAAGGCAAAAAAGTGAAGTGAAGCAAAACTAAGCTACAGTTGCAGAAACTGGTTGTCTAATTTCCACGGGGAACCAGCATTGGTGGAGCAGTGTCTATCAATTTAAGATATTTGCTCGTGAGCATTTTGGTGGGACCTATGTATACTCACCATCTGTGTGACCAGTGTTATAAATGGATCCCTTCATTACCTGCTTCCCTATAGTCTCTGCCGCCAAGGGCATTCACGGAGAAGTTCCCTGTGGTTGATGGAGACAATGTCGGCAGACACAAGAGAGCTCTGAGGAATCGAGTATCGATGCCACAGTGAGTTTTGGTCACAGTGGCAGATGGTGTATCCTTGATACAGCTATATTATGCTTTCTGCAGCTCTTGGCAGGTAGTTAATTGAAATTCCATTGGGTTTGGGGACTTGATGAATCTACATATTAGTTCCAAATAAAATATTCAAAGTAGCAACCACTCTTAAGATAGCTCTTAAAGATGGGTTTTCAAAAAGCATCTTTGTCTGCACTAGGGTCTATTTTAGAAAGTCTAAAAGAAGCTGGACTTTAGAAATGTTCTTTCTAATGAAAGCCTTTTAGTAAACAAGTCATAACAACATTTTACAAAATGTTTTGCAAATGAGGATACTTGGTCTGGCATATAGATATTTGCAATTTACTGTGATTTTGTACAATAAAACATTAGACAGCCCTAGTCTCGTGTCCTCAGTAATTTAAGAGGGGAAGCCATAAGTTGAATTTGGAAAGCCAATATACTTAATAGATGTTACAAATAAATACATGACTATTAAAATGCCTTTTAAATGTGTGTCTGGTAAAAGAGAATGAAGAATTCAGAAATAGTTCCCAATAAAGATATGATTTGGAAGAAGAAATCATAATCTTGCAATTTAGTCAAGGATATCCAGATATAAAAAGTAAAGGAACCTTGAGGCACAGTAGGCTACAAATGGAGCTGCTAACCACAGAGTCAGAAGCTCAAATCCACCGGTGGCACTTTGAGAGAAAATGGTAATGTCTACTCTTGTAAAGATTAAAAGTCTCCAAAACCCAGAGAGTCCATTCTATGTCCTATGGGTCAGAAATGACTAGATGGCAGGGAGTTTGGTTTGGGGTTTGATATATATTTTGCACCTTGTGCAAACATCAATTCAAAATGGACCATAGACCTAAATATAAACCTGAAAACTTAAAAATATAGAAGTGAACATTGGAGAAAATCCTAGTGAGGTTGGGTTCAGCAATAATTTCTCAAATACATCACTAAAATAAAAAAAACCATGAATTTATCAAAATTTTTAAAATTCCCATTGAGGGGAGAAAGGGGCAACTGATCACAGTGATCTACACACAACCCCCTCCCTGGGGGATGGACAACAGAAAAGTGGGCGAAGGGAGATATCGGTTAGTGTAAGACATGAAAAAATACTAATAATTTATAAATCATCAAGGTTTCATGAGGGAGGGTGAAAATGAGGAGCTGATACCAAGGCCTCAAGTAGAAAGAGAGTGTTTTGAGAACGATGATGGCAACAGATGTACAAATGTGCTTGACACAATGTTTGTATGTATTGTGATAAGAGCTGTATGAGCCCCCAATAAATGATTAAAAAACAAAAAAAAAAATTTCCATTGAAAAACACTGTTGTGATAATAAAAATACAGGCCACCAACTGGAAGAGAATATTTGTAAATTCCATATCTGATAAGGGACTCATAGCCAGAATTTATCATAAAATTCTCAATAATGAGAAATGAAACTATTTAAAGGTTTTCAAAAAGGGCAAAATATTTCCACTTTATGCCAAATAAGGTATACAGATGGCAAATAAGCTGTGTGGCTTGATTCCATTTATATGACCTTCGTGGTTATGCAGGAGGAAGTAATGTGGGAGGGACTTTTCCAGCCAGCACAAAGGAGGGAAGGAGAAAAAGCATACTACCCACCTTCAACTTTATCTGCCAGAAATGACATCTTCTGGCATGTACTTCCCATGAGCCACAACTTCAGTGCACACAGAGGGAAATGTTGTAGAGTGATAGCCTATTTTGCAGTATTGAAATGGACAAAATACTGCAGAATGCAGGAAGCAGCCAAAGAAGGTGGAAGGAATATACAGAGTGACTGTATCAAAAAGAATTGACCAACATTCCACTCTTTTGAGAGGTAGCATTTGGTCAAGAACCAATGGTATTGAAAGAAGAAATTCAAGTTGCCTGATGGCATTAATGAAAACTAAGGCTGCAAGATATAATGGGACACCAATTGAAATGTTTCAAAAAGCTGCTGAAGAACTGTAAGCTCCCGCTTGTCAATGCAAAGAAATTTGGAAGAGTTGGTAATTGTGTAGCTCTCTAACACTTTTTATATTCAATAATAAACGACGTTGAAAAGGAAAAGCATCATGTAGGAAAACGATGGCTAACCCCACAGAAACAAAAAGGCAGCAGCAGTTCCATGCTGAAGAAACATTTAAACTTAGAGAAGCAACATGTTATGGGGGGAAAAAAAGGAATTTGGCTTTGGATTGAGACAAATCTGAATGTAAATCTCACCTTTGTCCTGTTCTAGCAGATGATACAACCTTGCTTGCTGACAGTGAGGAAAAAACTGAAGCACTTGCTGATGAAAATAAAAGACTGCCACTTTCAATGTATATTGCAACTCAATATAGAGAAAACAAAAATCTTCGTAATGGTACCAATAGACAGCATCATGACAATGAATATGGAAGACCAGAGAAGAAATGATGCGTTGAATTATCGCGTTGAGTAATATTGAAGGTACCATAGACTGACAGAAGAACAAACATACTTGTCTTGGAAAAAGTACCGCCGTTGTGCTCCCTGAAGTCAAGGATAGGGAGACTTTGTCTCAATGTTTCAGACATGCTATCATCAGGGGAGACTACTTCCTGGAGGAAGACATCGTGCGTGGAAAAGTAGCTCAGCTAAAAGGAAGACAACTTTCGATAAGGTGCATTGATACAGTGACTGCAACAATGGGTTCAAACAGAACAATACTATCGAGGATGGTGCACGTGCGGTGGTGTTTTGTTTTGTTGTATATAGGATCACTGTGAATAGTGACTATGAATCCATTTTTTATCCACCTTTGGATCACTGGATTATTCTGGGTACTTTAGAGAAGCAAATCCACAGAAATTCATGTATAAGGGAGAGTTTTATATAAAGGTTAAGTGCACATCAAGAAAACATCCCAACCCAGCGCTGCCCAAGCCCACAAGTCCAACCCATATGTCCAACACCAATCCACACAGTCCTCCTCCATCTCACAAAACAGACGCAATGACGCTGACCGCAGGAGGAAAGCCGAATCAGTGAATGTGTAAGCATCTCAGCACTGGCAGGGGTCTACACACGGCTGCTCCAGCACCCAGGGCTGCATTGGGATAGGTCCCTCCCGGATGCCTTGCAGAAAGTGAGCCTTGCCAGCTGAAGCAGGGAACTGGCTAAGGCAGCTGCACCCTGGTGCAACCATCAGAAAGCAAGAGATCCGAGAACTAGAAAGGCAAGGCTCATGGAGTCATTTATCCCTCTGACCTTCAATTAACCCCACATGTGTTTATCGGCCAGGTTGGCACAATAAACTAACTACCTCAATCACCAATGCCTAATGCGAGTAGGAATCTCTAACAGGGACTCAAGCACCAGCATTAATTCAATATTCTCTTGAATAAGTTGTATATGTATCAGATTGACTTCCATAAAAAAAAAATGCTATCATAGGACTCTTGTATGTTTATCTGCCTTCTCTGATAATCTGTATGTGTTTCAAATCTGGCTTTGATGTTCTTCATGATTTAAAAAATTGAATTGTAAAATTTACTCATGATATTAAATCATCTTAGTCTGTTTGAGACAATCCCCATCGTTTTCATAACACTGAAGCTTATTCTGGTTTCTATTTATACTTTTCTCTAACTGAAACCTCAGAGGGCAGATTTGTCCGCTTTTTGTAGTTTGCCCTCTACCTCAGCATTGTATGATTGGGACATGTTTAGGCGGTGAGTGAGAGGATAATTGGATAGAAAGACTCAAGTTCCAATTCCTTGCTGTTAGCTCCAGATGGCATAAGAAATCTTTTATCAAAATAATTCTTAGTTCAAGGTTGACTGTTTGCAAATGGGCAGATAACACTTCTTTCTAATGTATTGTGTATTTTCATAGGACTCTCGGAGTCCTATGAAAAATGGAATGTATTTTATAATTTCCTAAAAACATAATTTTAGGAGATCTTTTTTGATATCTATGATTTCCAAGTATATTTCTACATAGCAGAGCAGTCAATAGTCTGAACACTATGACCCTTGGCTCTTATTACTAGGCCAATTCTAACCCAATGATTTCCTTCCCATTAGAGTATTTTCAATGCAGACTGCTTAAGAAAGTCCCCATTTTGTAAATGTCAAAAAATAATGTACATCAAGCTTCTATATTGTCTCATTATAGCAAATGTTTCATTTGGGTATGGTGACTTGCTGGAAAGGTGACTTGCTGTAGGAGAGAAAAGCAGACTAGAGAAGGGATATGACTCAACAGAAACAGGAGAAAATGATCTGTTGGTGCCTCAGGCATTTCTAATACAGACAGTCCCTGGGGCATGAGCAAGATTCATTCCTGACTGTCGGTTTAGGAGTTTGCAGGGAAGTCAGAACACGTGCCCACACTCCTTTATCAGTCTTACTCTAGTACAATTAGATATTTGAAGACTTTTCATTGATTTAAAATATGTAGCTGCAGCAATTGAAGGTTATTGTGATGAAGAATTTGTTGGGAGATTGGTTCATTTTAAAGTGAGTATAAATGTATATAATATTAAAAACCAAAGATGTCACTTTGAGGACTAAATTGCATCTGACCCAAGGCCATGGTATTTTCAATGGCCTCATGCATATGAAAGCTGGATAATGAATAAAGAAGAGCAGAGAAGAATTGATGCATTTGAATTATGGTGTTGGTAAAGAATATTGACATTACTGTGGATTGTAGGAGAGCAAATAGTTTTGTCTTGGAAGTACTACATCCAGAATGCTCTTAGAAGTTAGGATGGTGGAACTTTGTCTCGTGTACTTTGGACGTGTTACCAGGAGAGAGTTGTCTTTGCTGTCTTGTTCTCTTGTATACAGGGTAGTTATGGGTCACCTGACAAAAGACAAGGGGCCCGCGAGAGTTGTCCATAAATCAGACTTTCATAACCTGGGGACTGCCTCTACAGAGAGTCAAATTTCTGAATGTGAAAAGACTATGAGAGACACATTAAAATGAATTTTTTCTGGGCTCTGTGCCTAGTTCTTTACCTTCACAAAAGATACAATTTGTAGAAAGGCTATATTGAATGCCTGGGTATTTGAAATGACACAAATGCCTTATTCCTAATATGCTTAGAGATTATTATAAAATTGCTAGTTTTTTAATATTTAGTATAAATGATTCATTTACTATTTCAACAAACATTTATTGTGACCCTACCATGTGCTAAGCTTGGTAGTAGACACTACCAAGCTGTACACTAGGTGTACAGAAATGAGAATGATGAGTTATATGTTAAGTATTAAGGTAGCAGATGGACATTGGGCCTCAACTCAAGTACCCCCTCAAAACAAGAACACTTTGTTCTAATAATCTGGCATTCTGTGATGCTCACCTTCCTGACACAATCGCTGAAGACAAAAATGGGTTCATAAGCAAATGTGGTAAAGAAAGCTGATGGTGCCCAGCTATCAAAAGATATAGAGTCTGGGGTCTTAAAGGCTTGAAGAGAAACAAGCAGCCATATAGCTCAGAAGCAACAAAGCCCACATGGAAGAAGCACACCAGCCTGTGTGATCATGAGGTGCCA
>NW_022103900.1:17330111-17332260 GCF_000313985.2 Echinops telfairi
AAAAAAATGAGCCCCCCAAAATGAGAATGATGTCCCCAGGAAGTCAGATTCTAAAAAAAGAGAAATACAAATAAGCATATAATTGTCATAGATCATGCATGGTAAGTTCCACAAAAGAAATATGTATTAAAATTATCAAAGAACAGAGGAGGAGACATAATCCACAGAAGGGAGCAGCGGTTACCAGCACTGAAAGAGACAGCCGTTTGAAGGAAGTCCTGAAGGAGAACACTGGGCAACACCCATTTTGGTGCCTCAAATGTTGACTTGTTTATGAGTATATTTGACCAGCTGATTCCAGAATGGCACCAGGTTTCCCCTGTCAGCTCTAGTTTTTGAGATACAGCACATATGCCGTATATGCTCTTCACTCTGTGCTCCCATAAAATATCAGGATATTTTGATGTAGTGTTAGCTAGCCTGAAGTAAAAGAATGCAAACTGGCTTTATTTAAAGAAGTTTGTATTGTCCTAAATATTTAGGTCAACATATACTTCCCGTGGTGTCCTTGATCCAAAGAGATATTTGAACAGGGCAAATTACATGTACTTGGAATTTCCCCCAAGTAACACTTAACCATTATTTAGAACTGAATAGCAGTCAATAGCCATTTGTTATCTTACAAAGGGGCCAGAAATAGGAGTTACTGCACCATAAATAAGGAGCTCTGGTGGCGTAGGGAGTTATGTGTTTGCGTGCTAACTGCATAGTCAGCTATTTGATACCAACAGTTTCTGTACAAGAGAAAGAGGAGACTTTCTGCTCCTATGAAGATTATAGCCTCCGAAACCACAGCAGACACCCCTCTCTGTCCTGTAGGGTTGATTTGAGGTATAATCAACTGTGAATGAGTTCAGTAAATAGACATTCGAATGTTCTGAAACCCAAACGGTGTCTGTCAGAGTTCAAACTCCTTTATGACAGTTAAATTGTTACAGTCTTATTATAAGATGGCAGAACTTCTCCACTTGTGTACAGAAATTATTTTTTGATTAAAAAATCATTTTATTGGGGGCTCTTACAACTCTTATAACAATCCATACATCAATTGCATCAAGCATATTTGTTCATATGTTGCCATCATTCTTTTCTACACATTTACTTTCTATTGAGCCCTTGGTATCAGCTCCTCTTTTTTCCCTCCCTCATGACTCCCACCCTTGTGACCCCATGATAAATTATAAAATTTTATTATTTCCATATCTTACACCCACCGCTGTTTCCCTTCCCCCTTGGTTTCTGTTATTTCTCCCCCTGAGGTTGTGTGTGTGTGTGTGTGTGTGTGTGTGTGTGTGTGTATGGTTATGTGCCAATCATTGTGATTGGCTCCTCCTTCCTCCCTCCTTTACCTACCTTCCCCCTAATTTTCCTTTTCTGGATTCTGTGTGTTGTGACCTCTTATCTCTTATCTGTACCTGTGTGCACAGAAATTCTTTTTTAAAAAGTTAGAACTTTTCTTCTAAAGACGTTAGAGTCAATGTCACCTTTGACACATGAATTTTCCACTGACTTCTGTAGATTAAAACATGGTCTGAGATGTGGGCTGCAGAATTTAGAGAAGAAAGATTAAGATCTTCAGAATATCTCTAAAAATGCTACGAAGTCTTACATTTTTGACATTCCAAATAATACACCTTCTATATTTTTGTCTTTTCCATTTTCTTTTTTATTTCCACTCTTCTCACACAACGTTCTGACTTGGCAGTATCCAGCCTGTAGTCTCTAGACATATCGCACAGCCTCCCAGACCAATGACAAACCCCCCAAACTCACTGCCATCCAGTTGATTGAAATTCACAGTGACACTATAGGAGAGAGCAGAAATAGCCCTTTCAGTTTCTAAACCTTTAAGTCTTTTAAAGGCTGCAGAATGACTGGTGGGTTTGAACCACTGACCTTGATTGGCAGCTCTATGCATTATCAACCAGCCACAATGAGTCCATAGACAACTTCCCTAGGAAGCCCCTTAATACTTAATTTCTTTTTAAAAAAATCATTTTATTAGGGGCTCATATAACTTTTATCACAATCCATACATGCATCAATTGTGTAAAGCACATTTGTACATTCCTTGCCCTCATCATACTCAAAACATTTGCTCTCCACCTAAGGCCCTGGCATCAGCTCCTCATTTTCCCCCTCCCTCCCC
>NW_022103900.1:17333567-17340364 GCF_000313985.2 Echinops telfairi
CCCACAACAACAGGAAAGAAAGCTTGTAGTTAGTTGAAGGACTGTTTGTTGGCTTTTAGGAGTGTTTTCCAGTCGAGTCTCATGGGGCACCAAGCCCTAGCCCTAAAGTCTATTTTTGGTATTCCTTAGGAACTTCATTGCTCTGTTCCCCTTGCTGTTCTGTTCCACACCCTTAGTGTTTTGCCTTGGTGTGGTGGGATCACATTGGGCGGAATTCCCACATTGTGTCTCCAGTGTTGTCCCCTGTAGGGCTATGGGTCTGTGGGGATGTTGTGTCTCATAGTGGAGCTGGTCATATGGTCTTCTCTGTGGATTAGCTTCTCTGAGTGGGAATATTGTCCTCAAGGCTTGGTAAACCAGGATGAGCTCCACTCTCTCTTCCTCCCCCTTCATTTGCTTCCATGTGCTCTGGTCAGACATGTTCCTTTCCTGAGCTGCAGATTCAGTGCTGTCCTCTGAAATAAATTCTTCTTGGGGGAGTGGGAGGTGTCCATATAGTTGGGATTGGGTGCCACAAGATGTGAATGCAACATGCTGGCATGGAGTAAGGAACCAGTGGAGAGGTCTGAGGGGCCGGCTCCAATACTTAATTCTTTTTCAAATATTTCTTACCTTTTTGTCTGATCCTATAATTTGGGGGGCTGAATTCTTCTAATATTTAAAACAAGGATGATAAATTCATAAATTAGTGTAACTTAATAGCTGAAAATATAATGGAACACCAAATCTAAGGAGCTAGGGCTGATGTGGTCTATCAACACAGTTTTCTGAGTCGGCACTTCAAATAATCTCAAGAACCAGCCTAAAATCCAAGACACCAAAGGAAAAAAAATGTTATTGGGTTGTGTAATATTTGTTACCACTATGCCACCTAGGCTCCTGTAATATTTGTTAGCTTGGGAAAACGAGAAGTGGGAGGATATTCCAGACATGGGAACAGAGGAGCCCATCTCTCACAGGTCAGCACTGTGTGTTAGGGTGTAAACGCTGTTTGGTGCTGCCATGAAGTGTGGGTCAGAGAGGGAAGGCCTGGAAAAGCAGGTATGTGCTAGGTCTGGCAAGCCCCCAAGGGCAGTGTCAAGGAGCCAGAGGTTTAGTCACCTACGTGAGGAGCAACCATTGAGGCAGGGAGGATGGAGTCATGAGGACAAGACATAAGAGGGTAGTTAGACCTGCACTGCCATAATCTGAGTGAAAAAGTGATCGGTTGAACTGGATTTGTAGTGATAGAGATGCTGAAGAAGAAGGGATGGAGGAGGATTCCTCAAACTCTCTGCCATGGAGTCTGCTCAGACTCATCGTTACCCTATAGGACAGAGAATTAGCCCTGTGAGTTTCCAAACTGTACACTGTACAGAATTAGAAAGACTCATCTTTCTCCCTTATAGGGATGATAGTTTTGAACTGCTGACCGGGGAGTTTGTATCCCAACTTGTGACTCACTACGCCACCAGCACTCCTAGAGGAATTGTTTAGGTTTTAGGAAAGAACTGAATAGAAGAGAGAGAAGAGCTGATGAAAGCAGCCATGTTTGTAGCTCTTATTACTTAGGCAGTTTCATTCATTCATTTAAAAATAATTAGTAAATAGAGTACTCTTCTAAGTGCTAGGGTGATGCATATGAAGGGAAAAAAATCTAAGCCCCATGAAGCTTACATTGTAAGGAAGTTAAGATCAAACCAAACTAAAACAAAAGATAGATATGTAAAATATATAATGTAATAGAGTATTAAGGAGGAAGATAGTCTATCAATAGAAGGTCAACAGAAAAGTGGGTGAAGGGAGACGTCAGACAGGGCAAGATATGACAAAATAATAATTTATAAATTATCAAGGGCTCATGAGGGAGGGGGGAACGGGGAGGGAGGGGGAAAATGAGGACCTAATGCCGGGGCTTAAGTGGAGGGCAAATGTTTTGAGAATGAAGTACAAATGCGCTTTACACAATTGATGTGTGTATGGATTGTGATAAGAGTTGTATGAGCCCCTAATAAAATGATTTTTTTAAAAAGAGAAACAATTACAATTGAGTGAGAACCTGAAAGATATGAAGAAACAAACTGTGTAGTCCAGGATAATTGTAGGCCCACCAGAGGGAATAGCAAGCTCAAAGGCTTCACTTGTTTTCTGTGAGGAGCAATCATTAGGGCAGTGTGGTTGGAGCAGGGGTGAAAGTCGTGGAAGTTTAAGTCAGATATAATGGGTGAGCGGGCTTTGGAGTGGGGATTGGACAGACAGATCTGGTAGAGATTCATAGGGGAGGCTTTGACCTTTCAGATGGACAGTTGTAGGAAGGCGTTGATCAGTGCAGTGGCATGGCCTGACTTAGTTTGACAGGATCTCTGAGTATTAACTGAATAGGCTAACCTTGAAACCAAAGTCAGTGCCATTGAGTCTTTGCTGACTCATAGAACTGCAAACAGGGATTCTGAGCCTGTATATCTTTAGGGATGCAGACAGCCTCACCTTTCTCCAGCAGAGTGGCTGGTGGGTTTCAGTGGCAGACCTTGTGGTTAGCAGCCGATGCTTAACCCACATGGCTGGCAGGGCTCCCTTAGAACAGACTCCTAAAGAGTTGAGAAAAGAAACTGGCACTCATTAGGAAGATTCTACAGCAAGCCAGGCCAGGAATCATGGCATGGAATGCCAATATGATAATGACCTCCACAGCCTTGGTAAAGTTCAGGACACAGGCATGCTCTGTGCCCAGTTGTTCCAGCTCCTAGCCTCCTTTCTTCCTCAGCTCACCCCACCCTCCCCTTCTCAGTCTGCTGCCACTGCTCAGCTCCCTCTTAAGGTGAGACTCACACCACCCTCCTTCTCTCTGTCTTACACGTGCCTCTCCCCCCAGATGGAACCCCAGCACTGGAATCTGTCTTCTCCCATAAACTTTTAGTTTTGGGTCTTGCCTGATATCTGATCCCAACAACACCTCATGATCACACAGGTTAGTGTGCCTCTCCCATGTGGACTTGGTTGCTTCTCAGCTAGATGGCCACTTTAAGACCCCAGACACTCTATCTTTTGATAGCCGGGAGTTTGAATTTTTATGAATGGAATAAAGTAATATATTATTGCATTGTGTGTATGGCATCATCTGTTGAATGTTTTGTGGTTGTGTACAGCTATAGCATACCAACACACACACACACACACACACACACACACACACACACGCCCTCCACCATACTCCAGACTCACTGTCAGTGAGTTGATACAACTCAAGTGACCCTATAAGACAGGGTAGAACTTCCCCCTTCGTTTCCAAGACTATAACTGTTAATGAGAGTAGAAAGCCCCATGGAGATAGTATACCACAGTTTATTGATTTATTTCGCTGAGGATGAACATTTGGGTTATTTCAAGTTTTGAGTCATCACAAACAACAATGCTAATAACATTCTTACTTATATTCCCTGCTACCTACATTTCTGTAGGAGCTATACCTAGGAGAGGGATTGTTGAGTCATAAGGTCTGTATATCTACAGTTTTGCAATATACCGTTATGTAGTTTGCTAAAGGGATTGTACACATTCACAGTTCTACCAGCTGTGACTACCAACTCCAAGTTTTTGAAATACTTGCTAGTGCTTATCAAATCAAATACTTTTATTGTAGATAAGCTGATGAATGTGTACACTTTTGTGGTTTCTAATGGGGAGGAGGGACTTTTCATAGTTTAATGTATATTTAGATTTTCTCTTTTGGGAACTGCCTCTTCGAGTCTTTTGCCCCGTTTTTTCCCCTTCCCTTATTGGGCTTTCTTTCTTTCCTTCTTTTTGTGGTTGTTTCCTTAAAAAAAATTAATGTATGGTTTTTCATTAAATGTTTTAAATATGAACACGTGTGGATCATATATCCTTCAGACATATATATCTATCTATATATATATACACACACACTTTATTCTGAGGCTTTCATTTTTACTCTCTTCCTAGTATCTTTTAATAAAGAAATGTTTAAAAGTTTAATGTAATAGATTCATCAATATTTGCTTTTATGATTAATGCTTTAGTTTCATTGTTCAAGAAAACTCTTCCTGACTCCAAAGTGATAAATATAGTTTCCTTTATATATCCCTAAAGTTTCATTATTAGACTTTTCATGTTTAATCTATGTGCAATTGTGTCCAATTTTGTTTGCTGTTTTTGTGGTAGAAGATGAAGACCCACTTTTATTTCTTATCAAACAGATATCCAATTGTCTCAACACTTTTTATTGTGATACTGTTTTATTTAAATTAAAAAAATGCTGTTTTATTTTTCCACTGCTCTGCACTTCCATTTGGGTCATAGCCAATGTCCATACACTTTAGATCTGTTTCTGAACTCTCTATTCTATTTTACTTGTCTAGAGTCCATCCATAGGCCAGTACAGTACTATTCTTCTTCAATTACTACTGTTTTATAATACACATTGAATTATGATTGAACAAGTTCTCCTTCCTCCTCCTCCTGCTCTTCCTCAAGTTTCTTGTTCTTTTTAAGCATCTTAATTATTCTTGGACCTTTGCATCTTCACATATACATCTGTTAACAGTTTATTGGCATATAATTTACATATGCAATTTAATGTGGTGCTGCTGTTATTTGCCACCATGTCTGTTCTGACCCGTCGCGACCTTATGTACAACAGAACCAACACTGTATTCTTCCATTCTAGAATTTTAATTTGGTTCTTTTTCAAAGACTTTCTTTCTTAAAATTGTATATTCGGTTTGTATCTACATAAACATGGTAATCACAGTTCTTTTGCAGTCTGTTTCTGATCGTTTTCACTGAATTATAGACACCATATTTGGTTTTTGTTTCTGGCTCATGTGGTCACTTCTCCTCTTGGACCTTGCTCTTTTATTGTTTCCTAAATGTTGACTCTAAAACGTTTACAGAAATAGTTTGATATCTAGGCGATGTCATCTTCTTCCAGAGAACATGCCATGCGCTTCTGTCAGATGTCTGAAAGCACTAACAGACCAGGCCAAATCTTGAAGACTTTCCAGTCACTCTGGGTTCCCGCGCAGAGCAGTGCATTTCACTTGGTTCTCCATTCTTGTGGGTGCTGGGCTTGTCCCCTGTCCCTTCAGCCTTAAGAATCTGTAGCTCTAGCTGGGAGACAGCTGCCCTCCGGGAAGAGACGTGTGCCCACCAGGGCAGACCTGCAGAAACCATGTTTTCTCTATGATCTTTCCGACGCACTGCCTGTCCTCCCACTTGTCTTTCTAATGTTGTGGATGTACTTTCATGCTCATCTCTCTCTCCCACTCTCTTTCTCTCTTTTCTTTTTCAATTAATAGTTGATGATTTTGGATAGCTCTCCAAATTCCCCAAAGGAAATCCTCCCTTGACCCACTAATTTCTTGTTATAGTCATTCTCTAATGCTTTTAAATCATTATCATTATAAAAAAGTTTACAGATTTGTTTTAGTTGTTCACTCAGAAGTCAGATATGAGATCACGAATCTGTCATTATTGGGTTTATTTTCAGATAGATGCAATTCTGTCCCAAATAGTAAGTTAACTTGAAAATAATAATATTTACTGATATTAATGTAGATCTTTTATAAGGAGACACTCTAATTACTGAAGTTGTCAAATGTTTGTGCACTGGCTAGATGGTGGACTGACCGTAGGATTAGTCTAGTCAACCTGGTTCCCATCTAGACCATTTATCAGCTTGTGATCTTAGAATAAACTACTGATTCTCTGTATAACTCACTTTCTCATTTATGTCATAGAAAAAAATCAAAGGCCTAATTTGCTCTGCTGTCAGTATGAAATGAGATTACATGTGTAAGGTAGGGTGCATCCTTTTTAGGTCGATCACTTTTCTCCTTGATCATGATATTGATCACCCATTTGACTGGTTTCAAGTTTGTTTGAGTTTTTAATATTTTCTAATTTCTTTTTGGTGAAAGTTTTCTCTGTTTTACTTTGTTATTATTGTTAATTTGGGGGAGTGTATGTTTTTCCAGGATAGGTAAATCTATAGAGACAGTAACTGGATTAATGATTATTTGGGGTTATGGCAGGGAAGGTTGAGGAACATGAGCTAATAACAATGAGTACAAGAAAGAAGAAAATGTTCTAAAATTGTTTGTGATGATGATTGTAAAACTCCTTTTAACAGCTTAAACCATTGAATTGTATAATAAGTGGATCATGTGCCAATAAAACTGTTTTGGAAAAATAAAAACAGAAAAGTATATAGGGTGATTTAGAGAAACTCTTCAAGGCTTTAGAAGGACTATTTACATAAAATAACTACTATGCTGGGAAGGGCGGTTCAGGTTCATATCTCCCAATTCTAATCTAGCTCAATGACACCACTCCCGTGACTTGTACTGTCTATTCCACACAAACATATACAGTTGGAAACACATATTCCAACTAGGAACATCATTGAGAAACAATATGTTGTCAATACACACGTGCTGTGAATTTACAAACCATAATTGGATTTAAGGAACCTGGTGGTGCCATGGTTATCACTGGGCTGTAATCCACAAGGTCTGCAGTTTGAAACCACCAGCTGCTCTGTGGGAGAAAAGACATGATTTTCTACTACCTTCTTGGAAATTCACAGAAACAGTTCTACCCTGTCCTATAGGGTTTCTATGAGTTGGCATCTAATCATAGCAGTGAGGTTTTTGTTTTGTTTTGTTTTGTTTTTGTTTTTTTGTTTGTTTTGTTTTTTTAAGAAATCAATTTGACCTGATGACGGGAGCTTAAGTGGAGAGCAAATGTTTTGAGAATGGTGAGGGCAATGAATGTACAAATGTGCTTTACACAATTGATGT
>NW_022103900.1:17340542-17349463 GCF_000313985.2 Echinops telfairi
TGAGCTTGATTTTGAGTTGCTGTAATTAGTCCGAACAGACTTAAAACAATTTCCTGACCTCTAATTCTTGCATAGGCATGAATTATCTATGTGAACTTGGAATGTGATGGATTGAATTGTATCCCTCGAAAAAATAAGTAACTTGGAGAGGCTGTGATTCTCAGCCTGATGTAATTTCCCTCCAATTTGTGCTCCTATGCAATTATCCTACGTATTGTAAGTCCCAAGCTCTATGGTGTTAATGAGGCAAGGTTAGTGGTCGTTATATTGATGAGGCTGGATGAAATTTACAAGATTCGGTTGTATCTTGAATCAATTCCTTTGAGCTATAAAAGAGGGTGTAAAAGTCACCAAAGATTAGAAAGAACTACTACCACCAAGAAAGAAGAGCCGAAAGTTGAGTGCATCCTTTGAACCTGGGGTCTCTGCACTGGGAACCTCCTAAAACCAAGAAATACACAGGGCGGAAGACTTTGCCTAGAGCTGACCTTCTATAACCTGACTTCAGCCCCCTAAGTAGTGATAGAATAAATGTCTTCTTGTTAAAGCCACCCATTTTTGGTATTTCTCTACAGAAGCATTAAATAGCTAAGACATAGACAAATCACTTAAATTTTCAGGCATCAGTTTCTTCTCTTAGAGAATTGCATGGAATGATCTCTAACGCCAAAATTCTGATTCATATGTAAGATATAATTTGAGTCTCTTGATTTGCATGAGTGACTAGTTTGAAATTTGTATGGTTAGGCTGATAATTAGCATTAAGAATCATACTTTTCCCCATTTGTCATATTAATAAAGCATACTTATTCTAGAACAAATGTTTGACATTTAAAATATTGGGGCTAAGTCTGACCTAAGAGGCCTTTTCAAAGTCATTCCAGCACCATTATTATCTGTGTATAAATGACCATACTGGATACCTAATTAGCTCACAAATATTTCAAATGGCTGGGAGAAAAGTCATCATCAGCGATAATGGACATGCCATTTTGTGTATATGAATGGAGTACCAGCTCACCTAATGAGATGCTTTATGTCCAGTCCTAAGGTTGACTCAGCGGCATAATGAGGCAGTTTTGAATGCACATGCACTACACTTCTCGTACTTTGTCTTGGCCTGATAAGACTTTTGAAAAGCTCCAAGTCGTATAAATAACTTACAACCAAATAAGACCATTTTATGAGTTAATTATTTTACTTAACTAAATAATGGCTCTTTTGATCTTTTTGAAGGAACTAGGCATTCTTTCTTTTTTAAATAAAGCTTGTCAGAAATCTATCAGTATCATGGTAATTCTTTGATTTGGAAGTAACCAAATAAGTGTTCAGGCCATACACTTCTCAGGATACTGACAAATACTACGGATTATGTACATGACTGTTTGTATCTGGAACATCCATGGTAGAGGGGGGCAGTTGGCAAGCTCACCATAATATGTCTGTTTCACAAGTCATTATCACTACTTAAATGTTTCTAAAACAATAATGATTTCTCCAGAGATTTTTAAATTTAAATTTTCTCTATCAAGAATATTCTATGAAATACTTTGAATAAACATAACCACCTGCATTTCTGACTTCCAGCTGTCACCAAAGGTCTCCAAAGAATATACTTTGATTATAAAACTGGATTGACAGAGATTTGGGAAAAAAGAGAATGACTCCAAAGGCCACAGAATTGTTAGGCTCTTTTGTTCACATACACTCCCTCGTCTGGAGCCACAAAGAAGTGTTAATATCAGAAGTTCTTTCTTCCTTCCTTGAACAAGGAATGACCTAACAGCTACCTAGAAGCAAATGATGTGGCTCCCACTCCTGCATGCAAATGCTCCGGTGGAAACCTAGTATATCATCCAATATAAGCAATATAAAAACCACGATCTAATTCTCTTTCTTAATCTTACAAAATACTACATATATATTTTCTGTCATTGAAGCTATCTTATGAGATAGGGCAATTTGTTATCCCTAAGCCACAGAAAAGGACATTGAATCACAAAGAGTTGGTTTGCCAAAAGTGGTATAACTGATTGGTATTTGATATGGAACGAGAATTCATTTTGAAGATTCTTAGCAATGCCTTTTCAAAAAGACTCTGGGATAACTTCCACGGACATACTGATATAGGAATAAAAGGAAAAATGCTACTTGGAGAAAAAGAGAAGAAATCTCTCTCTCTCTGTCTCTCTCCTTTCCATGTGTCTTTCTTTCCAACATTCATGCTAAGGTTGTCAGTTGATTTTGCACATAGTTGTGGCCATCTAGCTATTAATTTATATGTATTGACTCCCCTGACCCTATTTGTTTATTTCTTTCTTTCACATCCATTGCTTATGATAATCTTCTTTGTCTGATTTTCCTCCTCATCTATGACATGCCAACACTCCGATAATTTCCTTCCACTTTGATTTCCTGAATAGCAGTTTTGTGTCTCAAAAAGTCCACTTCCCAAACAACAACCATAGCAATTTACCTGAAACAAAATATCTGATCACATTGTTTCTATGCTTAAAATTATTTAATGGCTTCCTCTGACCCTTGGTGGTGGTTATCAAAGCCCTGCTGCCTGTGATAATGGATGCTCTGTAATAACTCACTTGTTATTCCAAAATGAAATGCACAGAAAATAGGTTAAGAATATGTGTCAACTTGCCTGCGCTATAATTCTCCGTGCTTTGGCAATTGTGATGGAGTCATCCCCCATGACAAGATCTCCTATAATGTAATCACTTTCTTGATGAGATCTACTTTAAGGAGCCAATCAGTTGAAAGACAGTTTCCTTGGGAATGTGGCCTGCTTTCAAAATACATGAATGTTTGGCAAATCTCTACCTTTTTGTTTGATTTGGATCTTGTGTCTGGCTCATCATCATCTGATCTTTGGTTCTTTGGTCTTGAGCAAGTGCTCTACCTCATTGCCTGCCAAGTTTAGGATTGTTAACCTCCATAATCTGTGAGCCAGCAGCCTGCTGTCTTACATGCTGATCTCGGGTTTTATTAGCCCTTATGGCTATGTGAGTCACAAGAAGCCTCCAACCTGACTTCTGACCCACGAAGAGGGTAATTTTCAGCTCCTTCATACAAGGGGGTATCCCCTGACCCAAGAATTGTGCTGGGTGGAGCAGAGATTTTGTAGCATGCATTTTTACTGCTAGGCAAGCATCAAGCAACTTGCTCTGAGTTAATGCACCCAGTGGCATTGCCTGGGAAAGTTCTCTCTGGTCACCGTGAATTTTTTTATAAAAGCGGTTTTGCTTGAATCTTGTTTTTTGGGATGGCTAATTTAAGAGAATGGCTTGCATCTGTGAAAGTTTGTTTCCTACGTGGGAAAAATGCTGCAGAAACTGTTGAGATGTTGAACACAACTTACAAGGATAGCACTATGGGAAAAACTCAAGTGCATAAGTGTTTTTTTCATTTCAAAAAAAGGTGAAATGTTGATTGTTGACACACCTCATTATGGACATCCATCAACTCCCCAAATGGATGAAAATGTCAAAATGCAGTGCATTTGAAATTTGTTCCACCAGTTCAGACTGTTAATCAAGCTTTCTATTTAGAGGATCTGAAAAGATTGCATGATAGTGTGTAGCAAAAAAAGGTCTGATTTGTAGCAGATGGGGGAAGGGAGGGCTGTTTTTGCCACCACAACAATGTACCTGGTCACACAGCCATCTTAGTGCACCAGTTTTGGGCAATAAACAGCATGCCTCTCCTGCTCCACACACCTGACACCTGACCTTGCTCTGTGCAACTTCTTTTTGTTTCCATGAATGAAGAGGGACAAGAAAGGACAGTAATTTGACAACATAGAAGAAGTAAAGAAAAAAACGAGTGAGGTGCTGTCAGCCATCCAAACAGAAAAATGTTTCTAAGAATGGAATCGCATGGGTGCATAAGCAAATGTGGCAAAGAAAGCTGATGGTGCCTAGCTATCAAAAGGTATAGCGTCTGGGGTCTTAAAGGCTTGAAGGTAAACAAGCGGCCATCTAGCTCAGAAGCAACAAAGCCCACATGGAAGAAGCACACCAACCTGTGCGATCACGAGGTGTCGAAGGGTTCAGGTATCAGGCATCATCAGAACAAAAATCTTACCATAGCGAATGAGGGGGGGAGTGCAGAGTGGAGATCCAAAGCCCATTTGTAGGCCACTGGAGATCTCCTTGCAGAGGGGTCTTGGGAAAGAGACCAGCCAGTCAGGGTGTGATGTAGCAATGATGAAAAACACAACTTTCCTCTAGTTCCTAAATGCTTCCTCCTCCTCACCACCCCACCTCTACTATCATGATCCAAATTCTACCTTGCAAGTCTGGCTAGACCAGAGGATGGACACTGGTACAGATAGGAACTGGAAACACAGGAAATCCTGGGCAGATGATCCCTTTAAGACCAATGGTGTGAGTGCGATAATGGGAGGGTAGAGGGAGAGTGGGTTGGAAAGGGAACCGATTACAAGGATCTACATGTGACCTCCTCCCTGGGAGATGGACAACAGAAAAGTGGGTGAAGGGAGATGTCGGACAGGGTAAGATATGACAAAATAATAATTTCTAAATTATCAAGGGTTCATGAGGGAGGGGGGAGCGGGGAGGGAGGGGGAAAAATGAGGGCCTGGTGCCAGGGGCTTAAGTGGAGAGCAAATGTTTTGAGAATGATGAGGGCAATGAATGTACAAATGCGCTGTACACAATTAATGTATGTATGGATTGTGATAAGAGTTGTATAAGCCCCTAATAAAATGATTAAAATAATAAGAAGAATTAAAAAAGAAAAGAACGGAATTGCAGATTTGACAAATGTATTTAGTGTAATGGAGAGTACATTGAACGTGATTAGGTTATTTTGTAAAAAAAATTAGATACATAACTTTGAAAAAAATTACATTTTGGGGGGCATACCTCCCGGCATATATATTTTTATCCTTCTTCATGGGCCTATCTTTTAGATCCTTTATTTTCCCTCTCTCTCACTGGTTTGGCTTCTCTAGAGTCTGAGACACTAGTACACATACAATCATAAACTTAAAAATATATGTCATCATAGTCATGCAAAGTATAAATAAAAAATAAAGTTATATAAATAATGTATCTAAATGATTAAGTGCTTAGGCAAGACAACATTATACAACAGCATGATTAAATGCTTGTACTTCTGTTCATAATCACAGTGTTTATGATACTGCCAATGCGTGTGTTTGTATTCATGACTCAAATTCATGAGCAATGTTGTCAATGATATCACTCACTCACTCATAGCCATGAAGTTGATTCTGACTCAAGCAGCCCTTTAGGACAGAGTATGTCTCTTTATTTTTTGAAGAAACTAAGCTTTTCTTTCTTTCTTTTAAAATAAAGCTTGTCAGAAATCTATTGGTCTCGTGGTAATTCTTTGATTTGAAAGTAAACATAAATGTTCAGGCCATACACTTCCCAGGATATTGGCAAAGACTACAGATTAGGTGCATGACTGATTCTATCTGCAGCTTCCATGGTGGAGGGGGGAGCTGGGGAAGCTCACTATAATATGTACTGTGCACCCACTGGCCTGTGATTTCCCTGCTTCCCACTTCACCTTTCTGTGTCATCAGCCACAGCTAAGTCTGAAGAGGGCTCCAGCTAGCATCAGACCCATGAACTTGAGTTGGATTGGACTCAGTTGCCATCTTGATATTAAATTACTTATCGATATAAGGTTCATTCTTATATATATGAGTGTCACTGTTTTTGTTTTTCTAGGCAACTCAGCCGTATACAACCTCCTTCATTATTTTTCTATGTCATGCCTGCTTTACTCCTTAATATGAGAGAGCTGTAAAAAGTTCATGGAAAATCCATTATCATTTAATTCAATTTTTATCACAATTGTTTTGAATTCCCCTCTTATATATAGCCTATCCTTCTACTCCTTTTAATGTGTCACCTTCTACATCATGTCTACCTACCAGTTTTTTAAAAATGATCTTTATAAAATGCTAATTTCTGTGTTTGCTGGTATAGACTCATAATTTGTGGTAAAGAAAGAAAATGTCTTCTTTTTTAAATCATTTTATTAGGGGGCTCATACAGTTCTTATCACAATCCATACATACATCAATTGTGTAAAGCACATTTGTACATTCATTGCCCTCATCATTCTCAAAACATCTGCTCTCCACCCAAGACCCTGGTATCAGCTCCTCAAAATTTTTTTCTTTACCTTGTATGCAAACCCAGCTATTCACTTTCCATGTCCTCTATCCCCTTCCAAAATATTAATCTCCAATTAGAAGAAAATGAATTCATCCTTAAGATACCTTTGTTTCAAATGTTCAAGATAAGTTTTTTAAGCCCAAGACACATACTTTAGTTTTCAATGGTTCATTCTTTCTCTATGAATAAAGGCAAGTCTGGAGGTTGGTGTTCCACATATACTTCAGTCTGGGCAAGCTTTTCTTGAAACTTGGCTGCATACTCCAGAAAAACATATTGCTTATCTCCACACCAGCCTTGCATGGAGCTGTGGCTGTCCTCTGCATTAAGTGACTTACTATTCACCACTGCACCATTGTTTTACTCTCTGGGGCAAGGATTCTGCTACAGAATCTGCTGCTTTCTTAGACCTGAGTCTACCTTTCCTTGGCAGTGTCTCATACCTGATATATAGTTTACTGCGTTTCCTTTTTTCCCTTATCGATGTCATGTTCTTTAATTTACTACAGAATTGGCAGCAGTTATGGTGTTTTCCTTTTTGTCTTTCTTTCAGGGATACTTTACTCCATCCTCTTTAAGAACCATACTTCGCTTTCCTTAAACCTGAGGTGTAGAGAGGTGTTAACAAAGTTTTTCACTCCATCAAGAAGGCTAAGTTGGCATTTAAGGCAGACATATCTTATTTCTAACACATGCTCTCCTTGTCTCTGAGATTTTTTGTTGTTATTCTAAAATTATACTTCATAAGACTGACATTGAACTAAAACTCTTTGTAATATCCCCAGAAATTTCCATCATAAATATTTTTTATGAAAGTATGTTGGGATGCTCAACTCGGCATGTCAGACAGGTTTCCTAACTTCTAATTGAGTCTGAATTGGACCAGCCGGGCATCACTTTCCCTGGTGGACTTGGAGAGGAGAAGGAATGGAAAATGAGAATCAAATAAAACAAAGGATGAATTCATATAACTTGACTTATTACAGAGAGGCAAAGGGATATACAATGTTAACAACATCTACGCTGAAGTGTTAGGGGAATGGGGAAATAAAAAGGGTGATTTGTGACAAAATTAGTAAGTTTAATGTGAAGGTATGTTTTTTAAATGATAGTTGTACTTCCAAATTAAAAACATATATATTCCCCAGGTACTGTTTTATTTGGTTCAGTAAAATAAAATAGACACATTACAATCTAGTCATATGCTGGTGAATTATTACATAACAGATTTAGAAAAGTGTACATAACATTTTCAAAGTAGCTTAATTGTGTTGGTGGAAATGAAGATGATTATTATTAAAATGATAAATGGATCAATTTTATGAAGATGAACATGTAATATTTTATAGTAATTGCTTATTGTGAATATTAAATATTTTTCTAATTTTATTGTATATATTTTAATCTAAAATCAAATTATCTAAATCCCTGTATTGTTTATTCCCTGTGCTCCCAGGAGCTTTTCCCCGCTCATATTTCCCCAGCATTTTCCCTAGCATGTAAGTCTATAAACTCTATATGTGAAATCCCAGACCTACCCGCTAATAGAATACACATATGTGACCTCAGCCTACTAACATATCGGGTCTTAGGTCTTGTTAAAATACTAAGAATGCTTTATTTAGTATGAAAATGCACCTCTCAGGCATGCAGTACACAACACAGTATGCACCAAAAAGATTTGTATCAAAATCTTTGTTATATTTGTTTTGTCCTCAAGAAACTTGAGAAATCCATCCTTCTGAATAGATTCACTTTCTTCTGCAGACGAAAATGCAGCTAACACATGCTGCTGCTGTATGGACAGCTCTGTGGGAGAGACGGTGTCTGCTCGCTAAAGTGAAACTACTCCAAACCTTTAAGGGTTCTGAGGTGAACCTCTGCGTTGTTCTCTAGACAGACATCTCCCAGTGTGAGCTTTCATCTGAGCCGCTTAGTGCAAACATTCCTGGCTAGAGTTATCAGCAGCAATGACTCTGTTCCTCACACAAAAGGAGACTCCCCCGACCCCAACCCCTGCTCTGTGCTTATGACCCAAATGACACAAGGTCCCTCTCCCTCATGACCCCTCTCTGGTCCTGATGTGACACTCCCTTTTCATAAGAGACCACACCTAGTCAAGCTACTTTAGTTGTTTTTCATGTTAATCCCAGGAATTCTGTCACAAAATACGCAAATAAAATAAAACGATGTAAGTTTATAATCAAAGTTAAATTTCAATGTTAACCAAATTGCCATTAACCTTTTGCTGATTTCCAATACATTTGAAATTTTACATTCACATAATTCCTTAGGATTGTAATTTAAGAAACATATAGCAGTTTAGCCATAACTTTACAATATTTTAAATAGTTTTATTGAGATATAACTCACATAGTATACTTTTAAATAGCTCAGTCATATTAAGAAGGGTTGTGCAATTATCACCACAATCAACTTTAGAGTATTTCTTCTTTCTTTTTTAAAATATTTTTCTTTCTTTCTTTCTTGTACTTGTTATCGACTCCCCATATCTCCCCATTCTCTCCTCCCATGCTCAAGTTAGCATGACTCAGACCATGCCCATCCCCCACATGAAAAACCAAAGGCTTGAAGGTAAGCAAGCGGCCATCTAGCTCAGAAACAACAAAGTCCACATGGCAGAAGCACACCAGCCTGTGCAATCATGAGGTGTCAAAGGGATCAGGGATCAGGCATCATCAGAACAAAAAATAATATAATTGTGAATGA
>NW_022103900.1:17349989-17356442 GCF_000313985.2 Echinops telfairi
TGAGGAGCTGATGCCAGGGGCTTAGGTGGAGAGCAAATGTTTTGAGAATGATGAGGGCAATGAATGTACAAATGTGCTTTACACAATTGATGTCTATGTGGATTGTCATAAGAGTTGTATGAGCCCCTAATAGAATGATTTTTTTTAAAGTAAAAAGACAGGAAAAAAACCCATAACCCTCTGACTATATCAATCACTGCTTAGCATACTTAGCAATTGTAACTCTCACATATTACTGATGGAAATGCAAAAGTTAAACATAACCAAATAGCTCAACATCTCACATCTACGTATTTATCCAAGGGAAATAAAAATTTATGTTCACAGAAAAGCTTGTGAATAGATTTTTGTGGTAGCTTCATTCATGATCACCACAATATGGAAACACCCTAAATGCCCTTTAACTACAAAAGGGTACTTCTTAGTAAGACAAAGAAATCAACTACAGATATATTCAACAGCATGGACATATCTCAATTATAGTTGAAGCTTCCATGTCTATACGAAAAGAATTAAATTTTTTTTGACATCAACAAAAATTAAAACTATCATCCAACTAATTCCGACTCTCAGGTACCCTATAGACCAGGTAGAACTGCATCTTTGGGTTTCTGAGACTTTAAGTCTTTACAGGAGTCGATCGTTTCATGTGGATCTCCAAATTTTTTGTTTTTCGATGGTTAAAATGTCTACCACTTGTCTATCAGTTGATTATACTGTAGTGGCTCGTGTATTGCTGTGATGCTGGAAAGTTTGTCATCAATATTTTCCTACTACCTTTGTTAGGCCGGGCTGTCTAGAGAAACAAAACCAATGACAGTCACATATGTATAAGAAGGAACTTCGTATCAAGCAGTCACTTCATATCAAGAAAGCATCCCAGCCCAGTCCCATGCAAGTCCATGAGCCCATTGCTAGCAGGAGCCCTCTTTGGCCTCAAGTAACTGCAGGCCGATGGTGTGGAAGGTGAAGCTGGCTGCAGAGAAATTGCAGGCCTGTGCATGCAGAGTCCCAGGGAGCCAAGGTGGATGGGAATGTGGCAGGGCATTCCCAGGGTCAGTAGCCTACATGGGGCTGCTGCTGGAGGCAGACACAGAGCCCCAGTAAAGATGAAGGTGAAGGTCAAGAGAGACGGGAGAGGTCACCAGTGTCTCTCTCATCAAAAGGCCACACTTTCTAGGAGGCATCATCGGGCGGTGACCTTATTGACAGGTTGAATCCACCCCTGTACAAATGCAAGTTGACATGAAACCTAACTGCTATTCATCACCCATACCAGGAGGGTCACCCAAAGTGAGCATGGGCATTTTCTGCTCTGTCACCTGGGATCACTGTGAGTTGCACCACACTAAACAACAACGATGTGCTATTAGCAATAATGTATTTAGGACCGAATATAGTTGTAAAAAATCAACAACAATACTGTTTTTATTCTGAAAGGCATTTTCTGATAGGAGACACAGCTTTAAAGTAAAGAAGTTCTACTAAGTGTGGCTAATTCCATAATAAGTACACAGGATGGTGATACCAAGAATGGGGCCATTGTCTTGTCTTGGAAGATTTACTGAGGAAGAGATGCTTGAACGGAACCTAGAAAAAATAAGAATTTTCACTTGAAACAAGAGACTAGATCATTCCAAGAGTAGGAAAGATTATTCAAAGGCACCAGGGCTTAAAAGAGCATGGCATATTTTTAAAAAATCATTTTATTGGGGGATCGTACAACTCTTATCACAATCCATACATTATGTCAAGCACATTTGTACATTTGTTGCCATCATCATTCTCAAAACATTTGCTTTCTCTTTGAGCCCTTGGTATCAGCTCCTCATTTTTCCCCTCCCTCCCTCATGAACCCTTGATAATTTATAAATTAGTATTATTTTTTTCATGTCTTACACTGTTCAACGTCTCCCTTCACCCACTTTTCTGTTGTCTGTGCCCAAGGGAGGGAGCTATATGTAGATCATTTTGATAAATTCTCCCATTCCCCCCCACCTTCCCCTTCCCCTCCTGGTATCTCTACTCTTATTATTGGTCCTGAGGGGTTTATCTGTCCTGGATTCCCTGTGTTTCTAGCTCTGCTCTGTACCAGTGTACATGCTCTGGTCTAGCTGGATTTGTAAGGTAGAATTGGGATCATGATAGTGGGGGGATGGGGGAGGAAGCATTAAAAAACTAGAGGAAAGTTGTGTTTCCTCAGTGCTACACTGCACCGAGCACGGCATATTTTAAGAGCTTCACCTTTTCACAAAGTGGAACATAAAAATTAGATACAGGAAGACGAAAGGAATACTCTTTGATGGATCATGGGGATGTAACTCTGTCTACTAGCAGAAAGGTTGCAAACTGATAGCCCAGATAATAGATTAAGGCATCATATATTTTTCTAAGGATATAGGTGTATTTTCAATATTAAATATTTTTAAATCAGGCATTAATTTATTTGTTTGATGGAATATCTGGAGATACTGGGTCTATGTTCATTCCTCTGTGGCAATAGCTGTCTGTAAAAGCACCTTTAGGTGCTTTTAGGAGGAGGATGTACCTCCTCAAGTGGTTACTGTCCCAATGATATGACTGGATATTCTTATATCCAGCTCTAATCATTTGTAAATTTTTTCCAATAGATAATATTTTAATGCTATATTTTTAAAGTATTAAGTTGACCCCATTCATGTTTAATATTTGCCTGGCCCCTGTAGAGATTCGAGCTTGTACCTCTGGGAGACATTGGAACTATTGGAAGGTTTGAGGCAGGGGATCACTCTACTAGAATGAGTCAGACATAAGTGTGGAGCATGGACTGGCATAAGGTAAATCTGAAAGTAGGGACCTCAGTTAAGAATAACTGGTCTGGGAAAAAGAAGATGACGATTCAATTAAACTTTGGGGCTGGCGTCAAGATAATGAAGTGTAGAAACATTAAGGAAGATTTCGTCACAACATGTAAAGGGTAATGACGATGAAGAAAATTTCAGAAGGTAGTTGGTTTGGACAGCTGATCTATGCTGTCACCAGTTAGACTCCGAGGGAAGGCTCGTGGAAGATCAGAAGGTGTGCAGAGGAAGTGTCCAGCTAGCCAAGGAAGAGGGACTCTTGATCTTAAATGACATGCTACTAATCAAGCTTTTACTCAATTGTAAGTTACAGGCATTTTCTTAGGAGTTTCATGGAATATGCCTTAATTCCAACACTAATGACGATCATAGTCAAGATTTTGAGACTCTCCTGAGGTAATATATGCGATGTATATGACATAAGGAATCTCATATATGACAAATGTAGAATCCTGTAACTTATCTGATCTTTTTTTGTTAATTAAAAGATCATTTTACTGGGGGCTCTTACAACTCTTATTCCAATCCATACATCAATTGTATCAGACATATTTGTACATATATTGTCATCTTTCTTTTCTAGACAGTTACTTTCTATTGAGCCCTTGGTATCAGCTCCTCTTTTCTTCCCTCCCTCCCTCCACCCCTTGTGGGCCCTTGATAGATTATAAATAATTATTACTTTCATATCTCACACTGATTGCTCTCTCCCTTCCCCTCTGGTTTCTGTTGTTCTTCCCCCTGGAAGGGTGTGGGTGGTTATATGCCACTCATTGTGATCAGTTCCCCATTCCTCCCCTCCTCTTCCCCGCCCCCCTGCCCCCTTCCCCCTACCCTTTTGGTATCGCTATTCCCACTCCTGGTCCTGGATTCCGTGTGACGTGAGCTTTAGCTCTTGTCTATACCCGTGTACATGTTCCGGTCCAGTCCAGAGTGAGAGGCAGCACTAGAGCCATGACAGTGGGGTGGGGGGCAGTGAGGAAGCCTCAAGGATCAGAGGAATATTGTGTGATCCATCTGTGCACTACTGCACCCTGGTTGACTCATCCCTTCCCTGCAACCCCTTTGTAGTGGGATGTCCCATTGTCTACAGATGGGCTTTGGGTCCCCACTCTGACCCCCCTCATTCTCAACGATGTGTTTTTGTTTGTTTGTTGTTTGCTATGAATCTTCTGATGCCTGTTACCCGGTCCCCATGATACCTTATGATCCCACCGGCTGGTGTGCTTCTTCCATGTGAGTTTGTTGCGTCAGTGATGGATGGCCGCTTGTTCAACTTCAAGCCTTTAAGACCCCAGTCACTATATCTTTTAATAGCTGGGCACCATCCGCTTTCTTCACCACATTTGCTTATGCACCCATTTTGTCTTCAGCGATGATGTGTGTGTGTGTGTGTGTGTGTGTGTGTAGGGGGTAGTGGGGGTGGGGGAGCTTCACAAAATGCCAGTTTGTTAGAACAAAGTGTTCTTGTATTGAGGGAGTGTATGAGTTGAGGCCCAGGGCCATCCGCAGCCTCAGTGTATTGCATTATAAATATATGTATATAGGCCAATACCTCTACTTTTATGGATTGATGTATTTACATAAGTACACACCTCTGTTACTATCTCTATCTATAGTTTCACTTCCTAGAGCCTTCCTGTTTCCTTTTGCATCCTCCTGCCCATCATCACGTTCCCCGTTCTTCCACCTCTTAGTACTTCCTCTCAGCTAGATTACTGTTGCTCTAAAATCCACAGGATCTCTACAATCTCCTAGATGTTGGTCCTTAATTGTTCCCCTGTGTATGGCGTTGCTTGCTCACCACATTCTTCCTCTCCACCACCCTGCTCCCCCCAAGACCCTCCCGGCTGTTGGCCCCATTGCGTTCTCCCTGAGCTTGCTTCCCAAGCCTGTCTTATATAAGCAGGCAAACCAACAATTGTCTCAGGCTAAACAATCAGAAAACAAAAGATTGAAAAAAAGAAAAAGAAAAAAAGAGAGAGAGAAAGAGAGAGAAACGGGAGTTCTGGGGGCTGCCCCTCATAGCCTGAAGTCTACTTTTGGTGCTCTTTAGGGGCTTTGTGGTTTGGCTTTGCTCCAATTGCTAATCTGTATATTCCCTTATTGGTGTGTCCCACTGTGGGGGATTCAGGCCACATTATCTCCCCACCACGTGTCCCCATTGTTCTCCTCAGTCGCAGTATGCTCCAACTAGGGGACAATATGTCTTGAGTTGTTGGAAATCCTACAGTCCTCTCTGTGCCTTAGCAGCTCCATGCAGGGACATCATCCTCCGGGCTTGGTGTGCCAATATGGAGTCAAGGCCGACTGTCCCTTTCTCTTTTTCCTTCTTGGTTTGCTTCCATGTGAGCACGGTAAGTCGGCTCCTTGTCCCCACCTGAAGGTTTAGTGCTGTTCTCTGTTGAACATACTTCTAGGGACCTTATATGATCTTGTGGATAAAGTAATTTTAATAAAAAAACAACAAACCACAAGCACAGTTTAAAGCATTTGCACATAATCATACATAGAATTATTGGTCAATTGTGTTAGCTTTGTGATAACTGCTAGCATTTCCCCTTCCCCACACCCACAGCTAGGAGTAATTATCTGTAAGCAGGAAACTTGCAGTAGAACAAAAACATGAAAGACCAAATTCAAATTTCTAAATCTTCTAGCATAAGTAGCAATTAGATTCACACCATCATGTTTTATACTTTCTGTTAAATATGTTTTTATGGCTTAAGACAGAGTTGTCTCCTTGGCTGACTAGTATAGAATTTTATGTCAGGGGTCAAAGCTATTCCTCAGAGAAACACATGCAGAATAAGTAATTAGAAGATTGGGGAAGCCAGAGGAAAGCAAAACCAAGCTTCAGTGGGGTTGTCATTTAGAAGTAAAACTGACTAAATCGTGAACATTAAACAAATGAATTCTAAATAATGCATATTGTTCGAGTGCTTATCTACTGAGAACATTCATTTAAGAGGTTTACTAAGACTTTGTGGAAAAGAGTATGACTTCCCATTTACATGAGCATATTGTGATTCCAGTGTAGCACTCTGCCTCTTTCTTCATATCTATTTGGAACAAGTTCAAGATGATGGAATTTATCATCTTGTGAATGCATGGGGACTTGATGTGTGTAACTGTTATTAGCATTTACGGGATAATCTGGGTAGGGCCCCTTTGCACAGACGTGACGGTTCCAGAATTTTGCATTTTACTCTTCTTTTCCTCCCTTCTCTTTCCTTTTTTTTCTTATCCCCCTTCCCCCACTTGATTCATCCTGACTATTCTTTCTAAGGGAAGGAAGGCATTCAAGACATGCACACGCCAAATACATTATGTCTAGTCTAAAATAATTTATTGCTGTACAGCATCCCAAGTGGGTGAGGCTCTGCTGATAACAATGAAATCCCTTTCTTTTATAATATTTCTTAGTTAATTTTCCTGTGATCTCTGTTTGGCTTGCTTTCTTGGCCCCCTGTATAGGTAAACTGTAATTAGTTTCTTATGTAAAGAGATTAAAAACCTTGCCAAGTTATTTAAACTATCAGTTGATTCGGTGCCATAGCCATAAAGAATCGGCATGAGAGAGAACAGTTAGTGTCGTTTTATGTATATAGAA
>NW_022103900.1:17357560-17360267 GCF_000313985.2 Echinops telfairi
TCCAGGTTCTTTCCTCTATTTCCTTTTTACTCCCCTATTGTCCCACCATCATGTTCGGCCTTGCTTCGGATTTCGTAATTGCTTGCTGCTACATTGCCCTTGATTGAGCCCCACCAGGCATTCTACGACCTTCCTTCCATTGATTTTTAGTTCACTGTTGTTTCCTTGTCTTTGGGGTAGTCCCCCCACCCTCTTCCTTTCTCCCACCTCCCCTTCCCCCATATCCCCCTGGAACCACTGATCCCATTCTTTTTATCTCCAAATTATGTATCCCACCTATCTTATCTAGATAGACATGCAGATACATTAATAAGTACAAAAACCAGGCAAAGCCAAATAAAACAACAATGAAAGTGAAAACCAACAAAACAATAACAACAACAGCAGAAAGCAAGAACAAAATAACAATAACAAAAAGAAAGCCACTGACAAAAATGAAAAAGCCTACAAAGAGTTCAAGGTCTGCTTGTTGGCCTTTAGGAGTGTTTTCCAGTCGAGTCTGATAGGGTGCCACACTCTCTCTCCAAAGTCTATTTTTGTTATTCCCCAGGGGTTTCATCACTCTGCTCCCCCTGCTGCTCTGCTGCATGCCCTCAGTGCCTCACCCTAGGGTGATGGGACCAGACCGTGCACTATTCCTGCACTGTCTCCAGTGCTGTCCCCAGCAGCATCATGGTTCAGTGGGGGACACCGTGTCCCGTGGTGGGGCCAGCCTTATGGTCCAGCTAGTGTTCTTACTGAAGGCTTCCATTTGGGTCCTTTAAGTTAGGAAATCCATAAACTGTAATCACTTTTATCACATTCTGTAATCATTTTCCCTAATTTTTTTCTCAGCCCTGTTCTCCATTTCCTAGCTCCAAAATGGTCCAATTCTCATAAAAACATGTTCCAGTGGGTACTAATCTATGAGTAGTTCTCTTGAGGGTTTGTTCATTAAAATCATAACTCTAAGGGAAAAGGCAACTCTTTGAAGCACATGGTTATGCTGTCATAACCTGTGAATTTAAGAATAGTTTACTGGTGTTGATTTACATGAAATAATACACACCTCCCACCTTTTTTCTCCAGGCATCATAACCCCCTAAATCATAGAAGAGAATTTCAGATGACTCCTGCTCTTTCCTGTAATCAATTTTACTTGCATTAATTAAGCAAATGCCTTTTTAAATAGATGTGATAGAAAGTTTTTGTATTTTATTTTTAACTATAGCCAAGAAAAGAAACCTCAAAATTGCCAAATCAAAGGGGCGATCACTTCAGTGGTTGAGCACTTTTATGTAAACTCCCTGATATTGAAATTAAATTTAGAACTCAGCAGAAAGTTGCCTCAATTTTCTTAAGGGCTGCTTGTAAGATGACAAATAGCTTTAATAATGAGTTTTATGGGCTTGGATTTTTTTGGACTACAAATAACATATTAAAGAACTCAATACAGCGAACACACCTATATCAAGGACCTACTATGTGCCAGGCACTGCAATAGTTTTGGTAAGATAAAAACAGGAGACTGAATCAGTCCTCTCTAACCACCAAGGAAGATAAGTTTACATGTATTGACTTTCTCAAGGTTTTCCTTCCAAATGTGTGCCCCAAAGGAGCAGGGTCCTACATTCTGAGCAGTTGTGCTCACACACAGGCTAAATCTTTCTTCTTTCTGATTAATCTTTCAAAACTGAATTCAGATTCTATCAGCTATTTAAAGACTAGATAACTTCAGTCTGCTTTATGGATAAAACGACCACAGAGGTAGTGCTAGAGAGGTGCTGGTGGGAAGAAGATGGCCTGTGGAAGGAACTGGCTAATTTAAGGGCTTCAATTATAGTGATAGAATTCCCGAAGTGGAGTGGTAGATGTCAGCTGTTTGAATCCAAGCTGTAGAGACTGCATTAGGATATGCTTATGAGTCTGAGATCTTGACATTTAGTCCTTCTTTCAGGACCTGCTTTATGTAAAGTACTGATCTAGAAGTAGAGTTAAAGCAGTACAGAAAGCAAAGTCTTTGCTACCTGCCTTAAAATCTCACGAGGAAGACAAGGCAAGAAAATAAATCAGTTTGTTAGTAATGCTCATCCGTTATTCAATTATCAACATGGTTGGGTTTCAAAGACCATGTAATAATGCAAAAATTTATATATGTGCAAATGGAGGATGATCACATCAAATCACGAAATTGAGAATGACTACATCACTATATAACTGCCAAATGGAATTATTGCATAATTGTCAAACCCCTGAGAATCATGGACCAGTCAAGTTGACATATAACCTTACTATAAATGTCAATCTTGCCTCACACCACAACATTTGTTACTTGTAGATGTACATAGTTAATGCATAAAATAACCTAATAGTAGAGTTTTGCTGTAGTGGTAAATGAAAAATGTTGGATGTTAATAAGTTAATAAGTAGAACTAGCTATGATTTTATTTACTGATGAATGATGCTCATAAGTAATTATTAATCTAGTTACCATCTCTATTACCTATCCTGGATTTCATATACAGAAAATCATACACAACAACAAGCAACAAAACAAAACAAACCAACAACCAATGCAATATGAAACAGAGAAAATCTTCAATTGAAAGGAAAGCAGACAATATTAAAAAATGGTGCAACTTTAAAATGATTTAAAAGGGAGATCAAATGCCAAGGTAATACATTTTAACGTAACAACATCTGCCATGGCAGACTTTACAAAGCTCTC
>NW_022103900.1:17360614-17367239 GCF_000313985.2 Echinops telfairi
TTTTCTGTAGCACCCATAACTTCAATGCTCTCTTCATGAGGGCTAGTATTAAGTAGAGCCATGTCATATGAACTCATTATCGTTAGAGTAGAGCTAGGTTTATACAGGCCCCTGTTCTCAGGGCTGTTGCTGGGTTCCTACCCCTGGTGACCCTGTGCACAACAGAAGGAAGCACCACACAGTGCTGCACCATCCTGGGAATTGTTCCTGTGCTGGGGCTCTTCGTTGCAGCCTTTGTGACAATCCACTTCCTTGAGGGCATTCCCCTCATTCGCGCCCCTCCTTTACTGAGCATGATCTCCTTCTCCAGGGGCTGGTCTCTCCCGAAAACATGTCCAAAGTACATAGGATGGATTCTCCCCATTCTTGTTTCCAAGGAGCACTCTGATTATACTTCTTCCGAGGCACGTGGTTTTATCTCTTTGGCAGTCCATGGTCCTTTCCATAATCTTCTCCAGCATCGCAATTCGAACGCATTGATTCTTCTTCAGTCTTCCTTATTCAATGTCCAATTTTCTCATGCATTATGAAGCAATGAAAAATACCATGGCTTTGCTTAGGCACATTTTAGGTCTTGGGCAGCAGATTTACCTAATGGAACACACCTTTTGATCTTTGACTGCCACATTCTTCTTCATATAAGTCAGCTTCTCTGATGATTTTCTCAGCGTACAAATTGAATAAATATAGTGAGAAGATACAACACTGTCACAAATTTTTCTTGATTTTAAAACTTGCCATATTCCCTTGTTCTGTTAGCACACCTGCCTCTTGAATACGTGTACAAGTTCCTCATGAGCACAATGAAATGTTCTGGAATTCCCATTCCTCTCAAGGTTATCCATAGTTTATCATGGTCCACACAGTTGAATGTCTCTGCATAGTCTATAAAACACAAATAAATATCTTGCAGGTATTGACTGCTTTGGATGACTTTCAGCAAAAATTCACGTGCCTCTGATATCAGTGATATTGTTTTATAATGTGTTCAATCTGTTGGGTCACCTTTCTGTGAAATGGGTACAAATATGGATCTCGTGTTGGTCGGTCAGTTGGCCAAGTAGTGGTCTTCAAAATTTCCACACATAAATGAGTAAGTTCTTCCAGGGCTTCATCAGCTTGTTGAAACATTTCAATTGGTATTCCATCATTTTCTGGAGTCTTGTTTTTGTCTAATGCTTTCAGTACAGCTTGAACTTCTTCCTTCAACACCCTTGGTTCTTGCTCATAAGGTACCTCTTGAAATGTCGACTAGTTCTTTTTGGTACAGGAATTCTATGTATTATTTCCATCTTATTTTGATAATTCCCACAGCATTCAATATTTTGCCCATACAGTCTTTCAATATTGCAACTTGAGGCCTGAATTTTTCTTGAGCTCTTTCAGTTTAGGACCCGCTGACCATATTCTTCCCTTTTGGTTTTCCAACTCTAAGTCTTTGCACATTTCATTATACTATTTGACTTTGTCTTCTTGAGCTGCACTTGGAAGTTTCTTTTCAGCTCTTTGATTTCATCGTTTATTTCATTTCCTTTAGCTAATGTATGATTAAGAGCAAGTTTCAGAGTCTCTTCTGACATCCATTTTGATCCTTTCTTTCTTCCTGTCTTTTTAATGACCTTTGGCTTTGTTCATGAACGATGTTCTTGATGTCCTCCCACAGCTCATCAAGTCTTCTATCATTAGTGTTCAATGTAACAAATCTTTTTCTTTTTTTGAGATGTTCTTGACATTCAAGTGGAATAGACTCAAGGTCATATTTTGGCTCTCTTGGATTTGCTTTAATTTTCTTCATCTTTAATCTGAATTTAGATATGAACAATTGATTGTCTATTCCTAGTCAGCCTCTGATCTAGTTTTAGCTGCTGATATTGAACTTCTCCATGGTCTCTCTTCTCACAGATGTGGTCTATTTAATTTCTCTGTATTCCATCTGGAGATGTCCACATGCATAATTATTGTTTGTATTGTTGAAAAAGGTATTTGTTATGAATAAGTTGTCATTCTCGCAAAATTCTATCACGTTATCTCTAGCTTCATTTCTATCACCAAGATCATATTTTCCAATTACTATTCCTTCCTCTTAATTTCAACTTTTGCATTCCAATTGCCAATAATTATCAATGCATCTTGATTGCATGTTTGACCAATTTTAGACTGAAGAAGTTAGTAGATTCCTTCATTACTAGCTTTGTTAGCTCGTGCATAAATTTAAATAATATTTGCATTGATTAGATTTCCTTGAAGGCAGATATATATATATACATATATACATACATATATATATATATATAATCCTATCACAGACAGCATTGTACTGCAATATAGACCTTGAAATGTCCTTTTTGATGAAAGCAATACCATTCTTCTTGATTAAGTCATTCCTGGCATAGGATAGTAAATCATATGATTTTATGATCCAAAATAGCAAATACTGGTCCATTTCAGCTCACTAATTCCTAGGATATCAATCTTTATGTGTTTCATTTCACTTTCAACAATTTCTAATTTTCATAGATTTATACTTCATACATAATTCCAAGTTCTGATTATTAGTAGATTTTTGCAGCTACTTCTTCCACCTTGAGTCATGCCCCATCAGCAAGCGAAGAACCCAAAGGCTCCTCTCCCTCAGGCGTTCCTCCATTCAGGTCAGCATGGTGGGTGTGAATTTGAGAAAGCAGCTAATCCTCATTCACATTTGTAGTGCCATCTGGTCTGAGGGGCCCATCCTCTGCACTGTCTGACCAGCTTCTGCTTCCATTCATTAGGCCTTCAGGATCTGACAATGTTTCCTTGCTATTCATAAGGTTTTCAGCAGCAACTTCTTACAAAGTGAGCAGATAATTTTTTTTCCATCATCTGTTCTTAGTCTGGAAGCTCTGCTGAAGACTGTGTACTGTGGGTGACTCTGCTGACATTTGAAATACTGATGGCATAGCACCCAGCATCACAGCAACACACAAACCACCACAGTGTGTGTGGTGGTTACATAATTTCACGTCAACTTGAAGAGATATAAGAGTGTAGTAGGGGTGGTATTCAACCTGTCAGTCAGGTCACAGTCTGATGGTGCCTCCTAGTGGGTGTGGCCTTCTTATAAGGAGGGCCCAGGGAACCTCCCCCCTTCTCTCTGTCTTTACCTTTCTGCTGGCTGACCCTGGTAGTTGCAAGAGCCTGTGATGCTGCTACCGCCTTGGGATTCACACAGCTTGGCATCCACTAGCCTGTAAACTTCCTGAATTCTGTATCACTCCATGTGGCTACATTAGTCTGAAAAGGGACTTATGGACTAGTATTGGACTTAAGAACTTAAGTTGGACTGGGGTGGGATGTTTTCTTGATATATAGTTACTTCTTGAGATAAAGCTACTTCGTATACACATATGAGTGTACTGGATTTGTTTCTCTAGTCAACCTGGCCTAACATAGTATGGTAAATTGGCAGGCAAGTAGTGGTGGTTAACTTTAGCAACATCATAATTTTTTTGGAGAAAAATTATCCCCATTTGGCATAAGGTAATTCTGTCAATAATATTAGCTTAACCAACAGAATAGAATTTAAAACTCTGTTAAGAAGGAATAATACATATATTGACCACCTTTTTACACCACAATACATGAATTGTTCACTCGTACTGATTAAAAACATTGATGACTGAACACTATTTACACAATGAGGGTTGGATATAGGGCAAAACTTTTAATGGCATTCATTCACGAAGGCAGAATTATGCCTGCTAGACTAACACGGGTCATAACAAAGCACAGACAGCATGAAATTGTAAATAAATAGTAGTCCCAGGCTACCATTCATTTGGCATCCTCAAAGAAAGAGATCTGAACCAAAGTCCAATGACCATTAATTCCATATCCTTGAGATAGTCGGCTTATTTTCTTGCGAAGGCATTTCAGCCTTAAGTCCAAGGGAATATTTCAGTTCCTTAGTTCTGCTACAGCGAGTTTAAAGTCCAGTTCATTTAATGGAGCACTTGTACTGTCTTATATGGTTTATTCATCCATTCAAATATAGTTTGTGGTAAGATGGAACCAAAAGATCATAGAATCTTTCCATAAACATCTTGAAGCCCTCTCATATTTATTGAGCACCTCTTAGGTGTTAGGTAGCATGTAAGGTACTGGAGATGCCATAGTTAACCAATAAGTTTTAGTTCCCTGTCCTCATAAAGGGACAGTAATACAGTCCTTGTTCTTTAATGGGGAAACAGTAGTCACCACTAAAATATATAATTTTCTACTATCATAAGTACCTTGAAAAAAATAAGCAATGTTCTGTGAGCATACAACTACAAAGCTTGCCCTCATAAGTGTCATCATGATCCCATTTTACATTAATCTGAGATACAAGACACTGTGCCCAAGGACACACCCTACTATCTAAGTATAGAGGCAGAACCCAAGCTCAGATTTATCATTCCAAATGCTGAGTTTTCTTATCAGCACCATGTTCAAGGTATTAATAAGGAAAATTGTGGCTCAATTATGGGAATACAACAGGTTTTGTCTTTATATTACAGAACTGAAGCATTTTAACAGTGGGAAGGGTTAAAGATGGATTCCCAGTTATTTTCAAGGGGTTTTGACCCTGACCTGAAGCAGGTGTCTTAGAGTTAGAAGTGTATATTAGTGTACACTAATATCATAAAATTCTTAGAAGAAGATACAGGGGCAACACTGTAGAGCCTGGCTTTTAGCAATGGATTATATCATGTAACAAGAGAAGCACATTCAACAACACGAAATAAATAAGTGGATCTTCATAAAAATGAAAACTTTTGTTTATGAAAGACTTTATGAAAAGAAGCAGTGCCACTCACTGCTACTGAGGGGCAGACTACTTTCAGAAACCATGTCTGATAAGACTCTAATAGTGAATATAAGCGGGGTAACCCCCAAAACCTGATGCTCATTTACATTTTTGATGTGAAGGGGATAGTGCATTTGGAGCTTGCTCCACCAGGTCAGACTGTTAATCAAGCTTTCTATTTAGCAGTTCTGAAAAGATGGTCTAACAGGGCATGACAAAAAAAGGTCTGATTTGTGGCAGATGGGAGACTGGTTTTGACACCACGACAATGCACCTGATCATGCAGCCATCTCTGTTTGGCAGTTTTTGGCAAAAAAAACAGCATGCCTCTACCCACGCACCTTACTCACCTGACCTCACTCTGTGCAACTTCCTTTTATTTCTGTGAATGAAGAGGGCCATGAAAGGACAGCTGTTTGATGACGTAGAAGAGGTAAGAAAAAATGAGGGGAGGTGCTGCCAGTCATCCAAACAGATGAATTTGAAAAATGTTTCCAATAATGGAATCACAGATTTGACAAATGTATTAAGTGTAATGAGAGTACATTGAAGGTGATATGGTTGTTTTGTAAAAAAAAAAAAATTTGAATACATAACTTTGAAAAAAAATTCTGTGTTTTTTGGGTATCCCTTTGTATCTATAAAACTTCTACAATTACAGTTTAAATGTAGGCAAACAACTTGATGGTTCATCAATGAGGACCTTCAAATGGCCACCAACCACATTAAAGAATGCTCAACATCATTACCCATCAAAGTGATGCAAACCCAAACCACAATTATGGGATTTCTGAGTATTACATCTAGTGAGGTCCATATTTATAGTCACCATTTATGTTGTTGAGAAAAGGTATTTGCAATGAAGCAGCTGTTGGTCTTGAAAAAGTCTATCATGTGATCTCCAGCTTCATTTCAATCACCAAGACCGTATTTTCCAATTACAATCCTTCCTCTTTGCATTGAAATCACCAGTAATTATCAATGCATCTCGGTTACATGTTTGATCAATTTCAGATTAAAGAAGTTGACATTTTCAATTTCTTCATCTTTGGCATTGGAGGTGAGTGCATACATTTGAATAATAGTTCGATTAACTGGTCACTCCTATACTCACTGCCATTGAGTCGATGCTGACCCATAGCAACCCTTTAGGACAGGTAGAAGTGATCGTGTCAGTTTTCAAGACGGACTTTTTACAAGAGTTACAGCCTCTTCTTTCTCCCACAGAGCCACTGGTAGTTTCAAACTGCTGACCTTGCAGGTAGTAGCACATCTCATAACCACTAGACCACCAGGGCTCCTGGTCTTCCCTATACACACACATATATTATCCTATCACAGATAATACTATATTCCAAAGTAGCTCTTGGAATTTTATTTTTGATGATGAATGTGATACCATTTCTTTCAATCTGTCATCCCCAACACAGTAAATCATATGGTTATCTGACTCAAAATGGCCAACACCAGTCCATTTCAGCCCACTAATGCCTGGTACATCAATCTTTATGCCTTCCATTTCATTTTTGACAATTTCCTACTTTCCTAGATTCATATTTTATACATTCCATGTTCGTTATTGGCATGTGTTTATAATGGTTTTTTTTTTTGCTTATTCAGAAGAGGTTTTAATAAAATTGAAAATTGCATCGATGAGAAATATGCCAGGAAAATTGTGCCCAGGACTTCCCCCACACACACCCATCTTTTGTTCTTTCGTTTGTTTGACATGAACTTGTTTGTCACTAAAGATTCCAAATCCATTTCAATTTTACTTTTCCTCCTCTATTTTTTTAA